>NC_083882.1:77895113-78229431 GCF_032452875.1 Bos javanicus | reverse complement strand
ACTGGTCAACTGAATCAGGGCACGGCAACAGGCAAATGGCATAACTGCAGTTTCTTGTAATTGACATAAAGGGAGGAGCATATTTCACAGCACTGTGTCTCTGGCCCTGTTGGGCTGCACACCACAGGCCTAAGAGGTTTTGCCCCACAGGCCCACCAGGCCTCTACCCCAAGGGCCCACCACGCCTCTACCCCAGAGGTCTACAAGACGTCTATCCTGCAGGCCTGCCAGGCCTTTACTTGACCAGCATAAAGACTGAAGAAAAAGTCCAGAGTCAGCAACAGAAACAGTGGTTTAACAGGTAAGGAGAACTTACATGTCTGAAGCAAGGTCCTGGAGCAACTCATTACTATGTGCAGCAGACACAACAGGACATGGCGGCAGGCTTCGCTCTGGAGGCTAGGTAATCAGTTACAGGAAGAAATGACGCAAGGTCGGCTCATCAGTTACCCGGGAAACCAGCAGAGGGGCACGCCCCTTACCGCCCTTTTGATGAGCTATTGGAAACAATCATCAGCTGGGCCTGGGGCGAGTTTGTAGGAAGGTCAGTTCTGTGAGTAGGGTGCAGATGAAGCAGGCACTGGTCCAGCAGGGGACGTACGGGAGGACAGTCATCTAGGGTGGTCTGAGCATACAAACCCTCGACCCTTTCCTCAAAAGGCCGCCCAGGTGATTCTGCCTGTGTTAAGGAAGCAGTCGGCCTAAAATTAGCATTGAGAGAACACTTTCTGTTGCACCTTCTACTTACAAAGTGCAGCGCCTCCTCGCACTGCCATCATCCCTCTGCCTTAGCCAGACGGGGCAGGGGCTACTCAGGTTACGTATGTAGTGACCGGAGCTGCAAACACTAAGAGCTGCACTTTGGCTCTTGCATCCAAAATCCCTGACTTTCCCGCTCCTTTTGCACCTGGGCCCCTGCTGTCTGCATAACAGGAAGGCTCCGGAACTATCCTCAGGTTTGCTGCTGGGTTTCCCTTCTCTCTTCATTTTCTACAGATATTATTTAATTGGGGGAAAAGTCCATGTAAGAAAATGTTTTACCACCCACTGGGGCTTCACTGGAAGTGCTTCCAAAATCTACAGTGTTTTCTGCATTGTGGGATTCTGTCCTGTGCAGAGTAGATGAAAACATTCAGATGTGCCAAAATTCTTGAGAAATAACAGAAAATCTGATGTGTAGGGTTTTAGATAATGGGGACTTTTTTGCCTAAAAATAACACCATGAAACAAATGTTAAAAACATGTGGGGTCAAGTACAGGCCCAGAGACATTACTTTGCCAACAAAGGTCCATATAGTTAAAGTTATGGTTTTTCCAGTAGTCATGTATGGATACAAGAGTTGGGTCATAAAGAAGGCTGAACGCCAAAGAATTGATGCTTTTGAACTGTGGTATTGGAGAAGACTCTTTAGAGTCCCTTGGACAGCAAGGAGATCAAACAAGTCAATCCTAAAGAAAATCAATCCTGAATATTCATTGGAAGGACTGATGCTAAAGCTGACGCTCCAAAACTTTGGCCACCTGATGTGAAGAGCTGACTCATTAGAAAAGAACCTGATGCTGGGAAAGATTGAAGGCAAGACTAGAAGGGGATGACAGAGGACAAGATGGTTGGATGGCATCACCAACTCAATGGACATGAGTCTGAGCAAGCTCCAGGAGATAGTAAAGAACAGGGAAGCCTGGCGTGCTGCAGTCTATGGTGTCTCAAAGAATCAGACACTACTGAGCAACTGGACAACAACACCTACTACATATAGAGTGCAGTATTGTGTTATCAATTTAGGGGGAAAGCTAGTATTAAGTATGAACTTGTCTGGTTTTGTCTTGTTTTTCTTAAGCAGCAGGGACAAGTTGGAACTAACCTAGCAACTTGACTACCACCTTATGTTAACAAAACATGTTGAAAAGTATTTCCACCCTGTGAATAGGGTAAGACAGACAACAGACAGTATACTATGTTGCCTAAAAGCAAGGGCTAAAGGGTCAATTTGCCTTGTTTAAAGGTTAACTTTGCCACCTGGTAGATACATAACTTTTAACAAGTGACTTAACATCTCCTGAATGCCATTTTCCCATCTGAATTTTTTTTTCTATCTCAGATTTAAAGAAATCAATATAAAATTCACAATGATAGTAGGAGATATTAATACCTCCAAGGCTCAGACACAACCTCTACATGAACCCCAACCCCAGAACACACCCCCAATCAGGAGGGAACTCACAAGCCAGAACTTCTCCTTGAGGAGTGAAGGCTTTGTATCCCACTTCAAGCATCCCAACTTTTAAGACCTATACCCAAGAGATAAGCCCCCAACACATCTGGCTTTTAAAACCAACAGGGCTCATGTCCACAAGATTCAAAGGGCTATAGCAAACTAAGAAATGGCTCTTTAAAGGCTTGTGGGCAAACTCATCCACCTGAGTCCAGCACAGAAGCAGCCTTTCAAAAAAGCACCCAGGCTTTATGTCAAAGAGCTTTCCCAAATTAAATAGGTGTGAAACCCAATCCCTACCTATCTACTCTGCAATTTTAACCAAAATTATCTGAGTATTAGCCAGATCCATGTACATTGGGGATAATAACACCTCCCCCAATGCCTACATTATGTGATGTCCTGCATATGACCACAGCTATGTCATACGTGACTATGACTCTGTCAGCTCTAACACTGTTTATGATTCCCCAGGGTAGGTTTTCACATACAAGAAAATCACCATTTTCAGAAGATATACAATGTGGTTAACTCTGTTGCAACATCTGGCTTTTCAGACTTTTCCTAAAGAAGCCACATCTCAGTTTTATGTCTCTGCTTCCCAGAAATGTGACTAAATGTGGATGTCAACCAAGGCTAAGAAGTGAGAGAACCAGGGAGATGTCTCTGAAGATGGTTTATCAACTGATAAAAGCCCAAACACCTAGAACTCTCAATGTAATTTACAAAGAATATGATAAACCTATGCTAAGTCACTTCAGTCGTGTCCGATTCTGTGCGACCCCATAGATGGCAGCCACCAGGCTCCCCCGTCCCTGGGATTCTCCAGGCAAGAACACTGGAGTGGATTGCCATCTCCTTCTCCAATGCATGAAAGTGAAAAGTGAAAACGAAGTCGCTCAGTCGTATCCGCCTCTTAGCGACCCCATGGATTGCAGCCTACCAGGCTCCTCCATCCATGGGATTTTCCAGGCAAAAGTACTGGAGTGGGGTGCCATTGCCTTCTCTGATGATAAACCTAGACAGTGTATTAAAAAGCAAAGACATCACTTTGCTGACAAAGGTCCATGTAGTCAAAGTTATGGTTTTTCCAGTAGTCAGGTATGGATGCAAAAGTTGGATCACAAAGAAGTCTGAGCACTGAAGAATTGATATCAAACTGTAGTGCTGGAGAAGCCTCTTGAGAGTTCCTTGGACTGCAAGGAGGTCAAACCAGTCAATCTTTAAGGAAATCAACCCATTCATTGGAAGGACTGCTGCTGAAGCAGAAGCTCCAATCCTTTGGCCACTTGATGTGAAGAGCGAACTCATTGGAAAAGACCCTGATGCTGGGAAAGAGTGAAGGCAAAAGGAGAAGGGAGCGACAGAGGTTGAGATGGTTAGACAGCATCACTGACTCGATGGGCATGAATTTTGGCAAACTCCTGGAGATAATGAAGAACAGGGAAGCCTGGCATGCTGTAGTCCATGGGATCACCAAGAGTCAGAATGCAACTTAGCAACTGAACAGCAACAATGTTTCACCCAATTCCCTTGACATTAACCACACACATAAAGTACAATACTTCTAGTTCCATACAAGTCTCACATTTTTTTAAATTTTGAAAAAGACTCTGAATGCTATGAGTCTCATGATACAGTCTGCAATTATAATAGAAAGAGACAATAGTGATATCATCCCAAGAGGGCTGAGCAGGCTGAGTCAACAACTGCATGTTCAGAAGCGTTCACCCTGATTGGACGTGCTACATGTTCCAAGGCATGCCTTCACTTTCATTGAGGAAGGTCTTGCCCTGACTCTCTAGACTTGAACTTTAGATGCTTTCCCTGCTCAGCATGTAGGAAATTTCCTAAAGCCTGCCACTCCATAACCAAGCCACAGAACCTGGCCATAACCAATCAAGAAAGAAGTGTGAACATATTATATTATGGTGACTTTAAACTTTTTTAAGGATTTGAATATTTTTATCAACATGAATCAACAAGATATATGTTTATAAAAATATTTGACTTTTATCAACATAAATCTTACATAAAATGATTTTAAGAGATAATTCACTGCTCTGATTGAAAGTCCTCACATGCCTGTTAGATTGCATCCTATCCTCTCCTGCTCTGCTCCCCAACCAGCCCCGGACGTACCTGAAGAACTCTGGATTCTAAATCATAGTCCACACACAACTGGTAGAGAAAAAACATCAAGGGTTTTGGAAAAGTCTTTGACCTGAAGTTTCCTCAAATGCAAAGTGAGCTTTGTCCCCTGAGATCTAATTTAAGAAATTTATTGGTGGATGCTCAGTTCATAGTGGTCATTTGATTCGTACTTTCTATTGTCTGATCTGTGTGATATTCTCAAGATTTGTGCCATTTTCAGTATTATGTCACTAGAATAAAACTCTCTTCTTGGCCAACACATTGAGTTTTGTTTCCATGTGTTAGGTAACTCTCGCGGCTCAATGCCTAGGTTTTGCCTCCGTAAGAAGAGGAGCTTGAGCTGACAGAAATATCTTATCTTTCTGTTTTCATGCCCTATACTTCCAGATCTGCAGCTCAGGTTTTCTGTGGACCCAGAAACATGCAGGGAGTCATGCAGCAATTTTTTAAAAACATTTATTTTTACCCTGAAGTGTCTGGAAAGAAATACCTTACAGTAAAGAAATTATCAGGTCTCTCAGATCAGAATTCAGAAACTTAGATGTATTTATGTTTTGGTGATCCTTAAAGAGAAGCAGAGGCATGTACAGAGAGAACAAGAGCTTAGAAATCAGGCAAACCTGAGTTTGAACCCAGCTTTGTAGGTTACTAACTCTGTGACCTTAATCAAGACACTGATCTCCCAAAGGTTCAGTGTCTTCACCTGTAAAACAAAAGGATACATATTCATCTCACCAAAGTGTTTTCTTATTAATAATAGGATAAAATGAGATAAAATATATGAAATCACTTGGATAATTGTAAAATACACACACATATACATATTTATTCTTTGTATATAACATTATCTTCAGAAATAATACAAGGTGTAACTATTTGTCTTACCACCACAAGTGATGATGGTGTATTATTTAGATAATTGAGATGAACCAAAATAATACAGATATAACAACCATTGTTCACGTACAACCTGAATCACTATGGAATTCTAGAAACTTAATCAACAAAATATTTACTGAGTTTTACACTATGTCACTTAGAGCAAGATACAAATAAATAGGATTCAGGCCATATTCTCAAAGGAGTTATATTCTAACGGGGGAAATGAACACTGAAAAATAGTTATTAAAGTTCTTAAAAGATTCCAGCTGAGCATTATGGGAGTTCAAAGAAGGAAAAAGGCATATTCAATTTGGATAATTTTGGAAGCTCCCTAAAGGTGGCAGCATTTCTGAGGGGCATTGTAAAGTAGGTAAGGTGCTGAAAGGTAGAGATGGGAAAATATTTTAAAGCAAAGGCACTAGGGATCTTCAGAAGCCAGTGAGCTTTACCAGAATGCAGCTTAAAAAAAAAAAAATAGAACATTAAGAGTAGGCCATACCTTAAGGGTATTACATGTCAAGTAGGAGTTTGTGGTTGATTCAGAGGCAATGGGGAGTCGTGGAAGAGTCTTGAGAGAAACGCTGAAATCAGAGAAGTGCTTCCAGGTGATTTCTGAAAAGAAATCATCTGCTGTGAGTGAGGGTCAGTGCCGGGGTTAGAGTTTGAGGGGTATGTTCTTCTAATGTGGGGAGGTAGTCATAGATATTAGGACTCAAAAAAATATGATTGACAAGCAGTGAGGCCCCAGGGGCAGTTGACTTCATACCGTAGTCAACAGGCAGCTCCAGAGTGAGGCAGCAGGGGTGCTCATGGATGGAGAGCGACAGGGTTGCACAAGAGAGCAGGTTGTTGGGGTGCTTTTTTCAAAGGGCTGAGAAACATGAGAAGCCAAGAGGCTGAAGAGAGAGAAAACTAATGGGTCAAACAATGAAGGCATAAGGAGGGAGAGAAAAGGACAGACAGAGGTGAACAGAAGAGAATTTTAGACATGAGCATGGTAATGGTACATGGGAAATATCTGTGCCTAAGTAGATATCATCACCTAGTGCTTTCAGACCTCTTAAAATCTCCTTGTGGTTCCATTTAGTAGCATGAGCTTATATGAATCTCTGTCGAAAGCTAAACCACCTTCTATTCTGAGGACTAAAACCTCCAGGCTCAACTTGGCCTGCCTAGAACCCACTGGGCAAATCTTTGGTATGTCAGAACAATAAAGTTTCTAAGCACTGGAAGGGCCACTATTTCTCTCCTAAACTTTCACCTCCCTGAAGCAGCTCCTTCTGCTTTTCCACCTACCTCTTCATTATTCCCAGAGCGCCCCTGGTTTTCTAGAGAATTCATTCTCCCCAAATCAGCCAATCTGCCTCAAGAGCACTGTCAAGTGTGGAAGTGCAGCACCAGAAGACCCCTCCTAGACTTCATCCTCGTGACCCCTTCAATCCTGTCCAGTCCCATTAAGATGAAGAAACTGAAAGGTGGGCATATATACAGAGAAAAATTTGGCTCAAAACTATTCATGCACCCCAATGTTCAGAGCATCACTGTTTACAATAGATAAGACATGAAAGTAAGCTAAATGTCTATCAACAGGTGAATGGGTCAGAAAATGTGGTACATATACACATGGAATATTACTCTGTCGTTAAAAAGACTGAAATAATGCCATCTGCCGCAGCATGGATGGACCTGGAGAGTATCATAATCAGTGAAGTAAGTCAGACAGAAAAACACAAATATCATATGATATCACTTGCTGCTGCTGCTAAGTCACATCAGTCGTGTCCGATTATGTGCGACCCCATAGATGGCAGCCCACCAGGCTCCCGTCCCTGGGATTCTCCAGGCAAGAATACTGAAGTGGGTTGCCATTTCCTTCTCCAGTGCATGAAAGTGAAAAGTGAAAGTGAACTCGCTCAGTCATGTCCAACTCTTCGTGACCCCATGGACTGCAGCCTACCAGGTTCCTCCGTCCATAGGATTTCCCAGGCAAGAGTACTGGAGTGGGTTGCCAGTGCCTTCTCTGAATGATATCACTTACATGCAGAATATTTTTTTTTAATGATACAAATAAACTTGATTAAAAGACAGACTCACAGACTTAGAGAATGAATTTATGGTTACCAGTGGGGAAGAGTGGGTTGGGAAGGGATAGACTGGGAGTTTGGGATGGACATATAAACACTGCTATATTTAAAATAGATAACCAACAAGGACCTACTGTACAGCACAGGAATTTAGTTCCATATTCTGTAATAACCTAAATAGGAGAAGAATTTGAAGAATAGGAAAGGAAGGAAGGAAGGAACAAGAAAGGAAGAAATTATATGTTAAAAAAAAACACAAAAAGATGGTGGCTGGGCCAAGACCTCCAGGTCAGTTAAATGTAGACAGTGAAATCTCGGTACCCCAATTTCCTATGCCTTGCTCCCCATTTTTCCCTGATGGAATCATCTATTTCTCTTCCCAACTCCCTTTCCTCCCCATGAGTCTCCTCAGGGCGTTTTGCACTTCAGCATTCCTGAAGGAGTAAATGATGGGGTTTAAGAGAGGTGTGACCACCGTGTAAAACACAGCGACTATTTTGTCTGCAGGGAGGGTGACACAGGGCCTCATGTAGACAAAGGAACAGGGGACGAAGAACAGGGCCACGACTGCAAGGTGGGAGGCGCAGGTGGAGAGGGCCTTGCGCCGGCCTTCTGAGGTCTGGGTCCTCAGGGAGCGCAGGATGACCACGTAGGAAGCAAGCAGCCCCGTGAAGCTGACCACTGAGATGGAGCCACCATTGGTGATGATCAGCACGCTGATGAGGAAGGTGTCTGAGCAGGCCAGCTTCAGCACCGGGTGGACATCACAGAAGTAGTGGTCAAGGACCTTGGGGCCACATAAGGGCAGCTGGAAGATGAGGACGGTTTGCCCAACCGAATGCAGTAAGCCCCCACCCCATGCTGCCCCCACCAGGAGGCCACACGCCCTTCGGTTCATGACGACCGTGTAGTGCAGGGGCTTGCAGATGGCCACGTAGCGGTCGTAGGCCATCAGCGTCAGGAGAAAGATCTCGGTGCCACCAAAGAAATGGAGGAAAAATATCTGTGTGATGCAGCCCTTGAGGGAAATGACTTTCCTCTCCATAAAAGAGTCCAGGATGAGTTTGGGGGCTGTGACAGAACAGTAGCAGATCTCCGCAAAGGACAAGTAGCTGAGGAATAGATACATGGGGGAGGTGAGCCCTTTGCCGGCCATGATGGTCACCACAATGAGGCCATTACCCAGCAGGATGGCCACGTACAAGAGGAGAAACAGCACAGAAATGACCTTCTGGGCACCCTGGTTCTGGGAGAATCCCAAGAAAATGATTTCAGTCACATTGCTTGTAGCAGCCATGTTCTAAAGCTCAGGAGCTGACACCTGAAATCACAGAAAGCAAAGATGTCTCTTCAATAGTTAGAAGCATCCTTTTCAGACCTTGAGGAAAACTGTCCTTATGATCCTTCTTGATCCCCTCTGTCTTGAGCTTCTCCAAAACATGCTCTCCTTGAGACAAATGGACAAGACAATGGTCATAAAATCTTGATATTATTCCCAAAGCAGGAGCTGAGCTTGTAATAATCTTCTTTGAAGTGTTTTCTCTGATTCAGTCACTTCATTAACTAATGAATCTCCACGAGGAAATAAGAGAATATTTCACACAAAACAAATGAAGCTCAGAGAAATTCAGTCCTTAATTCAATGACACACAGCTCATCTTTAAACTGATGTCTGCATCTCTCAAAATGTAGCTGCTGCTACTACATATTCTGCTCCTGAAGTGTGCACCCTATATTTGGATCCATAATAAGCGTTTCAGTCAATCTTGCCATACATGGTAACATGGAAGCAACTTTTGCAGTGGCTACTAGATGTTCTCAACCTCAATTACCCTGCAGTTATTGAATTGCAGGCTGCCTCCCTAAAACGCATAGGAGAGAGGCTGAAAGGGAAGAGACAGTCACCCTGCCTCATCTGCTGTCCTTGGAGGTGTCTATGGAGCAGAGGAAACGTGAGTAAGTCTTTTTTTTTTTTTTTCAAACTTTACATAATTGTATTAGTTTTGCCAAATATCAAAATGAATCTGCCACAGGTATACATGTGTTCCCCATCCTGAACCCTCCTCCCTCCTCCCTCCCCATACCATCCCTCTGGGTCGTCCCAGTGCACTAGCCCCAAGCATCCAGTATCGTGCATCGAACCTATTAGAGAGCTCTGCAAACTGACAAAGGGTGATCAGACACAGAAAATCCTTAATCACATTTCTGAAGCCGTCGTTCCCTCAAGGTAAACAAGCTCAGCCAGCAAACCTAAAGGCATCCTAAAACCATATTCACACACTTCACAGCCAGCCCGCAGTCCAGGTCAGCGTCTGTGTGTTGACCCAGTGACAGAAACACAGGGTTTGGGTCAGGAGATGAGTTTTTAATTCCAGCACAGCTATTTAGTAGCTCTATGATATTAAAAAAGTCTATGATTTTCTTTCATGTCTATAAATTTCATCTGAAAAACAGAAGTAAAAGTACCTTTTCCATGGTGCTGTTTTTCAGGATTGAATGAGCTCACAAGTTTTAAAACAAATAGTAATTGTATAAGAGAATAATTGATAAGAATATCAGATATAATTTTTTCTTTTTTTTAATTTATTTATTTTAATTAGAGGCTAATTACTTTACAATACTAACTCGATGGACATGAGTCTCAGTGAACTCCGGGAGTTGGTGATGGACAGGGAGGCCTGGCGTGCTGCTATTCATGTGGTCGCAAAGAGTCAGACATGACTGAGCGACTGATCTGATCTGATCTGAATGTACTGGTTTTGCCATACATCAACATGAATCCACCATGGGTATACATGCGTTCCTAATCCTGAACCCCCCTCCCACCTCCCTCCGCATACCATCCCTCTGGGTCATCCCAGTGCACCAGCCCCAAGCATCCTGTATCCTGCATCAAACCTGAACTGGCAATTCGACCCAATCAAAAAATGGTCCAAAGAACTAAATAGACATTTCTCCAAAGAAGACATACAGATGGCTAACAAACACATGAAAAGATGCTCAACATCACTCATTGTCAGAGAAATGCAAATCAAAACCACAATGAGGTAATATCTCACGCCAGTCAGAATGGCTGGTATCCAAAAGTCTACAAACAATAAATGCTGGAGAGGGTGTGGAGAAAAGGGAACCCTCTTACACTGTTGGTGGGAATGCAAACTAGTACAGCCACTATGGAGAACAGTGTGGAGATTCCTTAAAAAACTGGAAATAGAACTGCCTTATGACTCAGCAATCCCACTGCTGGGCATACACACCAAGGAAACCAGAATTGAAAGAGACAGGTGTACCCCAATGTTCATCGCAGCACTGTTTATAATAGCCAGGACATGGAAGCAACCTAGATGTCCATCAGCAGATGAATGAATAAGAAAGCTGTGGTACATATACACAATGGAGTATTACTCAGCCATTAAAAAGAATATATTTGAATCAGTTCTAATGAGGTGGATGAAACTGGAGCCTATTATACAGAGTGAAGTAAGCCAGAAAGAAAAATACCAATACAGTATACTAATGCATATATATGGAATTTAGAAAGATGGTAATGATAGCCCTGTATGCGGAACAGCAAAAGAGACACAGATGTATAGAACAGTCTTTTGAACTCTGTTGCGGTGGGGCGGCGGGGGGGTGTTGGGAGAATGCAATTGAAACATGTATAATATCAGATATAATTTTTATTGGAGTTTAATTGCTTTACATTGTTGTGTTAGTTTCTATGAAAGCAAAAATAAAAAAATAGAACCTAATTAAACTTAAAAGCTTTTGTACAGCAAAGTGAAAGTGTTAATCTGTCAATCCTGTCTGACTCTTTGCAACCCTATGGACTATAGCCTGCCAGGCTCCTCTGTCCATGGGATTTCCAAGGCAAGAATACTGGAGTGGGTTGCCATTTCCTTCTCCAGGGGATCTTCCTGGGTCTCCTGCATTGCAGGCAGATTCTTTACCATCTGTGCCACTGGGGAATCCAAGCTTTTCTACAGCAAAGGGAACCATAAACAAAACAAAAACAATCCTTAGAATGGGAGAAAATATTTGCAAATGAAGCAACAGAAGAAGGATTAATCTCCAAAATATACAAACGATTCATGCAGCTCAATAAAAAAAAAAAAAAAAAACTGGCAAAGGACCTGAATAGATATTTCTTTAAAGAAAACATACAGTTGGCCAAGAGTCGCATGAAAAGATGCTCCATATCACTATTAGAGAAATGTGTATCAGAGTATAATTGATTTACGCTTTTACTCTGCCTTATCACTCTATTAGTGCAGAGTCTGATGGGGACTCAATGTTCCCCACTTCAGAAGGCAGGTCTGACACCCATCTTTGTGTGCATAGACTTGCAGCAGCCTCGGGATCTGACTTAAGCATCTTAGAATTAGCTTATGGAATAGTGGGCTATGGAATAACACAGGACTGAATATGCTAAGTGACATGCTAAGTCAGTTCCAGAAAGAAAAACACTGTGTGGGAGCACTTGCATGATGTCTGTAGGGTAGGAAAATTCAGAGAGACAGAAAGTAGAATGGTGGTTTCCAGAGGCTGGGGTGGGGGTACATGGAGTTAGTGCTTGGTGCGTGCATGCACAGAGTATTTGTGACAATGAAAGACGTTCTTGAGATGGATGATGGTGATGGTTGCACAACAGTGTGTATGCTCTTTAATACACTGAACTGTGCATGTCAAGGCTTCCCTGGTGGCTCAGATGGTAAAATGTCTGCCTGCAATGCGGGAGACTCGGGTTCGATCTCTGGGTTGGGAAGATATCCTGGAGAAGGAAATGGCAACCCACTCCAGTACTCTTGCCTGGAAAATTCCATTGACAGAGGAGCCTGGTAGGCTACAGTCCATGGGGTTGCAAAGAGCTTAACGTGACTGAGCGACTTCACTTCACTTGTGCACATAAAAATGGTTAAAGTGGTAAATTTTATGTTATTTGTGATCTACCACAGATAGATAGACAGACAGACAGAGATGAGAGAGAGACAGAGATAGATAAACCCAAGAGACTCACATTTCCCCTCACCCATACCAACCTCCAAGAATAGAGGTTGAAGCTTGGCAACTTTGTCCTTTCCACTGCCTTTCCCTTTTCTCTCTTATATGTACTAGGGCACCTGGTTCATTTCAAAAGTTGCAGAGTAATTGAAAAACCAGCACTAGCTGTAGGAAGTCCACAATATGACATTCTTGATGTGCATTCAATATTAGGCACTCTTCAAGAGTGAGTGAGATAGTGGAAGCATCTACATTTTGGAAAATATAGATCTCTGTTCACACTGAGCTTTGTGGCCTAGAGCAAGGGACTGGACCTCTCTGAGTCTCAGTTTCCTTATATGTAAAATAGGCATCATAAACGGTACTCGTTTGCATGCCCTTCCCTTACCTCCCCATCAGGCTCCTCTGGGTATCCAGCTGACTCTCTTGCTGTGTGCCAGTACTTCATCCTCAGGGTGTTTCTGTGAAGACCAGGAATCACAGGTGGGCATGCTTCACCCTCATGGCAAAAATGGCTGTGTTAGAAATGGATCATTTTTTCACAAATAATTAATTTCACAAATTATTTCTGTGAAATTTAGCTTTGAATGTAAATGCTACCTGTTTCTATAATTGCCATTGTTTGGGGGTGCCAGTGGAAGAGATTCTCTCAGAAGATTTTTAAGGACCACTTTAGTTTTCAAATTAAAAAAAAAATTAGTGGTGCTTTTCTGTCTAACATCATTGAAGGTTAACAGAATAACATGTATATTTGGTGCAATCAAGTGTTCTCTAAAAAGTTAAATTTTAAAGTATTTAGATCAGAAGAAAGAAAAATAAGTTGACATTTATTGAACTTCTGAATAGAAATGGAAAACATTTGAGAAAGAGTTGCATAAAGAGGTCATCAGACTGTATATTATTGATAGTTGCAGTGACATTTCACCTGTGGAGTAATTTTAATTTTAATTCTGACATTTTAACTGGCAGGACCAAAGAAGAGAGTCTGAAAGATAAGATAATGTACTCTTATCAGTCAGGAAGTCTGCACATTTCCAGGGTTTATAGTTAAGAAAACTGAAACAAGGATGAACACAAAAGCTTAAGACAGATTAGACCCCATAAACAACTTCTGCGAAACTTCTTCATTCTCATCTTCATCTATGATTTCTTACCATAATTTTCCTATCATAGAACTCTAGGTCCTGGGACTTCTGGAAAATAAGATTGGTCTGAACAGTCCCTCAGAGCTATCTGAGAAGCTTTATTCCAGGCTTAAGTCCACAATAAGTCCAATAAAATATAAATATAATTTTTTAAAAAATTGGTCCGACTGACTTTTCCAGTACTCATTTTCTCCTACTTTTTCTCCAAAGATATTCTATCACCAGAGGAATCAGATGCCCAGCCTCTCCTCGCTAGTGTCCTTTACTGAGTAAAATAAACTGTTAGATTTGGAAGGAAGCTCGTGGATTCCTCTTCTTACAGAAGACCCAGACTCACACAGCGGGCTGGGGCAGAGCCTGGACTACGAACGCTCTCCACAGCTTCCTGGCCAGTACTTTCTCCCCTACACATCTTATCCACTGACTCCTCCCACTGGTGCCCACAGACAGCAGGCTTCTACACTGAATAGAGAGCATGGAGAGAGAAGAGAGTCGTGTTGATAACAAAAGGCAAAGCAAAGCTAAAGAGTAAGCTCTAAAAAAAACAACAGTAACGATGTGAACAATAATGGGCTCCTACTTCAGTTTTCCATCTTTACACGTTTCTACTGGTACACTTCACATGGGGTAGGGAACTCAGCGGAGTTAACAAATATTGGACGTTTGACCCCTGCACTCTGCATCTGCTGCTACACCTATTTCAAAACTAAGGTATCATTGCAAGTATCCTATAAAAAATATATATATGTATGTATGTATAATGAAGGTATGTAGTATAGAAAGTACGCTTTTTGAAAATAATTCCAAAGTATGCCCCTATAGAGATTAAGTGTATAAGCTTACTTTGAATATTGCTTATTGCCTTGATTCTTAACTTTATCTTCTGAAACTTCCATAGTCAGAAAACTGATTCACTAGCACAAGTCACTCCAGGCAGAGATTTTTGTTTCACATACACAAGGAAATATAAACAGTATGTTAGTTTGCACTGATCTAAGGCTGGAAATCTTGAGCCAAGATTGGTCCTCAGCAATATTTAGGTTTCTGTGTGGTCCTATCCCCAGGTTTGAAAGAAGCTAATACCTTCATTTTCACCAGAGACTTTCAGGCATGAAAATGTTTTAGCCAGCCCCCTTGAATTTTTCAAAAGGATATTCTTACATGACTCAGCAGAGATGAAAACTAGCTTTAACACCCCCGCAGTGACCATTTTACAAGTGGTTCTGATGAGGGTGACTAATATCTGCTCTAAGTCAAATTACAGAGTCACTTTCTCCTCCTGTCATTGAAGTTGGCAGGAGAGACTTTCATAGGATGATATCTAAAGTGTGACCCATCTGCTGAAAGAGTGGACAGATCTAAGAAAGACTGCCCATGGTTGAAATATATGGAAGCTAGAGTAACAAAAATGAATGGTGCAAAGTGTGTGAAGGCCCTGCCTGAGTCAGAATCTGTTCTACCCAAAAAAAGCACCAGTTAATGCTTACCTCCTTCAATGGACTCACAAGGCACCACCCATGCCAATATTTGCCTGTGCCAATTCCAGCACTTAATGACTTTCTCATGAAGAAATTTATAGGGAAATAGAACAAGATCAATCTATCCTAAAACCCAGTAAAATGAAGATTTAGAAAAATATTTGCTGGGCGGTGAAACTATGTATTTAAGTGAATGAGATGGAAAACTGAGACAAGAGAATTGAATTCCCTGAACTTTTCTGGCATCCCCTGTCTGGGGAATTTCTGAGAAGAGCAAAAGTCAACTTCCCAAGTGTTTCCTTTCAGAGGTTAAGGAACTTATCTCTAATTAATCCAATTACAATGTTGGGACTTCTACTTGCCCCTGTATAATTAACAACCTCTTGTCCTGGCCCCTAGAGGTTTCCATCTGCATTTCAAGCAAATGATGGAGGAGAATCCAGTATCACATCATCCTTCTGTCCCACCCCAGACATCCACAAGAGGCTTTTGCCGGCCGATTCTGACCTCAGCCCTCACTAGCTCAGTGAAGTCAGTGAGTTCCAGGGAGATTGTAACCAAGAGGACCAGGATCTCTTCACGCACATAGTCCACATGTGACAGTTGAATCACAGAATGCTAGTCACTGAAGGGCCTTCAGGATCATTTTGCCCAACTCATTCATTTTAAAGATGTTCAAACAGTCAAAGAAGGACAATCACTGTGCCAAGCCACCCTGTGCATTGATAGCATGGTTAAACTCTTTTCCTAACTCCTAGTACAGAGGTCCTACAACGACTCATTGTTAAAGTTCTAAGCATTTTACTGCTGTGAGCACATGGTTCTCATGTGCAAGGGCTTCAGAAAGACTACAGTTCCCTAACTTCTGGGCATAGTCTCTTAAGTAACAGCACAGTACATTTTTGTCTTTCAACTTCTCCAACATCTCACATACAGTCACAGTAACACTCTACTATAGGAACTAGCATTCCCACCTGACAGATGAGGTCGCTGGGGTTCAGAAGGATGACGAGAACGGTTCAGACCTATATAAATAATACATTTCCCCGTTGTGTCAAATGACTCGGTGTAGCATCTCCCATCCACACAGGATGTGTCACCAGCAGCTGCTGCCTCACTATGAAGCAAAGAGGCCAGAAGGAAATAAAGCTTTGCCCCCAGTCTGCAGCCACGCTACTTCTTCGGAGCTTTGTATGTTTGGCCAAATAAATTATGAAAGAGTGGTGTATGCGTGTGGCCTCTTCCTGTAACTCATCTTAAATACTTCAAGAACAGAAACTCTATTTCTAAAGCCCCAGGATTTCTCACTACTTAAAGGAACCTGACTCCTTCAATGCCTATCTCCATAACTTTTTTTTAACTAAATGGCATTGGCTACTGTAATAGGCTCAGGAGTTCTTCACTTCTCACCATTATAACTCTGGAAAAGAAACAAATGTTGTAAAACCACTGTATGTTTAACAGCCTTTTTACATCCAGAACCTGGAAAGGACTTCTAGGAATAACATAGGCTGATGGAATGAAATGAAGTGATATAAACAATGGACCACGGTGTGCATTTCTGTGGCCAAAGATGTGGGATGAGAGAGTTTCCTTTCTGCCTGACCTCACCCCTTTTAGTCAGAGACCCGTGCGTATCCATGCACATGTGCGTGCACACACACACACAGGTGCATGTGAAAGTGTGTGTGTGTGAAAGCCTGGAGTCCTAACCACAGGATTGCCAGGGAGTTTCACAAAAGATGTTCAACCTCGTTCCAAATAAGAGATATGAAAATTAAAATTATTTGACTTCCCATTTTTTCAGTTATTGCATTAGCAAAATCCCAAAATTCAGCAAAACATTTTACAAGAAAGACAAAGTTGTTGGTGAGAGTAGAAATAGGTGAAGGACAGTTTGGCAATATCTAAAGCAGTTTTATTTCTAGAACGACACCGTAGTTTAGTTGTACATGTTTAAATCGAAGTTACTCTCTGCAACACTTCAAAACAATCCAAATATTTATCAGTGGAAGACTGGACAAGTAATGACAGTATACCCGTTCAATGAACATGGAAAACTACAAGAAAGGGGAAGCTTTCCTTGTACTAATATACAAAAATTCCCAAGATATATTTTAAGTAAATAAAGCAAATTTCAGATGATTTACATAGTATGTCTGTGTAAAACACAGAGATAAAAGATATATATATATACCCACTAGATAAACAATTTTCTTATTTTTCTTTTTTTCTTTTGGGGTTTATTTAAGCAAATACTAAAATATATATATATAATATAATATATAATTATAATATGATATAAAATATATTATTAATTATGTTTTATTTGTATTAATAATTATAATGATCATATATATTAATAATTATATAATAATACATTGTTATATATTATATTATATAGTATATATTATAATATGTTATATTATATAGTATATATTATAATGTTATATTATATATATTATATAATGATATATTTATATAGTTTCATATATATTTATATATGTTATATTATGTACTATATAATATATAATATATATAAAATATAATATAATGTATAACATATAATAATTATAATATAAAAATAATTAAAATATAATATAAAATATATTTTATATATAAATATATATTATATATTATAATACATGTATATTTTATATATTTATATATATGGCTTATTTAAGAAATACTAGACTACATATATAATATAATATATAAGATATATTCAGAAATATAATTCATATATAATTATATATAATATATATAATGTATATATATTATATACATATAATTTATATATATATAAATATATTGTATATATAAATATATAAAATATAATTATATATGTTAATTATATATGGTTAATATATTAATATATATAATTAATTTTACATAATATATTGTAATATAAATATATAATATATATATATATAATAATATATGTATATATTATATATTATATGTAATAATATGTAATATAATAATATATGTATATAATAATACTATATATACATACATATACAATATATAAAATATATATCAAAATTGTATATACTATATTATTATATTTATATATAATACAATAATTATATCATATAATTGTATATAATTAAATATTATATATAATATTATATACTAATACAATATAAATATATAATATATTATATATATATACTCTAGTATTTGCTTAAAGAAATGACAAAAGAAAAAAGAAAACTAAGAAAATTATTTATCTAGTGGGGATGTGGGAATGAGGAAAAGAATGGAATGAAACTTTCCACTTGGCTGTCTTTTTATTTTGTCGATGTTTTTTAATGTTAAGAATATATTATCATTCCACAAAATTAAATTAAAATTTTAACTGATTTCTTTAAATATGTAAGTTTAGTTGATCTTGTAAGATAATCTAAACAGACACAATGCAAAAAATCAAAAGAAAAAAATTGATTAATATGACTATGTGGAAATGTAAAGCTTTAAACATTAAAAAATTTGTAAATAAGACTTGAAGCTAAATAATAATTTAAACTATCCTACTCACTTACCAAAAAAACTAAAAGTGCAAGTTGTACAAGCTATTTAATTTTCAAAATATTTTAACTTTAAAATAATTTCTGACTTACAAAAAAGTTGCAATAATAATACAAAGGATTCCTGTATATGCTTGATCCAAATATCCCAAATATTAATATTTTATCACATTTTATCATTCAATCTCTCAATTGATAAATAGATAAGCAGAATTTTTTCTGAAATGTCAGGAAGTTGATGCTATTGTTCATTTCCTTTTACATATCTTAGTGAGCAATTCCTGATCCAAGGACTTTCTAAGACATAAAGACATTACAGTTGTCAACATCAGGAAATTAACTGTGAGATAATTTATTATTAAAAATACCTCACCTACAGCACTTTCATCCACTAATGACCTTCATCTAGTACAGGATCCAGTCACAGGGATCACAGGTTACATTTGGTTATCATCTCTCTGTAATCTAGAAAAATTCTTCAATTCTTTTGTCCTGTATTTTACAAGAACATAGGCTAATAATTTTGCAGGATATTCCTTAGTTGGGGTTTCCGTGATTTTTTGTCATGATTAGACTCAGGTTACATATTGTGGTAGGAATACCACAGTAATGATACTGTGTGCCTCCCCAGTTTCAATACTAATGGTGCTAACTATGAGGAATTGTTTAATGGGGTGTCTTCCAGGTTTCTCCACGGTAGACTTTTGCAACTAACTTTTGCAACTAATAAATATGTTGTGGGGAGATACTTTGAGACTACATGAAATCTTACTTCTCACCAAGAGAATGTTAAGTGATCACGCTCAATTCTGTCACGACTACTTTCACAAGGAAGGTTACTACAGCATTTCTAAACCTCAATTTAACATTATGCCTTAAAGGTTTCAATAACTTTTAAAACAGTAAGTTATTTATAGCAAGTGAAAGTGAAAGTCACTCAATCTTGTCCAACTCTTTGTGACCCCATGGACTATATGGTCCATGGAATTCTCCCGACCAGACTAGCAAAGGAGCTTCTTTAAAAAATATAGTAAAATATTTCTATTCACAGATACTGACCTCAGCATTATTTTTTCCCTCAGTGTTACTTATATGACTAAAAAATTAGAAATGGTCTAAACTTCTAACCAAAGCAATGGCTTAAGTAACAGTATATCCATAAGAGGAAATATTTTACAATAATTATAATGAAGTTGTTTGTCAGGGAACATTTAACAGGAGGATTCCTGCCTGTTTTCTATTTCTCAAGGATTCTCTGTTCCTTATCAGTTCCTATTCCAAGAATGAGTAAAGCTGCATGCAGTTCTCAGGACTGAGATCATGGGATGAGACATGCAGTGACTCTTTTCAGCATCAGTGACCTTGTATGTGTTAGACTATCCATATTGTGGCTATTGATAAAATTTCATCCTGTGTAATAGCTGAGTAATCATCTTACTAAAGATATATAAGCCTGCATTTCTGCTAATAAAGCACCTTTGCTCCATTAGAGCTTGGGTCTTTCTTTCTTTCTTTCTTTCTCTCTCTGTCCCTCCTTGGCTGATTCTCTGGAGCACAGAGACCCATATTGCTCACTCTCCTGCCCGGGCTTCTAAGACTCTCTCGAGAAGGCCCCCTGTGCCTTCACCCCCATCAAGAGGGCGCCCGGTGCCTTCATGAGAGATGCAAATCCTATGTCAAGGACTTTACTGGTTCTCTGCATAAACCAGGAAATATTAGCTTCTTTCTCTCTTTCACTTTCTTATCATCGCCTCCGGACCGCCAGGTCCTGGTCCATTAAAGGACCCCAACAGTTGTTAGCATGGAAACCAGTTAGAATACTCTAGAACTAACAAGTCCTGTGAACTGAACTTTGTCCCATTCTGCTCCTTCAGTTTGGACTAGGCATCATTTTTTTTTTTTTTTTTTGACTACTGAAAAGATGGAGTAGATTTCCTTCCAGTCTTTACATCTACTTAGACATAATCTTTTACATTTTTATTGAATGCAACAATATACATATTTTTATTAAAATGTTTATTGTTAGCATTTCTCTGTTTTTATTTTCCTCTATAATAGGATTTTTAAATGCTGGTCTTAGCATCGTTCTAAGCCTGAGGATCAAGACCAAGGCTCAGCCTCTACCTCTCTTCTAGCTTCATTGCTCTGACCCACAGCCTCCTCACGGCCTTCTTCACTTCAGCATTTCTCAGGGAGTAGATGACAGGGTTGAGCAGTGGGGTGATCACCGTGTAGAACATGGCCACCGTCTTGTCCGCAGACAGCGTGGTAGAAGGTCTCAGATAGATGAAGATGCAGGGCCCAAAGAACAAGGTGACCACAGTGACGTGGGACCCACAGGTGGACAGGGCCTTGCGCCGCCCCACGGAGCTCCGAGTCCTCAGATGGAGCAAGATGACCACATAGGAGGCTAAGAGGACCACGAAGCTGATCACAGACAGCGTCCCCCCGTTGGCAACGATCAGAAGACCAATGAGGATGGTGTCAGAGCAGGCAAGTTTGAGCAGGGGAAGCACGTCACAGAAATAGTGGTCGATCACATTGGGGCCACAGAAGGGCAAGCGGAAGATGAGAAGGATTTGGGCCAAGGAATGCACAAAGCCCCCCACCCATGCTGCTCCCACCAGGAAGGCACACGCCTGCCGGCTCATGATGGTGGTGTAGCTGAGGGGCTTGCAGATGGCCACGTAGCGGTCATAGGCCATCACAGTGAGCAGGAAAATCTCAGTGCCACCAAACAAGTGGATAAAGAAAACTTGTGACATGCAGCCCCACAGAGGTATGGCTTTCCTCTCAGCCAGCAGATCTGAGATGAGTCTGGGGGCTGTCGTCGAGGCGTAGCAGGTCTCTGCAAAGGACAGGTAGCTCAGGAAGAAGTACATGGGGGAGCCAAGGCTTCTGCTGCTTATGACAGTGAGGACGATGAGAAGATTCCCCAGCACAGTGGCTGTGTACAGGAGCAGAAACATCACAAAGCAGACTTTCTGCACCTCTGGATTGGAAGAAAGTCCCAGGAAAATGAATTCTGTCACATTATGTGTGTTAGCCATGACGCAGCCACCAGGAGGCAGGAATTTGGGTGTGTCATCTGAAATGATACAAAACAAGACTCCTTCCTTAAGGAGTGAATTATATCATAGGCCCTTGCGTACCTGAAATGCTACCATTCAAACTCTGCAAACTTGGAACCTTCTCAGAAATAGGAAATCCATCTCTGCAATGCATTGAACCCTAGGCTTAGTGACCCTCCTCTCTTATAACATTTTGGAAATACAGCACTTTGCACATTGAACTGTAGGGCTTCCCGGATGGCACTAATAGTAAAGAATCACCCTGCCAATGCGGGAGATGCAAGAGATGTGGGTTTGATCCCTGGGTTGGTAAGATCCCCTGGAGGAGGGCATGGCAACACACTAGCATGTTCTTGCCTGGAGAATCCCATGGACAGAGGAGCCTGGTGGGCTACAATCCATGGGGTCACAAAGAGTCAGACACAACTAAAGCGACTTAGCTTGCACATACACATTGAATTTACTGTAATTGTTTTACGTGACCATCTGCCCCACCAAACTGAACTTTGTAGAGCAGGTATTATTTCTTACTACACTCCATCTCCAGTGCTAACTGAAGCACCTGCACAAAATCACACTCACTGAATGGACATAGGATGGAGGAACAGTGCATACAGATCATCCTGGCCTTCCTAGCGCAGCATTTGGTACATCACAGATGTTCAGCAAATACTGAAAGAACAAAGGTCGCCAAGGACCAAGGCCACATCTGCTCCATCCCTGAATCCCACGTCTAGTGCAGTGCTTGCCTCAGGCAAAGACCAGACCAATGTGAGAGCACTTTGTAAAATACCATGGCCTTCCTGGTAGCATCCCCTTTACTTTCAAAGTGGAATTGTAATCACCACATGCTCACAAAACAAAACTCACCCCAGAGTTTCTGTGCCTTTGATGTCTCACCCCAGATCTTTTTTCTACTCTGATCACAGACAGGCAAATAACACCCCAAGAACATCCCTCACCTATTGCAGGTTTCAGAGTTGTACAATTTCAAAGCAGTCAGGCCAAGCTCACAACCAGAGCTCATACAGCTCAGGAGTTGCCAGATGGGAAATTGGTTCCCCTTCCAGCGTTAGGCTTGGGGATGTTAAGACTAAGCCTGATTCTACTAAGCCTAAGTCTACTCCACCTGATTAAAAAGAAGAACACAGAACTCTTGTCTCTCCATGTTCCACAGAGAAGAAGAATTCTGGCAGCTCAACCTTGAATTCACCCTGCTAAAGGATACAAGGGGAAGGCATGGTGATCAAGTGAGAGAAGATTGGTCCCCAGAGAGCCGTGCTTCCCCTTCCTCATCAGGCACCTGCCCCATGGGCAGCAGGGCCTGGGTACTAACATCCCAAACTTCCTTGTAGGTAACATAACTTCAGAAATCAGTAGGGAATATATTAAAGTCATTTCACCCAGTGTTCACAGGGCACTTAGGCTGTGGGTCCCTATACCAAGCAGAGGTCAGTTAGATCCAGCTTTTGCTTATCATGAACTCAGTCATGTGACTTCGCATGACAAGACACCATTCAAAGGATGGGTCCAAGGAATATGGGTGGTATGTCAGAAAACAGATGGCACTTCTCCTGGCCTTTGGTTTGGACGAGGTTACAGGCATCCCCCCACTTGTCAAAGGTTCACTTTACACCATCACTATTTTCCACTGATACCTGCCTCCTGAAGAGGATTTTTCCTTTTACAGAAAAAGATAAAAGGGGGAAATAGCAGCGTTTGTCTTAACAAGTGAGTGTTATAGAGGCAGCGCACACCCCGAGCAACGGGCATTGCCAAGCACTTCAGCATCCAGCTGCCATACCTCCCAGCTGTGTCCGTGAGCACCGGTGGTTCACCTTGATTTGTTTTGTGTGTCTGTTAGCAAGACGCATCCTAAGGTGACTGCCACTTCGCTTTACCTCATTTCGGTTTCCCGAGGATCATATAGGAACACTAGTTTTTTTTGTTTGTTTTGTTTTGGGAATTTGGGGTGTTTCCTGTTTTTATTTACTTCCTTGGCTGTGCCAGGCCTTAGCTGCGGCACACGAGATCTTCCCCTGCAGCACGTGGGCCATCTCCAGTGCCTGGGCTTCTCTCCAGTTTTGGCCCCGGGCTTAGTCACCCTCAGGCATGAAGGATCTTAGTTCCCAACCAGGGATGGAATTGCATCAGCAGCGTAGGAAAGTGGATTCTTAACCACTGGGCCACCAGGGACGTTCCAGGAACACTCTTGATTTTAGATAGAAGGAGAAACTGGTACAAATCAGTGGTTCTTAACTGGGGGCAATTTTCCTCCAAGAGGACATCTGGCAATATCTGGAGACACTTGTCCTTGTCACAATTTGGGTGGAAAATGTTCCTACTGGCATCTAATAGGTCAAAGCCTGGGATTCCAGGACACATCCCACATGAACAGGACAGCCTCCCAAACGTATCTGAACCCAAATCTCAATAATGCTGCCATTGAGATACCCTGATAGAGACATAGCAAGATTTCTCCTAAATTGATCGTTATTGAAACTAGGTATCTGCTACAGGCGAGTCTAGGAACCATACTATGATAACAGCTGCATATGGTCTAAATTTCTTGTAACAAGAGATGTTTTAAATTTCACAAAAGAACTCACATCCCAGGGCCTCAATCCTTTATCATTCGTCAGGGAAAAAAATCAGGGTGTGCTGTCGGCAAAACAGTGTTGCTAGGAAAATGGTTCTTGGGACTTATCTGGTGATCCAGTGGGTAAGACTTCATGCTTCCAATGCAGGGGGCACAGGTTCAATCTCTGGTTAGAGAACTAAGATCCCACACGCTGTGTAGCATGGCCAAAAAAATAAAATGCTTCTTGCACTTGGCCCAAACTTTCATGCTAATTAAGGAAACTGAATTACGGTTTTAGTCACTTACTTGGGGTTGCACAAGAGGGTAAACTCAATTTCAGTTGAAGACTCTGGCACCAGACTCAAATCCTTTAACAACCTCACTGTGCCCACATCACTATCCCCCAGGGTTCCCTCTACCAAAACTCCCTGTGGAGACTTCCCTTATTTAATGAAAGAACTCTGGCATTATTGAACACCAGTGTGACCAGTTCAGAGGAAACACAATATTTGGTCTAATATTATAATCCCATTCCTATTTTCACTACTTATTATTCCAGCCTCCTCTGCATCTCGGCATAGACATATGACCTAGTTCTAGTCAATAGGAGCCAGAGTTCCTCCGGGGAATTTCTGGGAAATATTTCCCACAATAAAATGAGAACCTCTCCCTCCCTGCATGGGAGCAGATAACACCAAGAGCTACACATCTAGCAGCCGTGACGGAACAGACTACAGAATCAAAGGGGCACCAGCCAGATGCTTGGGCATCATAGGAATAGCAAAACAACCCCGGGACCGCTGACCTCCCGACTTCTTGTTGAGTAAGTAAGAAACATCATTATGGCTTACGCCAGGGACGGGCAAATTTCTCTAAAGGGTTACATGGTAAGTCCAGGGACGGGCAAATTTCTCTAAAGGGTTACATGGTAAGTATTTTAGGCTATGTGGACCACACTGTGTCACAGCCACTCACGGCAATCTAACACAAAGACTGCCATAAATAAGAAGTGAAACACTGGGTACAACCATAGTCCAGTGAAACCTTATTTGTGGTCACTAACATTTGAATTATGTGCAAGTTTCATGTATCACAACGTATTACCCTACTTTGATTTTTTTTCAAACATTTAATATGTAAAAACAATTCTTAGCTCCCAGCAAAAACAGACAATGGACTGGATTTGGATTGAACCGTATTTCAGTGGCCAGACACAACCATCCACAAAGAAAAGAAAACCATCTTGTAAAATTATCCAAATTAAGATATTAGTGATTAACAATAGTTTCCCTTCTAGCAAAGCCCTACTGCCCTGAAACAAAGCTCCTACTGGGGAATTTCAGATATTAGAATGATATTAAGGGGATGAGGGCACCAAGGAAGTTAGAAAAGCCTTCTGGGCACTCCTATGTTATCACATTGAAAGGGAGGGATAATACAAAAATATAATCTTCTCTTTCCAGATTCAATCCCTGATCCAGAAAGATCCCACATGCACAGAGAAACTGAGCCCATGCACCACAACTAGCCTGTGCTCTAGAGCCCAGGAGCCACAGCTGAGGAGCCCACGTGATGCAACCACTGAAGCCCGTGCACTCGAGCCCGTGCTCCGCAACAAGAGAAGCTTCCGCAATGAGAAGCCCGAACACTGCAAGCAGAGAGTGGCGCTTTGCTCACCACAGCTTGAGAAAATCCGCACAGCAATAAAGACCCAGCACAGCCATAAATAAATGTAATTATAATCTCTCTCCACATGCCACAATCTTTCCAAAATCCCAGCGTGCTGACACCAAGAGAAAAAGTGAATGAAGCCAATGTTGTACAGGTAGAAGACGACAGGCTGGGAATTTAAGTCCAGGTGTTCCTCCCTAAAATCTGTGCACTCTGCCTAATGGATCTCCAAAGAAGAGAAGGCATTTAAATAAGGACAGCTCAGAAAGAGCTATGACTGATACCAAGCAGTACAAGGAGCTTATCTAAAGCACAACATGACATGAACTACTCAGGTCTTGATGGGAAAAGATGGTATATGAGAAACCAAAAATATTTTGGGTGAAAACACAATCTCAGATGCTCCATACAGAAAGTTAACAAAGTGGCAATTCTATCTTAATCTCACCCAAATCATGACTTGAAGCAATATTTCTTCTGTCATCATTATTCAACCATATTAACAAGTTTTACTCTCTAATGATAGCATCAGTGCTACTCTTGAGAGTCCCTTGGACATCTAGGAGACCCAACCAGTCCATCCTAAAGGAAATCAGTCCTGAATATCCATTGGAAGGACTGATGCCGAAACTGAAACTACAATACTTTGCCCACCTGATGGGAAGAACTGACTCATTTGAAAAGACCCTGATGCTGGGAAAGATTGAAGGCGGGAGGAGAAGGGAACAACAGAGGATGAGATGGTTGGATGGCATCACCGGCTCAATGGACATGAATTTGAGTAAGCTCTGGGAGTTGGTGATGGACAGGGAAGCCTGGCGTGCTGCAGTCCACAGTGTCACAGAGCTGGACGCAACTGAATGACTGAACTCAACTAAAGTGAATGATAGCACACCTGTTAACATTAAGACGGTAAATGTTGATTGTTTGTTAATTGGAGTGATTCTATAATGCCAAGTGAAAATTTCACCATTTCTATGCAAAGAAAATAATTTAAAAAGTATACTCTAGAAATTGAAGCTTAGAATTGGATGCTGAGGCCATAGGACATTCTTTATTCTTCACATCACTGTGTATGAACCTTGACACCAGAGTTTACATGCCATTCACATATTCTGTTATCCATTAATCTATTTAATTTTGTATTCATTTATTCAACTTTGCTGAGGACATAGTATGTGCATAAAATTATGCTAACACTGAAGTAGAGCATAAAGGTAAGTAATATTCAGCCCTCAAGTAGACTTCAAGGTATACACATCCAGAAATAGAAATAGTATAAGATACACAGGCTTAAATACCCAAAAAGCTGTCCATATAAGCAAAGGGCGATTAGTTTTCAGAGGAAGTTAAGTCTTCCCAACCCAAGGAAACTGGCACAGATTTTATGAAAAGAATGGTATCTGGAAGAATTTTGAGGCCCGGTTCTGACCAGACTTAGATAGTGAAGGCTTAGATAGGTTTAGACAGAGCAGGATCCAAGGTCTTCTGGAATTGCCAGGGAAGTCTGAGGCCACATAGGCTGATAAAAGGGTCTCTTTATGCCATCACTCAAAATAGACAGACAAGCTTGGTTGGATTCTCAGAACAAGTCAGATACTATTTTGGAAACAAGCTTTTTCAGTCATTTGGTAAATTTATTAGTGGGACCTAGATCTTCATTTGAGCTTGCCAGGTGGGTAGGCAGTAAAGAATCCACCTACCAATGCAGGTGACCTGATTTCAATTCCTGGGTCAGGAAGACCCCCTGGAGAAGAAAATGGCAATCCTTTCCAGTATTCTTGACTGGGAAATCCCATGGACAGAAGAGCCTGGCAAGCTATAGCCTACGGAGTTGCAAAAAAGTCAGACACCACTTAGCAACTAAATCACCAACAACAAATCTTTATTTATAAAATAAGCTTTATAGAAATTAAAGAACCACACATATCTAGAGTACCTAAATAATTATATATTTTATTGTTTAATGACAATGAAGATAGAATAAAAGAAAGCTGACACAAATTTACAAGCGTGAATTCTGTGGGGAATTTGGATTTAATGATGGCAGCACTGAAGTACAAGGGAAGTTTGGAATTTTCTGGTGGTGTCTAAAGGAAAAGGAAAATTAAATTCTCATCATCATAGGGCAGTGTTGTAAAAACTAATAAAATAAAATACAACAAGAAAACATGAACAGGTTAACTTTTCCTCTCTTGCTTATATTCACTAAAGTCAGAATGCATATCTGGTCACCCTATACATATTAACCCTAACACTTTATTTTTGGGGGCTCCAAAATCACTGCAGATGGTGACTGCAGCCATGAAATTAAAAAACGCTTACTCCTTGGAAGGAAAGTTACGACCAACCTAGATAGCATATTCAAAAGCAGAGACATTACTTTGCCAAAAAAGGTCCATCTAGTCAAGGCTATGGTTTTTCCTGTGGTCATGTATGGAGGTGAGAGTTGGACTGTGAAGAAAGCTGAATGCCGAAGAATTGCTGCTTTTGAACTGTGGTGCTGGAGAAGACTCTTGAGAGTCCCTTGGACTGCAAGGAGATCCAACCAGTCCATTCTGAAGGAGATCAGCCCTGGGTGTTCTTTGGAAGGAATGATGCTGAAGCTGAAACTCCAGTACTTTGGCCACCTCATGCGAAGAGTTGACTCATTGGAAAAGACTCTGATGCTGGGAGGGATTGGGGTCAGGAGGAGAAGGGGACGACAGAGGATGAGATGGCTGGATGGCATCACTGACTCGATGGTGGTGAGTCTGGGTGAACTCCGGGAGTTGGTGATGGACAGGGAGGCCTGGCGTGCTACGATTCATGGGGTCGCAAAGAGTTGGACATGACTGAGCGACTGAACTGAACTGATACATACTAATTTTTTTAATATTTTCATTTTTATTGCAACCCTGAGTTTACTTTCCTGCCCCACAACCTCCTCATGGCAATTTTCACCTCTGTATTTCTGAGTGTGTAGATGATGGGGTTCAGCATGGGGGTGACCACCGTGTAGAACACGGCCACCAGCTTGTCCTCAGTGAAGGTGGAGGGGGGCCGCATGTAGAGGAAGATGGCGGGTCCAAAGAACAGGACGACCACCGTGATGTGAGAGGCACAGGTGGAGAGGGCTTTGCGTCTCCCCTCTGCTGAATGGTTCCTCAAGTTGACCAGGATGACAACGTATGAGGACACCAAGAGGAGGAAGGAGAAGATGGAGAATAATCCACTGTTGGCCAACACAACAACCCCCTCCACAGAGGTGTCAGTGCAGGCAAGCTTGAACAAGGGATGGAGGTCACAGAAGTAGTGGTCAATCACATTGGGACCACAGAAGGATAACTGGAGAGTAATAATGATCTGAACTATGGAGTGAACAAACCCCCCCAGCCAGGAAGCAGCCACCAGTTGGTGACACAGAGACCGGCTCATGATGGTTGTGTAGTGAAGGGGCTTGCAGATGGCCACATAGCGGTCATAGGCCATCACCGTGAGCAGGAAGATCTCAGTAACCCCAAAGAAGTGAAAGAAGAATATCTGAGCCACACAGCCCTCCAGGGAGATGGTTTTAATCTTGGAAAGTAAGTCTCTGATGAATTTAGGGACAACAGTGGAGGAGTAACTGATCTCCACCAGTGACAGGTGGCTAAGGAAGAAGTACATGGGGGAACGCAGGCTCTTACTGACTCTGACCGTCAGAACAATGAGGCCATTGCCCACCACCGTGGCCAAGTACATGGGCAGAAACACCGCAAAGCAAGCTCTCTGCACCTCTGGGTCCTGGAAAAGACCGCTGATAATTAACTCAGTCACATTATTGGTCCTCGCCATGGAGTTGATTCATATGCACTGGACTGGAGATAATCAGAAGTCTGCAATAAAATAAACACTGATTATAACAAATTCACCTCATTTATCACAAGTTGGACAGCATAAATCAGTTTACAACAAAAATTTATCATGAACTCATTTATTTAGGCAATATGAGCTCATTGAGCATTAAATATGACCAATCTAACAATAGTTTATATATTAGAAAATGAGGGCTCAGAGAAATGGTTATTCACCCAGGATCACACAGAAAATAGCCCACTGTAGGACTCAGAATCAGGTTGAATTCATAGGGCTTCTTCCAACCCACCACAGGATATTCTGAATTTAGGGAGTCATTCAAGTTCAGCTCTTATATTTTTACCATCTTCATTGCATTTTGATGGATCTGTCTTATTGGGAAATCCCCATGACACACTGCTACTCCTAAATTCTGAATTCCTTATGTCCCTCATCTTCTCTTCAGGGAACCATCTTCCCATTGTTAACCCTTCCCTTTCCAAAAGGTCCTCTGTATCGTTTTCTTCACTCCAGTCTAATCCTCAGCTCACTCAGGTCAGAGTCTTTCACCAGTCTTGCAGCTTTAATAACTGAGCTTATAGAACAAGTGCTCAAACACTGTAGAGAGTTCCGCTCAGTAGCATGTCTCCATCATTGCACTCTCACAACTCTTGGCACACTGCTCAAAAGGCTCACAGATCCTGAACTCGCAGAGCTGGTCCTCTGAGAGCACTGTTGTGCCTGACCAGACCGCCTGTCCCGGTTCCCAGTTGGTAGCCAGCAGCAAAGTATATGATAACAAGATGAAGATTTCTCTGCGAGTTATTTCCCTGAGCAGATACTTACCCGAGCACCTTTTATACATCTATACACCCTCAGATGGGCTTCCAGGGTGCTACAGTAGTAAAGAACCCACCTGCCAATGTAAGAGATGCCAGAGACATGGGTTTGATTCCTGGGTCTCAAAGATCCCCTGAAGTAGGAAATGGCAACCCACTTCAGTATTCTTGCCTGGAAAATTCCATGGAGAGAGGAGCCTGACAGTCTACAGTCCACTGGGTCACAAAGAGTAGACACTACTAAGTCACACACACACACACACACACACACACACACACTCCCTCAGAGAATACAAGAGAAATACGGATCACAACACCGGATTCAAAACAATACTCTCTAGATTAAGGTGCCGTGTGAGGCATATTTTCACCACATAGGATCCATGAGAAATAAGGAAGAAACAGTATGAAGACCTTGATTCTCTGCTTTAAATTTTACCCATTGCTTTTCCCCTTATCTCTGATTTCACACTGAAATTTTCAAGAAATATACTTTTGGAAAAGTAAAGCTGCACCTGATCAATAAGGACCAGAACCAACAGAGAAAACAGAAGTCAACGATATAGACAGATGGAAACAAAGTCATAAGTGTCAGAATTCCTCACACCAGGATGTACGCTGAACTTCAAAATTTCCTGAGAGCAGATTACAAGTTTTTGCACTGACACCCACATACACCAAGAGTAACCACAGGAGGAGATGAATATGTTAATTGGCTTAACAGTTGTCATCATTTCATTATGTATATGACCATCAAATACCAAGTTATAAATATGAAATATATACACTAAATATACAGTAAATATATTTACTGTATATTTACTGGATTCTTTACTATTTTTAAAGTTTTTAATATTTAAAAAATTTTAGGATTATGTAAAGTCACTAAACCTGAAAAAAAAATTATGGCAGAAAGCATCCATGATCCTTGACTTTTCCATTCCTAATTCAGTCCTGTGTACCTGAGAATGCCCCTTATTCCTCAAGTAAATTCTCCTCTCAGCTTAGGCTAGTTTAATGGGTTTCTGTTTCTTGCAAGCAAAACCTCCTAATACATAAACCTAAGAAATTGATAAATAAAAGTAAATAAATGCATACATAAATCTGAACATCGCTAACACAACAAAAAATTTTAAAATACAATTACTAATTAAAACACAGCTCAAAAATATTCTTTTTATGATAGCCAAGGGAAAAAATATTAAGTACTTTAAAATGTAATACAATTATGCAGAGAAAACCATAAAACTACCACAAGAACACAAGAAAATATATATTTCAAATGGAAAACATATCCATCTCCCCAAATTCTTACATATTATATTTAAATAATAAAAGTTAACATAATAGTTTTGACTATCCCTAACTTTATATACAAATTTAGGCAACCTCAATTAAAATCCAATGAAATTTTTCTTTGTCATTTGTATGACTACTCTAAACTTCTTTTGCAGAGGTTAAAAAAGGGAGGGGGGGGCTCAGTCACTTATGGAAACAAAAAGAAATTTCCTAGTCAAGAGACAGTTTCCTGGAAGATATTGATGCACGCAGTATAGAAACAACATTGGTACTCATGACCAAATGCAAGCAACATTGATAAATTCATCATAGCACGGTGCCCTTTCCATCGGTAACAGTGTGGTGGACACGAGGCTCTCAGAATCAGGAATACCTGTCAGCATCACAACACCTTGGAAAATCCAGTCGCTGAGTGGTTAAAAGATAAGATTGTGAGACATCGCAAAAATCTCCTTTTACCACATCCTCACTTGAAACAAAGGAAAAGATTGGGACAGTGATAGACTGAAGCTGGTCAGACTGAGCTATGGAATAACAGGAGACCTTCCAGCAACTGTGATGACACCAGCAGCCTCCAAATTGCCCAGGCTTGTAGCTTTGAGGTCATATGTGATTCGTGCCTCTCATTCCCATATCCAGTCAGTCACCACAGTCCGTTAATTTTATCTTTAATCATCTCTCCTGTGCACTTTCTCTCCAACCTTGCCACCCTCACCTTCACACCTGCTGTTGCTGATGCCTAAGTCAGCAAAGCCTCTTAGTCTCTACAACCTCCCACTCCATCCACCCTGCAGACTACAGCCAGAAGATTGTTTCCTGGACCCTTCCTTCCTCAGATCGTCCACTGCTTGGGAATAACCAGGGAAAACCCTGGACGCCTCTGGCTCACTTTCAAAGTCTTTCACAGACTGAGCCATCTCAACCATCACCTTCTTAGCCAACTAAACTTCAACTCACCTCTATTCAACTCAGGGTCCTCTCCTCCCACAAGCCCACACTGTTCATTCCCACCATGGAGCTGCCTTCATCCGAAATGCCCTCTCCTTTTCCCTTTCAATCCTATCCACCTTCTAACCCTAATTCCAGTCCTGTGCATTCAATGAATCTTGTGAAATATGTGTGTGTGTATGCTCATTCAGTCATGTCCGACTCTTTGTGACCTCATGGAGTGTAGCCTTCCAGATTCCTCTGTCTATGGGATTTTCCAGGCAAGAATACTGCATTGAGTTGCCATGCCCTCCTCCAAGGGATCTTCCCAACCTAGAGATGGAAGCCAAGTCTCTGCATCTCTTGCATTGGCAGGCAGATTCTTTACCATTGAGCCACTGGGAAGCCCTCTCATGATTAACACTCCAACTCATATGTATCTTCTCTAAGCACTGAAAGAATACTTTGGTGATTTTTATTAAATGCATAGCAAATCAGGCTACTACTCTACCTAAAATATATCAACACCTCCATATTGTCTACAGCACAAATTCCAATATTCTTAGCATGGATTCCAGGTTCTTCTTGAACTGGCCATTGCCTATTTCTGCAACTGTCATCCCCAAAATGAACATTATACAGCTATTTCCTAATCCAAAATGTCCTTTCTTCCTTCACAGTGTTTAGTATTCCCTTCTGTTTAGATTGCATGAAGAATCTGATTAATGTAGAAATAATATAGTCTTACCTTTGCACTCTTACAGTAAGTAGTTCATCGTACTGCTTTTTTTTAGCACTTAATAGATTCTTTATAATACTGTTTCTTTATCTCTACCAAGAAATACATATCCTAGTATTCAAAATTATCTGTTTAATGTTTTTATTATATTTTTATTATTAATTGCATTTTGGTTGACAATAATAGCTAGTATTTCAATGGCATCATATGTCACAGTTTTTTTTTAGTTGCAATTAACATACAATATTGTATTGGTTTTAGGTATACAATATAGTGACTCAATATACAATAAGAACAGTTACCATCAGTCACCATACAAAGTTGTCACAATATTACTTATTATATTCCCTATGTACACATTACATGCCTACGCCTTGTTTATTTTGTAGCTAGAAGTTTGTATCTCTTAATCCCTTTCACCTGTTTCATCCTTGCCCCAACACCCTTCCCCTCTGGCAACCAGCATTTTGTTCTCCGTATCTACTAGTCTGTTTGTGTTTGGGCTTTTTATTCTATATATGTTAATTAACTCAATTTCCAGAACAAACCCGTGATGTGCATATTTTTATCACCCCATTTTTCACATATGAGGGGAAAAAAAAGAAGCACAGGTAAGTGAATTCACTGACCTAAGTTTACACAGCAGTGGAGCCAGGATTTCAACCCAAGCAATTTAACTCCAGATCATACGTTCTTTCATCCCTACCCTATACAATTTCTAGACACATAAACACATACTGAAGTGTTAAAATTAAATGTTTTCTTCTATAAGAAATCCAATGTATATTGATTCCCCAACACAAATGTTTATTGTTTGAGTATGAACTCAATGTTTTTTGATTCACTAGAGAAACTAAGAACAGTATTCTAGGGCCAATCTGAGAGCTCACTCAGAGATAAGAGAAAAATCAACGAGAGTCCAGTTTTTCCAGTCTTCATCCTTAGTAGAAGGGATAACTGTTAACTTGGAAAACTACGTTTTCCTTTTCTGTCATCTTTGCCTTTCAGTATCTATTCCTGTCTCTGCTACCCACCCTTCAGCCACCTCCACCATCTCCCCCACTGAGCTGGTAAAACATGCCTCCTCTCTGAACACAGTGTTGCCTCACCTGGAAGCATGGGGGGGGTGGGGGGAGTGATCAGCATATAAAAGCCCAAATCCGTCTTTGAACACATAGACTCTACATCAGGTAAACTGCTGGACTCTGGACCAGAGCGTAATGATAGAATGGAGACAATGCCCAAAGGAGATATAATAGGAATCTTCATGTGCCAATGGGGCTGATCGCAGAGTGAGGCAATGGAAGCTCCATCCCAATCACAGTTTTCCACTTCATAATTCCCAAATGGTACCTCACAGAATCCCAAAATTGTAAAGGACTTAAAATTCATCAAATTCATGTTTTGTATAATTTACCACAATAAAAGTAAATTAAATAAATTGAATTCACCACCCCCACCAAAAAAAGCAAATACTTTAAATCCAACCAGCTTATTTTGAGTAAGCTCTGGGAGTTGGTGATGGACAGGGAGGCCTGGCGTGCTGCAGTCCCTGGGGTCACAAAGAGTCGGACACAACTGAGCGACTGGGCTGAACTGAGCTCATTTAGCAAATGAACACTGAGGCTCTAAGACAGAGACTGACTCACCCAACATCCTATGGCTGTTTAGAGACTCTGCACTTCCAGTCATATCACCTACCTTTGAGTCAAAATAGCTGGTGTAGTTAGTTCTATCTCAGAACAAAGAATTGAGTCAGATGGATCTCAAATGCAGCTGAGCACATCCAAGTCATCATGAAGTTGGCCACTCTGCTAGAATCGATCATTACTCAAGGAGATGATCTGGTTTGGAGAAACTAGAATAGGATAGAGAATTGAAATCCCCCCTTGGAATCCTAAATCCTGACAAGACAGGTGCCTTTGCTAATACCATCAGCTCAGTCGCTTTTTCACTCAAGTCTCCCTGAACAAAGTTCAGTTCATACCCAGCTCAGTCACTCTGACTAGAGTTGAAAACATTTAGAGACCTTTTACTCTAATCTCTTCTGTTTATAGATGAGATGAATGAGGCAGAGAGAGAGTAATTGGATTCCCAAGCTGCACACAAGTTATTTCTCAGGTACCTAATTCAGAAATCAGTATTCTTTCTGCACTGAGGACTGGAGGGTGGTTATTACTGCTACTCAAGGATCAAATCTTGCCCTGAAGAAAAGCACCAGTGTCCCTGGGAGCTTTTAGAACACAAAGCAGATGATGTCTAAGATGAATCACCAAAAAAAAAAAAAAAGGAAAATTCAGGGGATCTGGATCGGAGTTGATTTATAATAGCTAGGAAATAAACAAATGCCACAGAAAGCAGAAAAGAGATTTTAAGACCTTGGTTTTCATGAACTTACACACCCACCAAAACCCCAATGGCTGTAATTAGTTCCTTGCATAAGTTAAGATCCTTTAAATAAATTAATCCACACACTCTAGTCAAGGGAACAACTTCCCCATGGAATTTCCTTTCTCTCAGGTGAAACTTTGTCAACTAACCTTGACTTAGGAGAGATTCAAAATCTTTTCAATTAGCTTAGGGAGATGTCCGTAAAGTTTGTACCCAAAAACAAAGTAATAAAAGAAAAAAGCTGAAGGTAAGACATCAGGGGAATACTTTTCCAGACTGAACTGCTGAGAATGAAAAGGACAACTGAATACAGGAACAGTGAGGACTGGCCAGGGAACCAGGACAGCTGGGCACTGGCTGACGTTCAGTAACTGACTCACTTCTATCTTAACCAGGTCATTTCACCTTCAACCTCTCACTCTCCCTGTTTCCACTTCTAAGTAAAATGACAGAATTGGCTAGATTATCCCCACTGTACCTTCCAATACTAACATGTCTATATAAGCCACTTGGAGAAGGGAATGGCAAGCCACTCCAGTTTTCTTGCCTGGAGAATCCCATGGACAGAGGAGCCTGTAGGGCTACAGTCTGTGGGGTTGCAAAGAATCGGACACAACTGAGCGACTAACACACACATATAAGCCACTTTGACTTCTTGTGTTTCAGCCTCTCCAATAACAGTGATAATAATGTAATAGAGTAAGAATTTCCTCAGCAAGAGATGTCATTCATCCATCCATTCATTCATGCATTTATTCAAGAAATAGCATTGTGCCCTTTAATGTGTCAAGCATGAGTGCTAAAGATTTGGCCGTGAGGAAACATCGTCCCTAACTCAAAGCAGTTATAACTGTCATATTCCCAGCAAGGGGAAGTGGGAAATATAAGGAAACCAATTAGGTGAATATCAGTTGCAATAATCCAGCCAATAGTTGCTTGTCTTTACCAGGATGGTAGCACTGAAGGTTTTAGGAAGTGGTCAGAGTCTAGACATCCTAAAGATAGAAGATTTGCTGAGGTTTTGATGAGAGGAGAGAGACAATTCAAGGATACCTGAAAGTTAGATTTGAGCGAGGAAAATGGAGTTACCATTATTGAGATTGGAGTTACTGTAAGAAATGCATGGAAGCAGATTCAGAGTGTGGATCTGGACATGTTCACAAGGCAGAGTAAAGAAGAATGAGTCCAGGATGGTGGTTAGACAAAGTGGCATCTAGAAGATGAATAAGGAAAAAGCCCCTGAAAAGAGACAAAGGGGAAAAAAATCTGCAGCTAGAATAAAATCCTTCAGTGGGAAAAACCTACCCGCTACCCAATGCCTCTGGCAACCACCAATCTGTTTTCTCTATCTATGAATTCAGTTCTTTGGTTGGTTGGTTGGTTCACTGGTTCGTTCGTTTTTAGATTCCACATATAAACGAGATCATATGATATTTGTCATCTTCTGTCTGATTTATTTCATTTAGCATAATGTCCTTTAGGTCCATCCACATTATTACAAATGGCAAGATTTCCTTCCTTTTTACAGCTGAATAATATCCCACTGTATACATGGCCACCTCATGCGAAGAGTTGACTCATTGGAAAAGACTCTGATGCTGGGAGGGATTGGGGTCAGGAGGAGAAGGGGACGACAGAGGATGAGATGGCTGGATGGCATCACTGACTCGATGGACGTGAGTCTCAGTGAACTCTGGGAGTTGGTGATGGACAGGGAGGCCTGGCGTGCTGCGATTCATGGGGTCGCAAAGAGTCGGACACGACTGAGTGACTGAATTGAACTGATACATCTACCACATTTTCTGTATCCACTCACTCATCAACAGACACTTAAGTCACCTCTGTGTATTAGTTCTTGTGAATAATTCTGCAATGAACATTGAGGTGTATGTATATTTTTGAGTTAATGCTTGGTTTCCTTCAGATAAATATCCACAATTGAAATTGCTGGATCATATGGTAGCTTTATTTTTAATTTTCTGAGGAACCTCTATACTATTTTCCATAATGGCAGTAACCATTTACCACCAACAGTGTACAAAGGTTCACTTGTTTTTGCATTCTTACTGATGTTTTTTTTCTTGTCATTTTTTTTTTTTATAAAATGTGTAAGGAATAGCTCATGATAGTTTTGATTGGCATTTCCTCGATAATTAGTTATGTTGAGCATCCCTTCATGTACCTGTTGACCATTTGTATGTTTTCTTTGCGGGGGGGGAGGGGGCGATGTGTAATCAGATCATACTTTGATGGTGGGAGGGATTGGGGGCAAGAGGAAAAGGGGACGACAGACGATGAGATGGCTGGATGGCATCGCTGACTCGATGGACGTGAGTTTGGGTGAACTCCAGGAGATGGTGATGGACAGGGAGGCCTGGTGTGCTGCAATTCATGGGGTCGCAAAGAGTCGGACACAACTGAGCGACTGAAGTGAACTGAACTGAACTGATCCATTTTTAATCTAATTGTTTGGGGGTTTGCTACTGAGTTATATGAATTCTTGATATATTTTGGAATTAACACCTTATCAGATATATGATCTGCAAACATTTTCTCTCATTCAGTGATTGCCTTTTTGTTTATGGTTTCCTTTGATCCACATAGGCTTTCTAGTTTGAAATCCATTTTGAGTTATTTTTGTGTATAAAAGTCATCTAGTTTCTTTTTTTTATTTTATTTTTAAACTTTACAGTATTGTATTAGTTTTGCCAAATATCGAAATGAATCCGCCACAGGTATACCTGTGTTCCCCATCCTGAACCCTCCTCCCTCATCCCTCCCCATACCCTCCCTCTGGGTCGTCCCAGTGCACCAGCCCCAAGCATCCAGTATCGTGCATCGAACCTGGACTGGCGACTCGTTTCATACATGATATTATACATGTTTCAGTGCCATTCTCCCAAATCTCCCCACCCTCTCCCTCTCCCACAGAGTCCATAAGACTGATCTATACATCAGTGTCTCTTTAGCTGTCTCGTACACAGGGTTATTGTTACCATCTTTCTAAATTCCATATATATGTGTTAGTATACTGTATTGGTGTTTTTCTTTCTGGTTTACTTCACTCTGTATAGGAGATTCCTTAAAAAACTGGAAATAGAACTGCCTTATGATCCAGCAATCCCACTTCTGGGCATACACACTGAGGAAACCAGAAGGGAAAGAGACATGTGTACCCCAATGTTCATCACAGCACTGTTTATAATAGCCAGGACATGGAAGCAACCTAGATGCCCATCAGCAGATGAATGGATAAGAAAGCTGTGGTACATATACACAATGGAGTATTACTCAGCCATTAAAGAGAATACATCTAGTTTCTTAAATGTTAGGCAAAATCTACCAGTGAAGTCACCTGGTCCCAGACTTTTGTTTGTTTGGGGAAGTTGTTGATCACAAACTTCGCCTTCCAACTGGTAATCTGTCTGTTCAGGTTTCTTACCAGACTAAATTCTTACCAATTCAGTCTGTTAGGCTGTATATTTCTTAGAATCTACTAATTTCTTCTAGATTATCCTAGAAGTTTGTTAAAATATAATTTATATTATAGTAGTTTATAGTATAAACTATAAACTATAGTAGTATATAGCTTATAGTCGTCTATTATGATCCTATTAGTTAATATCACAGAATGTGGTAATGAGGTAACATCTCCTCTTTGATTTACTTATTTGTGTCCTCTTTATTTTCTTGGTGAGTTTAGCTAAAGGATTTTTGGTTTTGTTTATCTTTTGAGAAAAGAAACAGCTCTTAGTTTCATTAATGTTTTCTATTCCCCTCTTAGTCTCCAGTCACTTATTTCTGCTCATTCTTATTTCATTCCTTTTACTAATTCTGGGCTTAATTTGTTCTTCTTCTTCTAGTTTCTTTAGGTATAGGGTTGGGTTTTCTATTCGAGATCTTTCTTGCTTCTTGATGTAGGCATCTATTGTTATGAATGTCCCTCTTAGAATTCCTTTTGTTGTATCCCACAGGTTTTGAAATTACAAAACAAACTGTATACACATATAATAGAATGCCTCAGACAATATGCCAATCCTTACATCCATTCTCCCTTTCTTCTTTAGGAGAAGAACACAATAAAACCTTGATTTTTTTAACAGAACACAATTTCACATAGAAAAAAAAAAGGTTATACATTCTAGCCTCCCTTGTAATTAAGGGTGACCATGTGTCATATTTCTGTTGAACAAAATGAAAGCAAAAGTGTTTCAAACAGCTTTTGAAACAGCTCCTAAATAGAAAGGTATCAGCTTATCCTCCCCTATTCCCCTTTATGGTCTCCTAAAATACAAATTTAATACTAGAGCTGTACTGTCTAATATCATATCCACAAGCCACATTTAGCTTTTTCAATTAAACTGTTAAAATTAATACCATTTAAAATTTAGTTCTTTGGTCTCACTAACCACATCTCTATAGCTCAGCAGCCACTACCATACTGGACCTCACAGATATGGAGCATCAGCTGCGTAACATATATTCTGCTGGACAGCCTTGATATGCAGAATTAGAAGCTCTTTAAGGTCATGAGGTTGAGTCTACTAGATGGCTGACTCTGCATTTCTAATAATATTTTTGGAACTCCCAACAATGTTGGACTTTTCTGTATTTCTGTAGTTCTCTCATTAGATTGCCATTTTTCTATTATATGCAGTCAAACCCATACCTAAAATATATATAAATAATAAATAGGAAAAGAATACAAAATTGTATATGCAAAGTAGTTGGCAGCCCTCTACCAATTTGTCCTGAATAAAATTTTCTATTTATTATCTAAAAAAAATACATTTGGGGATTTTTTTTTCTTTGTTGATGTTGCAGCAGAATCAATAACTGAGAATTAACTGCATGGTCTCCAATGCTAAGTGGTATAATTATAGACTATTACTACTTCTGTGAATTTAGTAAGCATTTTCTAAATGTCACAATAATAGTTGGCTCTTAACACAATTGAAAAGATGCTTTCCTTTGTCTCCTATGATTTTTCCAGTGAAATCAAAACACAGGGAATAACTAGCCCTCAATAGACTTACCCTCAGTAGGTAAGGTAGTCCCCTAGAAAACTGACAATCTGGTTAGAGGAGATATTATCTGTACATGAGTATCCAATGACTCAGAGTGTACTGATGATGTTCTTTCTGTAGCTCTCAGTGAGGAAAACCAAAGGTATACATGAGTAAGATGCTTCTTTCACAGCCTACATCCTGAAGTCCCGGTCTGCCATGGTACAATCAAGGCCTCCAGGTCTGGTGCACCCGGACAACCCAAAGGGATGGTATGGGGAGGGAGGTGGGGGGCGTGGTTCAGGATGGGGAACACGTGTATACCCGTGGCGGATTCATGTTGATGTATGGCAAAACCAATACAATTTTGTAAAGTAATTAGCCTCCAATTAAAATAAATAAATTTATATTTTAAAAAATTTTAAAAAAGAGAGAGAAAGGGAGGTAGCCCCACTGACTTTGGTTCTGAAACAAATGCTTTAAAATATACATTAACAAAATATAAATGCATTCAGCATAAAAGCTAATGAGGCCATGTGAAGTTAACATTTACTTAACAAATATTTATTGAACACCTACAATATACAAGGGACCATGCTATATACTCAAAAGTGATGGAACAACAGAGAACATGTAGCCCAAAGAAGCTGCAAAACAAAAGTACTTAATGGCTCTCAAATACCTAACACTTTTTTAGGATGAAATCAAAGACTATTTGAGTAGATTCCCAGGAAAGAAGTCCAATTTGTGAATAGTCATGTAGTCATCAAACAAATAAAATTAATGACCAGCACTAATTATAAGAATGATTATGATAGCTAATATTTACTGAGTCTATAGTATAAATCTATACCATGTTCTTTTCTAAAACTTTGATGTATACTGGAGACTTCCCTGGTGGTCCAGTGGTTAAGAATCCACCTGCCAATGCAGGGGACACGGGTTTGATCCCTGGTCGAGGAAGATTGCACATGCCAGGGAGCAACTACGCCCGTGAGCCACCACTACCGAGCCCATGTGCTGCAGCTACTGAAGCCTGAATGCTCTAGAGCCCATGGTCTGCAGCAAGAGAAGCCACCACAAGGGGAAGCCCGAGCACCACAACCAGAGCAAGCTCAGGGCAGCAACAAAGGCACAGCACAGCCAAAAATAAACAAACAGGGATAGAGCGGGTGTATGTATAATTACAGCTGATTTGCTTTGTTGCATGGCAGAAACCAACACGACATTGCAGATTTTTTTTTTGAATTTTTTTTTAATTTTTTATTCCTTTATTTCTCATGTGTTCCCCATCCTGAACCCTCCTCCCTCATCCCTCCCCATACCATCCCTCTGGGTCGTCCCAGTGCACCAGCCCCAAGCATCCAGCATCGTGCATTGAACCTGGACTGGCATCTCGTTTCATACATGACATTTCACATGTTTCAATGCCATTCTCCCAAATCTTCCCACCCTCTCCCTCTCCCACAGAGTCCATAAGCCTGTTCTATACATCAGTGTCTCTTTTGCTGTCTCGTATACAGGGTTATCAGGGGAAAAAAATAAAAAACTTTAATTTAATGTATATTAACTATTCTAATATTCAGAATACTTCTGAAGTTCATATTATTGTTAATCTTCTTGTATTTATGAAAAACAGGTGGTGAGTGAAGTAGTACTTGGATCATGAGTTATGAGAGAGGGGCACTTGAAAGAGCCTGATGGATTTCAGAGCCTGAGTTCTTCCAATTTTAGCAGGAAGAGCTAGCCCCCCACCATGAGACATGCCCATTAAAAATTCCTTAATGGATCTGGGGTTTGTTTTCTAGGTGTTGAAAATGTTCTGCAATTAGTGGTGATGGTTGCAAAATGTACTAAAAATGACTGAATTGTCCAACTTAAAATGGTCAAACTGGCAAAATTTATGTTCTGTAAATTTTGTCTCAATAAAATATTGTGTAAATAGTAAATGTATACAACTGTTACTTAACACTATTGTTGTTCAGCTGCTAAGTTATGTCTGACTCATTGTGACTTCAAGGACTGTAGCCTGCCAGGCTCTTCTGTCCATGGGATTTCCCGGGCAAGAATGCTGGGGTGGGTTGCCATCCTTCTCCAGGGGATCTTCTTGACCCAGGGATCAAACCTGAATCTCTTAGGTCTCATGCACTGGCAGGCATATTCTTTACCACTGAGCCACTGGGGAAGCCCTCCTTAAACTATTAAATAAATGTAAAAGAAAACTTTAAAAAAATAATCTGCAAAATATGATCTAGAAAGGATTGTTCATAGGCCTAAATGGTTTGTTTGTTTGTTTGTTTCTTTTTCAATAAGCACTGACAAAGCACCAGCTAACACATGACATTTAGAGTTGCAAAGAAGTATAGTGAATAGCCCTGCCCCTGAGAACTTGCATTCTAGTCAGAGAGAAAAACATACAAAATAATACCTCCAAAGTGATAAGGACAATGATAAAATTATGTAAAAATAACTATGGATGGAAAACAAAAGTTCAACTCAAGGAGGAGCAAGGTGAGATAAGAACTCATAGGAAAGTGATTTTAACATAGGTCTTAAAGGATATATAGGAGTTTGTCACGGGGAAAAGTGTGGTAAAGTCATTCCAGAAAGAAGTGGTATTTCCGCAGGCATTATGAATAGTCACCCATGTCAATGATTAGTGAGGATGACAAGCAAGTGGGGAAGATTTCCCGGTACCTTTAAAATCACTGTTCATCTGCATACTTAACCAGCTTCTGAGGAGAAAAAGAAAAACTTTTAAGGCCCATAACATAATATGATGGATGCTCCATCCCTCTGCAAGGAAGCTAGCTGCCTGCATTACTTCCCCTGATCCACAAGGAGGGCTGGAAGAATGGAGGGCAAATGCAAGAAAATCCATGTTATTCCAAAGCCAATAGAAACAAATTTTATTAAATTCTCTCTATATTCACGATGATAAGAGTCAGTTGAGTTAAAGGAGTTTCTGAGAGATGAACTAATAATGCAAAGACAAACTCTCTCATCCTGCTCCACCAAGAAACACTAATAGGATTGACACGAAATGGACTGGGCTGATCAGTTAGAATGAAGGACAGAATGAGGAGCAGAAACACACTTGGACATTATTTCCCTCTCCTTCATTCTTCAAGTTAGGCTCAAGAAGTTTTTTATATTCTGTATTGATTTACATCTGTATAAAGCTAAAAGTGATCTTTTTTGTTAAAATGTGTGTCTTGATCTTTCCCCACTGGCAGCCAGGATCTATTGCCATGTTTGATCATCTTTAAAATTTTGGATGCAGGACATTATGAGAAGAGATTTAAGGACAATCTTTTGTGTCAACATGTCACAAGAACTGAAACTGCTCCAGGGTCTTTTCTATTACTTGTGCTCAAAAAGTCTATGGTACAAGATGCTAAAACAAGCAGAAGAATAGAAAAATCCCTGGGTGCAATTTTCAAAAACACAATTGTCCACGCTGGAAGAGTAGATAAGATTGGTACCCTTCTCCCCAAATATCCCATGATAATTTCTCTCTTTGGTTTCCTTTATATTGAAATATGGGTTGTTATTATTAGGGAGGTTAAATAAAGAGGGAAGCATGAAGAAGAAATGAAGAAAAAGGGGAAAGAAGGAAGGTGGAAGGGAGTGTAGGAAGGGAATGACAGAATCACTTTAACATACAGAATATTTGTCCAAGAGTGCTCCTTTTCATTCGTACTTAATTTGAGTCTCAGTGTTAACCAGTCCCATGAAACTGCTGAACATCATGGAGCCAATTAAGTTCTCTAAGATCAACAAGACTAGCTGACCTCAGTCCTTGGAACGTGACACTAGGGTACTACAAAGACTTTGGTTGCTAAGGAGAGTCACAGTACAGTAATGCTAAGTCCTTGCATTTGTTTCTGCCATTCCTGTATGTCCTACTAAAATTAAAATCCATTTCAAGGTAATAATCAGGCACACTTTTATAAATCACTTTCCCATTTTCACTCCAGCCCTGAGTTCTTCTTTTTGCCCCACAACCTCCTCATGGCAACTTTCACCTCTGCATTTCTGAGTGTGTAGATGATGGGGTTCAGCATGGGGGTGACCACCGTGTAGAACACGGCCACCAGCTTGTCCTCAGTGAAGGTGGAGGAGGGCCGCATGTAGAGGAAGATGGCGGGTCCAAAGAACAAGATGACCACCGTGACGTGAGAGGCACAGGTGGAGAGGGCTTTACGTCTTCCGTCTGCTGAATGGTTCCTCAAGTTGACCAGGATGACAATGTATGAGGACACCAAGAGGAGGAAGGAGAAGACAGAGATTAATCCACTGTTGGCCAACACAACGACCCCCTCCACAGAGGTGTCAGTGCAGGCAAGCTTGAACAAGGGATGGAGGTCACAGAAGTAGTGGTCAATCACATTGGGACCACAGAAGGGCAATTGGATGGTGATGAGAATCTGAATTATGGAGTGAAAAAAGCCTCCAAGCCAGGAACTAGCCACCAGCGCATGACACAGTCGATGGCTCATAATATTCATATAATGAAGAGGTTTGCAGATGGCTACATAGCGGTCATAAGCCATCACCACAAGCAAAAAGATCTCAGTGACCCCCAAAAAATGGGAGAAGAATATCTGAGCCAGACAGCCTTTCAGAGAGATGGTCTTAATCTTGACAAGTAAGTCTGTGATGAATTTAGGGACAATAGTAGAGGAGTAACTGATCTCCACCAGCGACAGGTGGCTAAGGAAGAAGTACATGGGGGAACGCAGGCTCTTACTGACTCTAACCGTCAGAACAATGAGGCCATTGCCCACCACCGTGGCCAAGTACATGGGCAGAAACACCGCAAAGCATGCTCTCTGCACCTCTGGGTCCTGGAAAAGACCGCTGATAATTAACTCAGTCACATTATCAGTCCTCGCCATGGAATCCATTCCTGCAATAAAACAAACACTGATTATAACTAATTTGCCTCATTTATGGCAAGTTAGCATAAACCGCTTTACAATACAAACTTATTATGAACTCATTCTTTCAGTCAATATGTATTCATTCAATTTTCAATATGGTCAATGTAATAACACTTTATATAAACAAAATTTAGGCTCAGAGAAATGGTTATTTACCTGAAAGCTACCCTGGTGACTCAGACAGTAAAGAATCCATCTGCAATGAGAGAGACCTGGGTTCAATCCTCAGGTTGGGAAGATTCCCTTGGAGGAGGGCATGGCAACCCACTCCAGGATTCTTGCCTGGAGAATCCCATGGACAGAGGAGCCTGGTGGGCTACAGTCCATGGGGTCGCAAGGAGTCAGACATGAATGAAGCGACTAAGCACACAGAAAGTAGCAAATTCTGGAACTCAAGATCAGACTTTCTGAAAGGAGTCCAGGGTTCTTTCTAACTCACCTTAAGATAGTCTGAATTTTTGGCAGCCGGTCAAGTTCAGCACCTACGTTTTAACCATGTTCATTGCATTTTCATCACTCTGTCTTATTGGGGAATCCCCAAGACGGACTACTATCCTGAATCCTTCTTTCTTTCATCTCCATGGCAAGGAATCGTCTTCCCACTGATAATCCTTCCCTTCCAAAATGTCCTCAGTATTGTTCTCTTTACTCTGCCAGTCTTCAACCTACTCACGTCAGAGTCCTTCACCAGACTTGCAGCTTCAATACCTGTGTTTATATGACAAATGTTTGAACACTCTAGAGAGAATTCCACCCCCTAGTTTGTCTCCATCATTTTACTATTACTTTCCTGCCTCTTGCCCCACTGCTCAAACTGCTGACAGATCCTGAAATCAAAGAGCTTATCCTCTGAGAGTTGTGGCTGACCAGCCTTGCTTGTCCTGGTTCCAGGTTGGTCGGTGCATGCTAAGTCATTTCAGTCATGTCCGTCTCTTTGCAACCCCACAGACTATAGCCCACCAGGCTCTTCTGTCCATGGAATTCTCCAGGCAAGAATACTGGAGTGGGTTGCCATGCCTTCCTCCAGGGGAGCTTCCCAACCCAGGAATCAAACCCACATTTCTTACATCTCCCTGTATTGGCAAGGAGATTCTTTACCACTAGTGCCACCTGGGGCTTTCCTAGCGGCTCGGACAGTAAAGAATCCACCTGCAATACAGGAGACCCAAGGTTGATCCCTGGATGGGGAAGATCTCCTCGAGGAGGAAATGGCAACCCACTCCAGAATTCTTGCCTGGAGAATCCCATGGACAGAGGAGCCTGGTGGGCTATAGTCCATGGGGTCTCAAAGAATTGGACAGGCTGGAAGTCAACAGCAAAGTATATGATAACTAAAGTGAAGATTCCTCCATGAGTTACTCCTCTGGAGAAGATATTTACCAACACCTCTTACACATCTATACAGTCTCAGGCTAGACTAAAGAAATACAGATTATGATACACCCCTCATGCTAACAATGTCATAATCAAGAAGCTACAGAGGATAACCACTCCTTGCCCCATCCTCCCACAGGGGAGGTGGAGTGATTTGGGAAGGAGAAACTAGAAACGCAATGATGGGCCCTTCCTCTCTCTTTCTGCAAAATGCTGTAGAGAGCGCAGTACCTATACTGCCCTGGGGCAGCCTCTGTCTCTATGGGGTGGAAACAGGTTACTGTGTGCGCTCACTCAGTCCTGTTCTACTCTTTGCAAACCCAGGGACTGTAGCCCACCAGGCTCCTCTGTTCATGGGATTCTCCAGCCAAGAATTCTCAAATGAGTTGTAATTTCCTACTCAAGGGGATCTTCCCAACCCAGGGATCAAACCTGTGTCTGTTGCATCTCCTGCATTAGCAGACAGATTCTTTACCACTTGAGCCACCTGGGAATTCCAGGCTACTCTGTAGGGTAGATCCAATGCTGCCACGGCTGAGTATGGACTTTTACCTAAATCTAGAGCTCAGTTTGAGAAAGGCCACTTGGTACCAAATCTTAAACCTCAGTCACTGTCATCACCTTTTCTAATAGCAACAGTAACATTTTCCCCAAATTTCTTCTTTCTTTGCCTTGTTTCTGAATTAGTTCAACCTTCATAGAGGGAAAAGATAGATCAAGTTTTGTCAAAGTTCCAAATGATATCTGACAATCACTTTATAAGAGAAAAAAAAAAAAACTGTTACAACCTAAATATCTGTCAAAGCCACAGTAGAACTGATTGTCTATCCAAACAGGAGCTACAGCTTTCAAATTTCTTGGAAAGAATTACTGCTATGAGACAAAAGAAGAGGAATGGCCATTTGCAGAAGAAAAAGGGATCAGCCATCCATGGAAAGAGAAACTGTCTACCCAAGAAATAAAGGTTTCCAGGATGATAGTTGTGGCAGAGAAATTACATTGATACTCATGTCAAACACAAGCAATATTGAGAAATTCATCATAATGGGGTCCTTTTTCAGTAATAACAGTGATGTGAAAACAAAGTACTCAGAATATCTGGCATCATCTCAGGATTTTGGAAAACCAAGTAGCTGAAATGTTACAAAATAAGATTGTGAAACTTCTCAAGAAGCTCTTATTAACACAGTCTCATTCAGGAGCTCAAGAAAGGATTGGAACAGAGATTAGAGTTGAAGTTGAGGACACTAAGAATAACAGTGTGACCCGAAAGACACTTCAATGCCAGCATCAGCCTCAGAGATGCCCTAGCTTTTTGCTGTGTCCTATGTGATCCATGCCTCCCTTTCATTCCCATACCCAGTCAGTCACCACATCCCGTTAATTTTACCTTTAAACCATCTCTCCTGTGCACTTTCTCTCCAACCTTGCTCCCACCACCTCCATACTCGCTGTCAGCTGATGCTTAAGTCACCAAAGCCTCTTAGTCTCCACAGCCTCCCACCCCAACCATCCTGCACACTGCCACCAGAAGATTGTTTCCTAGACCCTTCCTACCTTGGATCCTCCTCTGCTTGGGAATAACCAGTGAAAGCCTGAGTGCCTGGACTTACTTTTAAAGATTTTCACAGATGGAGTCATCTCAAAGGTCACCGCTTTACCCACTAAACTTCAACTCATCTCTGCTAACTCAAGGTCATCTCTCTCTCCCACAAGCCCACTCTGCTCACTCCCACCACAGAGACACCCTTCACCGGAAATACCCTCTCCGTGTCCGTCCCAAACTTACCAACCTTCCAGCCCCAATTCCTGTCCTGTGTGTTCAATGAATCTTGCAATTAACACTCCAACTTATATGTATCTCCTCTGAGCACTGCAAATCCTTTGGCGATTATCCTTAGATGTAAATCTGACCATGTTCCTTCTCTACCTAGAATCTAGCATCACCTCTCCACTGCCCAGAGAAGGAAATGACAATCCACTCCAATATTCTTGCCTGGGAAATTCCATGGACAGAGGAGCCTGGAGGGCTACAATCCATGGGATCGCAAAGAGTTAGACATGACTGATCATACACGCATGCCCCATTGCCCATGGCATAAACTGTAACATTCTTAGCATGGATTCCAGGTCCTTCTTGAATTGGCTACTACATATTTTCACAACCTTATTTTCATCCCCCGAATGAACCTCATACAGCTGTTTGCTAACCCAGAGTGTCCTTTCTCTCTTCTCTGCGTTTACTAATCCTTCTTCCTAGGTTTCGGGAGAACCTTGTTTCTATAGGAGAGAGAAACGCAATAATAAATTCTCTTCTTTATGATATATTTTACTTTACATACTTCTTTTATAGCAATTAAAATATATTTTGTAACTGTAGCCTCTATGTCTATATCTTCTACTTAGAAATACACTCTTTGTATTCAAAATTATCTGTTTAAAATTTTCTTAAAGCTTTATTCTTATTAATTACATTCTGGTTGATAATAATAGTAAGCATTTCAACAGTACCACGTACCAAACACTTTATAGGTATCCTTACACATTATTTCAATCAATTCTCAGAACATAACTGTGATATAGGTATCATTATTATCATTCCTTTTTTACATATGAGGAAAAACGAATACAGGTAAGTGAATTAACCAGTCTAAGACTACACAGCAGTGAAGCCAGGATTTCAACCCAACTAGTCTGACCACTGGAGAAGGAAATGGCAACCCACTCCAGTATTCTTGCCTGAAAAATCCCATGTTCAGAGGAGCCTGGCGGGCTACAGTCAGTAGAACTGCAAAGAGTCAGACAAGACTGAGCAACTAAAGCACCACCACCAACAAAACCTGAGCACAGATTCTATGCTCTAACCAATACCCTTTACAATTTCTAGGTACATAACACATACATAAAAAGTTAAATTTAAATATTCTAGGACCAATCTGAGAGATCACTCAGAACTGTTTAGAGTCCAATATTTCCAGTCTTTATTGCTCAGAGAAGGAATACCTGATAGTTTCTTTGTGGAAAACCACCATTTCCTATTCTGTAGTCTATGCCTTTTCTGTAATTATTCCTCTCTTTGCTACCCTCTCCCGTCCATTTCTGCCTTCTCTCTGCAAATTATAGATTAGGCTCTTCTCCAACAACAAATCACCAATATACCTGTGAGCTTTTAGAAAGCAAAGTCAATGATGTCTAAGACGAATCATCAAAAAGAGAGGAAAATTCAGGGGCTCTGAATCCAGGTTGATAATTGTATTATAATATATAGGAAATGAACAAATGCCACAGAAAGCATCAGATTCAGAGATTTTTAAGATCCTTCTTTTTGTAAAGAAAAACTACCCAACCACTGAAAGTCCAAGAGTTCTGAATAAATGGTTAGATCTTTGGACTATTTTAAATAATTTAAGCCATACACAATAATCAAGGGGAAACCTTCCCAGTGGAATTTCCTTTCTCTTGGGTGAAACTTTGTCAATTAAACTATGACTGAGGAAGGGTTTGGAATCTGTTTCAGTTAGTTTGGTGATGTTTCTAGAAAACTTTTGTACCCAAGAATAAGGTAATAAGAGAAGAAACTTGTATACGAATTGCTGATTCACTTCATTGTTCAGTATAAACCAGCACAACATTGCAAAGCTTTTTCAAAGCCAATAAAACTTTTTATTGTAAAGCCAATAAAAAATTTTTTAAAAGGGAGCTTGATAGTAAGTCATAAAAACAACGTTTTTCCAGACTGGACTGCTGAGAATGAAAAAGAGAATAAATAGAGAAAAAAGAGGACTGGACACGGAGCCAAGACACCTGGGCACTAGCTCCAGTTCCAGAGTTAACTACCTAAATTAAGCCATGTCATCTCACCCCTCCACTTCTCACTCTCCCCTGTTTCTGCTGCTGCTGCTGCTGCTGCGTCGCTTCAGTCGTGTCTGACTCTGTGTGACCCCATAGACGGCAGCCAACCAGGCTTCCCGTTCCTGGGATTCTCCAGGCAAGAACACTGGAGTGGGTTGCCATTTCCTTCTCCAATGCATGAAAGTGAAAAGTGAAAGTGAAGTCGCTCAGTCGTGTCCGACTCTAGCGACCCCATGAACTGCAGCCCACCAGGCTCATCCGTCCACGGGATTTACCAGGCAAAAGTACTGGAGTGGGGTGCCATTGCCTTCTCCCCCCTGTTTCTACTTCTATATAAATTGACAAAATTGAGCTAGACAAGCTCCACTGTACCTCCTAATTCTAACATTCATGGATTCAGGTCTAAGTTTCTTAGTTTCCTTGTGCTAAGCCTCCCCATCAATTAAATAGCACTAATAATAATGTAATATAGTGAGAATTTCCTCAGGAAAAAATGCATCATTCATTCATCCATTTATTTAACAAATAGTATCTAGTCTTATTATGTGCTAAACACTCTTCTAGGTGCTGGAAATTTGCTAGTAACAAAGCAAAGTCTCTCGGTTCATTGAGGTTTTGTTATTCAATCGCTAAGTGGTGTCCAATTCTGAGATCCCATGGATTGTACACCAGGCTCCTCTGTCCATTGAATTTTCCAGTCAAGAATACTGGAGTCGGTTGCCATTTCCTACTCCAGTGGATCTTCCTGATCCAAGGACTGTATCTTTGTCTCTTGCATTGGCAGGCAGATTCTTTACCATTGAGACACCAGGAAAGCCCCCTTCATTGAGGTTATATCTTTCATATACATATCAGGGCATAATGAAAACAGAGACAGATGATAAATAAATAAAACTTGATATGAAAATTAGATAGCAGCAGTCCTATCAAAACTATCCCCAAGAAAAGGAAATGCAAAAAGACAGAATGGTTGTCTGAGGAGGCCCTACAAATAGCTGAGAAAAGAAGAGAAGTGAAAGGCAAAGGAGGAAAAAAAAAGATACCTATCTGAATGCAGAGTTCCAAGGGATAGCAAGGAGAGATAAGAAAGCCTTCTTCATTGATCAATGCAAAGAAATAGAGGAAAACAATAGAATGGGAAAGACTAAAGATCTCTTCAAGAAAATTAGAGATACCAAGGGAACATTTCATGCAAAGATCAGTACAATAAAGGGCAGAATGTTATGCACCTAACAGAAGCAGAAGCTATTAAGAAGAGGTAGCAAGAATACACAGAATAACTATACAAAAAAAAAAAATGTTAATGACTCAGATAACCACGATGGCATGATTACTCACCTAGAGCCAGATATCCTGAAGTGCAAAGTCAAGTGAGCCTTAGGAAGCATCACTACGAACAAAGCTAGTGGAGGAGATAGAATTCTAGCTGAGCTATTTCAAGTCCTAAAAGATGATGCTGTGAAAGTGCTGCACTCAATATGCCAACAAATTTGGAAAACTCAGCAGTGGCCACAGAACTGGAAAAGGTCAGTTTTCATTCCAATCCCAAAGAAAGGCAATGCCAAAGAATGTTCAAACTACCACACAGTTGCACTCATTTCATATGCTAGCAAAGTAATGCTCAAAATTCTCCAAGCTAGGCTTCAGTAGTACATGAACTGAGAACTTACAGATATTTGAGTTGGATTTAGAAAAGGCAGAGGAACCAGATATCAAAGTCCCAACATCCATTGGAACATAGAAAAGGCAAGGGAATTCCAGAAAAACATCTACTTCTGCTTCATTGACTACACTAAAGCCTTTGACTGTGTGGATCACAACAAACTGTGGAAAATTCTAAAGGAGATGGGATACCAGGTCATCTCACCTGCCTTTTGAGAAACCTGTATGCAGGTGGCAAAACAACAGTTAGGACCGGACATTGAACAACAGGCGGGTTCCAAATTGGGAAAGGAATACGTCAAGGCTGTATATTTTCACCCTGCTTATTTAACTTATATGTAGAGCACATCATGCAAAATGCCAGCCTGGATGAAGCACAAGCTAGAAGCAAGACTGCTGGGAGAAATATCAATAACCTCAGATATGCAGATGACACCACTTTTATGGGAGAAAGCAAAGAGGAACTAAAGAGCCTCTTCATGAAGGTGAAAGAGGAGACTGGAAAAGCTGGGTTAAAATTCAGCATTCAAAAAACTAAGATCATGGCATCTGGTCCCATCACTTCATGGCAAACAGATGGGGAAACAATGGAAACAGTGACAGACTTTATTTGAGGGGGCTCCAAAATCACTGTGGTCTGGGATTGCAGCCATGAAATTAAAAGACATGTGTTCCTTTTTATAGGCAGAAAAGCTATAACAAACCTAGATAGCATATTAAAAATCAGAGACATTATTTTGCCAACAAAGATCCATTTAGTTAAAGCTAAGATTTTTCCAGTAGTTATGTATGGATGTAAGAGTTGACCCATAAAGAAGGCTGAGCACCAAAGATTTGATGCTTTTGAACTGTGGTATTGGAAAAGACTTCTGATAGTCCCTTGGACAGCAAAGAGACCCAACCAGTCAATCCTAAAGGAAATCAATCCTGAATATTCATTGGAAAGACTGATGCTGAAACTGAAGCTCCAATACTTTGACTACGTGATGCAAAGAACCAACCCATTGGAAAAGACCCTGATGCTGGGAAGATTGAAGGCAGGAGGAGAAGGGGACGACAGAGGGTGAGATGGTTGGATGGTATCACCGGCTCAATGGACATGAGTTTGAGCACACTCCAGGAGTTGATGATGGACAGGGAAGCCTGCAGCGTTGCAGTCCATGGGGTCGCAAAGAGTCAGATACGACTGAGCGACTGAACAGCAATAACAAAGTCCTATCAAGAAAAATAAAACAGGTTGATGATAGGAAACCTAGTGGTTATTATTATATTACTATAGGTAGTAAGGAAAGGTTATCTCTTGCCAAGATCTCTGTCTGCTATCTTGAGAAGAAGCGTGGGAAATATAGGAGTGGGAAAACCAAGGAAACCTGTTAGGAGAACATCACAGTAACCTGGCCAAAGATGCTTGTGTTTCGGGCCAGGACAGTAGCAGTAAAGGTTTTAGGAAGTTTTTGGATTCTGCACATATTTCAAAGGTACAACTCATAAAATATGCCAATGTTTTGATTTAGAAAAGCAAAGAAGTAGAGCAATCTCAGATACCTCTAAGGGTTTAGACTAGAGCAAGCAGAGTGAAATAAGTCAGACAGAAAATGATAAATACCACATGCTTTCACATGTATGTGGAATCTCAAACAAAACAAGCAAAACCGAGCTCACAGATATAGAGAACAGATTGGCAGTTGCCTGAGGCTGAGCGTGAGGAGGAGGCACAAATGGATGGAGGGGGTCAAAAGGTGCAAGCTCCCAGGCGTCAGCACACACCTATCAGGGTAGTGGGCCAAGGAGCAATTTTGCCCTGATTCAGAAAAATAGGTAGAAGTTTGCAGCAAAGTAAGCTCTGAAGTGTGTAGACTTGTGTATGCAACGTGGTAGTCACCAGCCACATGTAGCTATTTAAATTCTAGTTCACTACAATTAAATAAAATTTAAAATTCAATTCTCCCATCATTAAAGTCATATCTAAGATGCTGATTAGCCACATGGCTAGGCGCTACCATGCATGAGCACAGGTTTAGAACATTTCCATCATCACTGAGCCTTCTCATAGAACATGGATCTAGACCACAGCTGCTTCAGAAAAAAAACAAAATATTTTCCAAGGACATAAGCTCCATGCAGGCAAGACCTTCTCCCTCCTGTGTTTCATTATACACCTCCAGCACTTAGACCAATGTCTGGCATGTAGTACATGGTCTTTAAGTCTTGTTGAATAAATTCTTAAATGAATCTAAAAGCCCTGAAAGAAGTGGCTATTAAGTAAATTGTGCTACAATTAGACTTTGTGATATTACCAACCCATCATAAATAACTTTTATGAAAAAATTTTAATTGCTTGGGAAATTGATGTGTAACTGAGTGCCTGAGAATATGGGCTAAACCTTGTATCCATTCTCTTCTTCCTCTTTGAGACTAGAAAAGAATGCTAATTTTAGCTAAAGCAGTTCCACACAGAATAAAAGATTATAGTTTCCAGGCTCCCTGGCAATTAAGGGTCACCATGTGATTAACGTCAGTGGAATAAGATGAAAGCAAAATTTCTGTGTGGACTTTGGGAAGTCTCCCAAAAGAGAAAACGATCTTTTAATTTTGTGGCTGCAGTCACCATCCACAGTGACTCTGGAGCCCAAGAAAATAAAATCCGTCACTGCCAGGGTCAGTCTGTAGCTAGGGACTAGATCCTGCATGCCACAGTGAAGACCTGGTGCAGCCGAATAAGTAAATAAAAATACCTTTTAAAAGCAAGAAATTACTATCATATTAGACAGGACGAACAGAAGGCATCATCAGCACAGCATGAGTTCTACTGAACAGCACACATATGGAGTCTCAGCAGTCCCCTGAGGTCACAGGCTGAAGCTACCTGCTGAATACATTCAGAATAAATACTCAGTCTCAATTTCTGATAATATTGTTGGACCGCCACAATCAAGCTGGATTTTCTCCCTCTATACTTCTGTAGTTCTATCTCATAAGTTGCCCTTACTTTCTATTATATGTAGTCAAACCTATACCAAAAACAACACAAATAATAAATGGGGGAAATGTAGTACTTGCAAAGTGGTTTGCAGCATGCTATCAAATTTTCTTTTTTTAATTTTTTTATTTTTTAACTTTACAATATTGTATTGGTTTTGCCATATATCAACATGAATCCGCCACAGGTATACACGTGTTCCCCATCCTGAACCCTCCTCCCTCCTCCCTCCCTGTACCATCCCTCTGGGTCATCCCAGTGCACCAGCCCCAAGCAAATTTTCTTTAGTAAATTTTTTTTATTTATTGTCTTTAAAGTATTTTTTAATGCTGAGACAGCATCAAGAATTGAGAACTAATTATATGATCAATGACACTAAATGGTACAATTAGACTGTTGCTTCTGTGAATTGAGTAGGCATCTGTAAAACTTCACAACGCTCTCTGTCTCTTCAAACAATGAAAACAATGCTCTCCTTTGCTTCTTGTGCTTTTCCAGTGAGACAAGAATAAAGTGAGTAATCAATTCTCAACAAACCCACCAAGTCTCAACCCTCAATAGGTGAGGTAGTCTCTGAGAATCATGGCAACACGTTTGGAGTAGATACCATCTGCCCATGCGGTATTCACTGATGGTGTTTTCTGTAGCTCCCAGTGAGGACACTAAAGCTGCACGTGAGTGAGAAGCTCCTCTCACAGCCTGCACCCTACATTCCTAGCCAGGCATCAAGGGAAAGGGGGCTGCACTAACTTTCGCTCTGGATCAGATGCTTTCAGATACACATTAAATGAAGTGCACTCACATAAAAGATGAATGGGGAAGCCGCGTGACAGTCAACATCCACCTAACAAATATTTATTGAGTGTCTGCCACGTGCAGTTACTGTGCTAGGCGCCTAAAGCAATTAAGCAACAGAGGATGCTTACCCCCAAAGAAGCTGCAACACAAGAATCAGAATAAAGGACAGAGTATGGAGTAGAAACATACGTGGACATTACTTGCCTCTCATTTATTCTTCAAGTTAGAACTAATAAGAAATTTCTACATTCTATATTTATTTACTGTGGACAAAGCTTTGTTTAAATGTTTGAGTTGACCTGTCCCTATTGATAGCTAGAATTTATGACATTTTGATTTTTTTCAATTTATTGATGGTAAACATTGTGAGAGGACATTAAAGGGCTATCTTTTGTGTCAACATGTCACAGGAACTGAAATTTCTCCAGGGGCTTTTCTGATACTTCTGCTCAAATGATCTATGGTTCAGTTCAGTTCAGTTCATTTCAGTTGCTCAGTCGTGTCCGACTCTTTGTGACCCCATGAATCGCAGCACGCCAGGCCTCCCTGTCCATCACCAACTCCCGGAGTTCACTCAAACTCACGTCCATCAAGTCGGTGACACCATCCAGCCATCTCATCCTCTGTCGTCCCCTACTCCTCCTGCTCCCAATCCCTCCCAGCATCAGGGTCTTTTCCAATGAGTCAACTCTTCACATGAGGTGGCCAAAATATTGGAGTTTCAGCTTCAGCGTCAGTCCTTCCAATGAACACCCAGGACTGATCTCCTTTAGGATGGACTGGTTGGATCTCCTTGCAGTCCAAGGGACTCTCAAGAGTCTTCTCCAACACCACAGTTCAAAAGTATCAATTCTTCAGTGCTCAGCTTTCTTCACAGTCTAACTCTCACACCCATACATGACCACTGGAAAAACCATAGCCTTGACTATATGAACCTTTGTTGGCAAAGTAATGTCTCTGCTTTTCAATATGCTATCTAGGTTGGTCATAACTCTCCTTCCAAGGAGTAAGCGTCTTTTAATTTCATGGCTGCAGTCACCATCTGCAGTGATTTTGAAGCCCAAAAAATAAAGTCTGAAACTGTTTCCACTGTTTCCCCATCTATTTCCCATGAAGTGATGGGACCAGATGCCATGATCTTAGTTTTCTGAATGTTGAGCTTTAAGCCAACTTTTTTACTCTCCTCTTTCACTTTCATCAAGAGGCTTTTTAGTTCCTCTTCACTTTCTGCCATAAGGGTGGTGTCATCTGCATATCTGAGGTTATTGATATTTCTCCCAGCAATCTTGATTCCAGCTTGTGCTTCTTCCAGCCCAGCGCTTCTCATGATGTACTCTGCATATAAGTTCAATAAGCAGGGTGACAATATACAGCCTTGACGTACTCCTTTTCCTATTTGGAACCAGTCTGTTGTTCCAAGTCCAGTTCTAACTGTTGCTTCCTGACCTGCATATAGGTTATTCAAGAGGCAGGTCAGGTAGTCTGGTAATGATCTATGGTACAAGATGCTAAAACAACCAGAAGAACAGAAAAATCCCTGCATGCAATTTTCAAAGACACGCTTATCCATGTTGGGCTTCCCAGGTGGCTCAGCAGGTAAAGAATCCACCTGCCAATGCAGAAGATGCAGGAGTCAAGGGTTCAGTCCCTGGGTTGGGAAGGTCCCATGGAGGAGGAAATGGCAACCCACTCCAATATGCTTGCCTGGAAAATCCCATGGACAGAAGAGCCTGGCAGGCTACAATCCATGGGGTCACAAGGAGTTGGACACGATTGAGTAACTTAGCAGACATCCATGTCAGAAGAGTAGGTCAGATTTTTTACTCTCCTCCCCAAATATCCCATGATAATTCTTCTACTTGGTGTCCATATTTAACTAAGTGTTGGTTGTCATCACTAGGGAGGTTGAACCAAGAAGGGACAATGAAGAAGGAAGGGGTGGGAAAAAATGAAGGAAAGAAAGAAGGGAGGCAAGAAGAGAAAGAAGGAAGGTGATCATAAAATAAGTGATTTATCCCCTAAAACACTTGTTAAACTATTCTCCTTTGCATTTGCACTTAGTTTGAGTCTTAATATTTTCTAATCTTGTGATGTTGTTGGATATCATGAAGCCAATCTGACCTCTGCCCTTTGATCATTACACTGGATTAGTGGGGAATCTTTGCTTACTTGCAACCCCATGGACTATACAGTCCATGGAATTCTCCAGGCCAGACTACTGGAGTGGGTAGCTGTTCCCTTCTCCAGGGGATCTTCCCAACCCAGAGATTGAACTCATGTCTCCCACATTGCAGGGGGATTCTTTACCAGCTGCGCCATCAGGGAAGCTCTTGCTTACTTAGGGAGAATCACAGTCGCAGTAACATTAAGTCCTTACATTTGTTTCTGCCATTTGTGTATGTCCCACTAAAATCAAAATCCTGTATGCGAGAGAGCAAAAGAGACACAGATGTATAGAACAGTCTTTTGGACTCTGTGGGAGAGGGAGAGGGTGGGATGATTTGGGAGAATGGCACTGAAACATGTATAATATCATATAAGAAATGAATCGCCAGTCCAGGTTCAATGCAGGATACAGAATGCTTGGGGCTGGTGCACTGGGATGCCCCAGAGGGATGATATGGGAAGGGAGGTGGGAGGGGGTTCAGGATGGGGAACACGTGTACACCTGTGGCGGATTCATGTTGATGTATGGCAAAACCAATACAATATTGTAAAGTAAAAAATAATAATAATGATAAATGGTTAAAAATAAAATAAAATCAAAATCCATATCAAGAAAAGATAATAAGGAGACACACTTTTATAAATCACTTTCCCATTTTCACTCCAGCCCTGAGTTCTTCTTTTTGCCCCACAACCTCCTCATGGCAACTTTCACCTCTGCATTTCTGAGTGTGTAGATGATGGGGTTCAGCATGGGGGTGACCACCGTGTAGAACACGGCCACCAGCTTGTCCTCAGTGAAGGTGGAGGAGGGCCGCATGTAGAGGAAGATGGCGGGTCCAAAGAACAAGATGACCACCGTGACGTGAGAGGCACAGGTGGAGAGGGCTTTGCGTCTCCCCTCTGCTGAATGGTTCCTCAAGTTGACCAGGATGACAATATAGGAGGACACCAAGAGGAGGAAGGAGCACAGAGCAATTAAGCCACTGTTGGCCAACACAACGACCCCCTCCACAGAGGTGTCAGTGCAGGCAAGCTTGAATAATGGCTGGAGGTCACAGAAGTAGTGATCAATCACATTGGGACCGCAGAAGGGCAATTGGATGGTGATGAGAATCTGAATTATGGAGTGAAGAAAGCCCCCAAACCAGGAACCAGCTACTAGTATGTGACACAGCTGACGGTTCATAATGCTCATATAATGAAGAGGTTTGCAGATGGCGACATAGCGGTCATAAGCCATCACCACGAGCAAGAGGATCTCAGAGACCCCCAAGAAGTGAAAGAAGAATATCTGAGCCAGACAACCCTCCAGGGAGATGGTTTTAATCTTGGAAAGTAAGTCTGTGATGAATTTAGGGACAACAGTAGAGGAGTAACTGATCTCCACCAGCGACAGATGACTAAGGAAGAAGTACATGGGGGAACGCAGGCTCTTACTGACTCTAACCATCAGAACAATGAGGCCATTGCCCACCACCGTGGCCAAGTACATGGGAAGAAACACCGCAAAGCACCCTCTCTGCACCTCTGGGTCCTGGAAAAGACCGCTGATAATTAACTCAGTCACATTATTTGTACTCGCCATGGAATCCACTCGAAGAAGATGGATTTAAGAGAAGAGACCTGTGATAAAACAAACAGTCATAACACCCAGTCGTTCATGCTTACTTAGCACTTGCCTGTTGATGGAACTCTCACACATATCTGACTGGTTCATTTATTTGATCACTAATATAGTAAATGTTTGTCCAGTAGCCCAGTTTATGCAAGATGTGATTCAATATACCTCACAAAAATTATAATCTCCATATCCTAAGTGAGAAAACTGAGGCTCAGAGAGGTGGAAAATTAACCAAGCTTTCCAGTAAGAAATGGATTCAGAACAAGAACCAAATTGTTTTATTCTAACATGTTATTTCAAGGAAACCACACTGAAAAAAATAATTACTATCTCCAACATTTGAGAATGGGATAATTGTTAGTCATTAATATATATGTTAATTAATATATATTAATAGCATCTATATATAGATGCTATTAGTTACTCTCATCAGTTACTCTCTTGTTTTCTCCTTTTGTTCCCCAAAAATGCCAATCCCATTGATAATCCTCCCTTTCTGAAGAATCCCTTTAATATTTTCTTTGTATAAGTTAGACAAGTTTCTGAATTATTTTAGACCTATGCTTTCACTCAATCCCACAGCTTCATGAATTTTTACCAACATTTTTTGAAATTTTTGGCACTGGAGACCAAGGTAAAACTCTAGGAGCTGTTGAGAATATAACTCACTATCAAAGACAGTTTAAATATAACACATGGAGATTCACCAGTTTGCTATTTTCTGTCTTCCAGTTTCCCTGCCATTGAGAAACATTTTTGCCAGCAGGAGGTAAGGATTTATTTTAATTCAATTCTTTGACCAAATATTTTATTAAGGACCTCCCATGTGCCTCAGAGATCCAGGATGTATGAAAGAAGATTGCTCTCACTCTTAGGAAGCTTGCAATTTCATGCAATTAAATGGGACATTTATTAATGAGGCAGAGAAAACCGTCAAAATTCCTCTGCTTTTGAAACTACTTTGAAATAGCTCATTCCTCTTATTTTTTCCTTCTGTCTCTTGTGCATCCATAGTGAAATAGATTAATCACCTCCTTTCTCCCCAGTTTTTCTCTTGATGAGAATTTGAAGACATATACAAAGTGAAAATATGCTAAGAGAATCCTCAATAAGTTACTTGGCTAAAACTGGGGAAGAAATGGGACATTGAAGGGTAAAAAAAAAGGTGGGGGGAGCACCGAGAAAACACAGCTGAGCAGGAGAGATGAAGCAAGATGGGGTTCCCTTAGTCAAGCCTGGGGCTCTGCAATGATGTAGAAGGATGGGATGGAGGAGAGGAGGGGAGGGGATATATGTATAATTATGGCTGATTCGTGTTGTCATATGGCAGAAACCAACACAACATTGTAAAGCAATTTCCCTCCAAATAAAAAAGTAAATTTAAAAAAATGATGGGGCTCCCTTACTGATTCAGGGAAATAGAAAGAAGGAAGGTGTTAAAAACAACCCAAAGAGGCTGTGAAATAGTTTGGTTCCTTAAGGAGACTAAAGCACGTGGCTACCGGATGTTCACCATTTTCATCGCCAAGCTAAGCATCAGATACTATTGCCCTTTATTCAGCTTCTGCTGTGTGCTGGATTGTGGTAAACATGTTACAATCCTCTCCTCGTGTAAATCTTCCTACCACTTTGAGGTAGTGAATGGAAAGGTGAGGAAACTGTGACTCAGAGAGGTTAAGTTACTCACCCAAAGAAACAGTTTATGAGTGGTCAAGTCAAGGCTGAAACCCAGGTCAGTCTAGAAGAGGGAGGAAGAGCCTCCTTCACCATGGGCAACGGATGAACCTGAGGGAGGAGAGCTAACAAGGAAAGAGCGTAATACACGAACGACGCTTTTCTAGCGAAGATAAAAGTACTATAGTACCCTCCCTCTTGTGGCTCAAAGAAAAGCATAGCCTTAGCTATTGGTTCAGTCTCTGATGCCACAATATTCTTACAGGAGTACCTGATCCTTAGGTGAAGAAATATGTCTATATACCTTAGAGTCCAGAGTAGACATCAGAGTCTGGTGTAGTGAGCTCTGAAACAGAACAAGGTCATCAAAAGGGGCATGTATTCAACAAAGTTGGAGGAACAGATAGAAAGGCAATGTTAACGCCTCAGGGGGAGTTCCTGGAGCCTCTGATTCATGGGCAATGGACAAAAAATTGTAAAATAAGCAACATCAATCATCTTACTTGCCCCCAGGAGTAAAGAAAGCCATCTTTTAAGAGAGAAAAGCAACACTCAGGTTTTGTACAAAGTGACACATTCCCAGGTGCCTTGTATGTCTGTTTAACCTAGTCCAAGCTACCACTATCTCATGGCTGGATTACTACCATATGCCCCTAACTGCTCTTGCTGCTTCCACCCCTCTTGAAAGATCAGTCAGATTGTGTATCACACATACATCCTCAAAAAAGGAAAAACAACATCCCTACCAAAGTCTTTCCTGGCTCCCACAGGGAAAAAAAAGCTACAGAGTCCCTCCCGCAGACTGTTATGTGGTTCCCACTCTTTCCCTGGGCATTGACCCTATCACTCTTCCATTTCCTCAGTGTTTTTCAACCACAGGATGTAGGACACAGTAGGGACTGTCCAGACTCATTCTAGGGTCCTGACTGACATGTAATGTCATGGCATAGGATAAAACTGTCAGTAAACTAGAGCTAAAAGTGATCAGCTTCTTGTTATAAGGTTTGACTTGATATTTCCATTTTGATAGCTAGGATTTATGCCATTGTGATCTTTTGGTGGAGGGAATAGTTCCAGGTTCATGGATCGCTGGACAGAAGGAAAGAAAATACAGTAAGGACATCTGGTTGAGCGGACTTACACTCTCCTCCCAGATCGATCTAGAGAAGTGGTCATAAGAGCAAGTACTGCAGCTGGCAGCCAATTCTCAGCTCTGTCACCACATATCACGTGTCCTTGGGAACAGCTTTTCTCATTCTCTTAGAATGGGGTAACAATTCCTATGTGACATATTTGTTGCATGAGTTAGACATGAGATAAAATATATAAAGCACTTAAGAGGGTTGCCTGGCAAATAGGAAGTTCTCAATTAATAGGAGCTATTATTAGCTCAGACTTCCTGGTATTTATTTAGATCTCTCTGGTTTCTCTTTCCCCCTGGCCCAAGAGAAAGACAGTCCATGACTAATTACCTCTTCTTCCCTCTGTCACTTCTCCAAATAAAACCCTTACTGTGGAATTAAGTATTACAAAATAATCCATGGGTTGCATGTAAAAACCTAGATAGGTAAATGATGGTCTAGACCCTAACTAGTTAGAATTTTCTCCTCTAACTTCGAGGCTTTCCAGGTGGCTCAGGGGTAAAGAATCTGCCTGCCAATGCAGGAGACACCAGAGGCTTGGGTTTGATCCCCGTGTCAGGAAGATCCCTAGAAGGAACCTATAACCCACTGCAGTATTCATGCCGGGATAATCCCATGGACAGAGGAGCCTGGCTGGCCACAGTTGTGGGGTCACAAAGAGTCGGACACGGCTGAACACACACACAAGAATGAGCATAGAGTCCCAATGAGAGAAATCTAATAAGGACACGATAATAAAGTGATAGGCTGAAGACTTATTGCTATGAGCTCAAATCACATCACGAGAGCCTCCTTCCCACTTTGGACCTCCAAGTGGTATTTCATGGAATCCCATGATGTGAAAGCCAAAAAAAAAAAATAAAAGCCTTTAGGAAACATCCTGTCCAGTCCTCTCCTTTTTATAGAAGGAGAACCCAAGATCCAGAGAGAAGAGTGACTCACCCCAGATCACACAGGGATTCGGAGCCTCTCGCATTCTGTCAACCTGTGAAAACCTCCAGGCACGCCATTACCTACCTGGTACGGTTAATGTTCAGTATTAGAGCAAGGAGTATTTCTCCTTCTGTTGCAAGAACTCTTCACTCAAACAGATGTCCTGGGCTGAGGAGAGAAGGCTCTCTTCACAGCAAAACCCTTCCACTGGGCTTCTTTCTCTGCACTGAAGGCCCCTAGTGAGTTAATCCACTTCATCTCAGCCAAGGCGCCAGGTGCAACTGAAGAAATTTTAGAGCTGAAAGGAAATCTGTAGACTGTTAACCTTCTCAATTTACCCATGGAGCAACTGAGGGCCAGAGAGTTTAACTGACTTCTCAAAGTCAGATAGCTAATTTTTGGTCAAGTTGCTGAGGCACTGTTTCTGAAATACTGGGATTGTCTCTAGAAATTTTAGTTTTGTGATGGTTATTGCCAATAACAGTGTCAATTTTGCTATCATATGACAAAACCCCACAGGCCCTGTGATCTTTTAGAAAATGAACAGCCTATGGTGATGAGGATAAATCACAAAGGGAAAGATTTAGGAAATTGGTCCCTTAGCCAGTCTTTAGATCAACCATTTAGAAACAGGAAAATAGCTACCAAAAACAGCTAACCAGTAATCTTTAGGTCCTGCTGCTGGTTTAGGAAACCTACTCGCTCTCTAGAAAACCAAAGATGGTTTTTCAATATGGAGATGCTTGAACTATTTAAAACAAATTGAGCCACATGCTGTGATCAAGGGACCAAATTTCCCCATGGCTTTTTGTCTCTAGCGTGAAACTTTTCCAAGAAACAGAGTTAAGAAAAAGTTCAAAATGTGTGTCAATTAATTTAGAAAACTTCAAGAAGTTCACAAACATCCATTAATTATGCTCTGCGAGAAAAAAACTAAAAATACGACATCAGGAGAGTTTTTGCCCCAACTTTCTGAGCTACATGGGAGTATGAGTCTGCAGGGAGAAAAGAGGACTAGCCCAGGGGAAGGGACTACAAACTGGATCACTTTAGGCAAGTTCCTTCATCTCTATGGGTTGCAGTTCTACAGACATAAAACGACAGAATTGGACTAGATTTCTTTCATGTCCCTTCTCACTCTAACAACCTGTGCTTCAAGGTCACTTAGACTTAAATACAACGCAAGCAAAGATGATGATCATGATCAAAATAATAATAATAATTGCCATTTATTGAGTACCTACCAGGTACCAGGCACTATACCAGACATTTTGTGACCCTTATCTCTCATAGTCACAGCAGTCCTACAGGGCAAATTTTCTCTCTTTTTATTTTTTTTTTAAGTGTACAGATTGACACTTCTTTTTTTAAAACTTTTATTGGAATATAGTTGATTTACATTGCTGTGTTAGTTTCAACAGCAAAGTAAATGAGTTGCACATACACATGTAGCCACTCGTTTTAGGGTTGTTTGTTTCCTCAATTCTTTTCTCATCTAGCCTATGGGAATATTGAGTAGAGTTCCCTGTGCTATAAACAAGGTTCTTATCAGTTACCTATTTTATATAAAGTAGTGTGTATATCAGAGAAGGCGATGGCACCCCACTCCAGTACTCTTGCCTGGAGGATCCCATGGGCAGAGGAGCCTGGTGGGCTGCAGTCCATGGGGTCGCTAGAGTCGGACACAACTGAGCGACTTCACTTTCACTTTTCACTTTCATGCATTGGAGAAGGAAATGGAAACCCACTCCAGTGTTCTTGCCTGGAGAATCCCAGGGACGGGGGAGCCTGGTGGGCTGCCGTCTATGGGGTCGCACAGAGTCGGACACGACTGAAGTGACTTAGCAGCAGCAGCAGCAGCAGTGTGTATATGGGGCTTCTCTGGTAGTTCAGCTGGTAAAGAATCTGCCTGCAATGCAGGAGACCCTGGTTCAATTCCTGGGTAGGAAAGATCCCCAGAGAAGGGATAGGCTACCCACTCCAGTATTCTTGGGCTTCCCTGGTGGCTCAGACAGTAAAGAATCCACCTGCAATGCAGGAAACCTGGGTTCAATCCCTGGGTTGGGAAGACCCACTGGAGGAGGGCACAGCAACCCACTCCAGTATTCTTGCCTGGAGAATCCCCATGGACAGAGGAGCCTGGTGGGCTACAGTCCATAGAGTTGCAAAGAGTCAGACACGACTGAAGCAACTAGGTATATATATATATACCATTATGTATAAGCTCATGGTAATCACAAACCAAAAATCTACAATAGACATACACTGAAACAGAGAATATAATTCAAACGTAACACTATAGTCATCAAATCATAAGAGAAGAGCACAAAAGAAAGAAAAAGGAATGAAAAATAACTATAAAAACAACCACAAGACAATTAACAAAATGTTAATAAGTACATAACTATCAATAATTACTTTAATATAAATGGACTGAATGTTTCCATCTAAAGGCATAATAACATGGCTAAGTAAATAGAAAAAGCAAGATGAATATACAGGCTGCTGATAGGAGATTCCCTTCAGATCTAAAGACACACAGGCTGAAAGTGAGGGAATGGAAAAAAATATTCTATGAAAATGGAAATCAAAGGAAAATGTGTATAGCAATGTTTATATCGACAAAATATGCTTTAAAGACTGTAATAAGAGACAAAAAAGGAAAATACACAATGATAAGAGGTCAATCCAAGAAGATATGAAATTATAAACATATATGCACCCGACAGAGGAGCACCTAAATACATAAAGCAAATGTTATCAGACAACAAGGAAGTGGAAGCTTGTTCTCAACCTCCCTCACCTGCCTCCTCCTTCTCACCTCTCCCCTCTGGCAACCATGGGTTTGTTCTCTGGACCTATGACTCTGCTTCTGCTTTGCTATGCTTGGTCACCTGTTTTGTTTACTATTTTGTTCCATAATAGAGGGGGGTCTGTTTGAGGGTTTGTGCTTTTCCCACATGCCTCCTATTCTCCTCATCCAGGCTTATATCTTCAGTTTCCTGCCCTGTAAGACAGGGTAAGTTACAAATAACAGAAATTTTACAGATCTGAAGGCTGGAAAGTCCAAGATGAAGGCACCAAAGGATTCAGTGTCTGGTAAAATCCAAATTATATAAAAAGGACTTCTAAGATCAATAAAAAAGATAACTAACCTAAAAATGAAAAAAAAAAAAAGTAGGGGCCTTTTACAAAACTATCAAAATGGCATGAAAGTCAAGAAACAGCATTCAATCTTAAAATATCCTAAATCAAAACAATAAAAGACACAGACTTTAAAGTAAAGTTACTCCTTGGAGTTCAAGGATAGACAATGGGATAGGCTAGCGAATAAGCACGCGGATTTAAGTTATTCATAATGCTCAACACTTGGACTACATTATGGCTTACAGGCATTTACTTATTAAAATAATACTGAACAGGTTGTGCATGGAAGCCTCAAAACAAGAATTCTGATTCCATCCATTCAGTTCATCTGAGGCCCTAAACACAAAACAAGAAGCCATGCAATGTCTATAAAGTGCTTATAATAATGCAGAACACATAGTAAGTATTTAACCAGTGGAATCCATTACAGTTAAATTAAAGGATGGGTATCCATGGCGATCCACATCCAGGGACCATAAAAAACAGTCATCTCCCAAGAGGCTTTCCACATTGACCAATGCAGCAGGAAAAGTTTTGTGTATCTTTAGTCAGAATTTTCAACAGGGAAAGCAGCTTGGAAGGCTCAAGGGAGCTAATTACTCAGGATGGTGACAGCATGGCATCCAGGGGTATCAAGGGGCTTTTCTTTCTCCTTCTCAAGCCATAGCATTTGGACTTGAAAGAGCCTTAAACTGGGACCCTTGACCAAATTTATACTGAAATGACGAGCAACTCTGGATCTCGGTGAGAAAGTAAGTTAACTTTCAAATGTTCTCAGTCACATATTTCTATTCTATATTTATCCTCTGTCCTTCCTGTTTACTGAAAACCTGCCAAGATCTTAACAATGTAAAAACTTAGCTTTGCGCTAGGCATCAAAACAAATGACCTTGCTTTGTGACCAAGGCAGCAATTCTAAGTAATAAAGGGGGACTATTTTTCAGGAGACACCAAGTAATCTCAAAGATGATGGTTTTAATAAACATAAGATACCTAAAGGGGTCAAAAATGCATCTACACCAGACTTTTGGAAAGCCACCTCTTTCAGGACAAGTGTGATGATAGATTTTCTCAGGGATTGATCATCTAGTCAGGCAGTGGAGACAGCATTTGGAGAAGCCTAAAGTCTCATCCTGAAACTCCAGTACTTTGGCCACCTCATGCAAAGAGTTGACTCATTGGAAAAGACTCTGATGCTGGAGGGATTGGGGGCAGGAGGAGAAGGGGATGATGGAGGATGAGATGGCTGGATGGCATCACTGACTCAATGGACATGAGTCTGAGTGAACTCCGGGAGTTGGTGATGGACAGGGAGGCCTGGCGTGCTGTGATTCATGGGGTTGCAAAGAGTCAGACACAACTGAGAGACTGAACTGAACTGAACTGAACTGAAAGTCTCATTCTTTAGATTTTGCTTCAATCCGTGTTCATCCACTGATTGAAAGCTTCTGGCATATGTGGAAAAACCCACGCCTCGTTGCAGCAGCACGTGGCAGGTAACGGTGTGGGGAGGGAAGATGGGTAAAAGGATCCTGCTGAGTCTGAGACTCCGGCAGGATAATGGAGGAGCTTGAATATGCTTCTCCATGATCAGAACCCTTTTCTAAGACTCTGCCTGTCCCACAGTCAAAACGACTGTTTAGTTATAAGCCGGTGGGTCTACCAAGGGCACAGATATCAGGACTCCACTAACTTATCACAGAGTACTGGTGTCCACTTGGTTAATTACATTTTATTTAAGTTAATTAACATGGCAGTTCTCTCCCAGAGACCCTAGAAGAATAAAGAAGACCTCAAAAGTGAAGGTCACCCAGTCGTGTCTGAGTCTTTGAGACCCCATGGACTATACAGTCCATGGAATTCTCCAAGTAAGAATACTGGGGTGGGTAGCCTTTCCCTTCTCCAGGGGATCTTCCCAACCCAGGGATCAAACCCAGGTCTCTTGCATTGCAGGCAGATTCTTTACCAGCTGAGCCACCAGGGAAGCCCAAGAATACTGGGGTGGGTAGCCTATCCCTTCTCCAGCAGATCTTCCCAAGCCAGGAATCAAAGTGGGGTCTTCTGCATTGCAGGTGGATTCTTTACCAAGTTGGCTACAAGGGAAGCCCAAGAAGCCCTCAAACATGACCATAATATCTAATTTAATTGTAGTGACACTGTGGAGTACGTAGAACTCGTCCCACTATTTGCATAAGAAATAAAACCCAGTAAGGAAAACTAAGTTTATCCACAATCATAGCTGGTCATTGGTAGAATGAAGATTGAATTGTTATAAAATATTGTCTTAGCCTGTGCTACATTATATCACTTAAATGTAAAATTTCCATTGGCCTTTAAAAAATATGAACTTTCCTATTAAGAAGACCTCAAACCTATTTTCACTTTCATGCATTGGAGAAGGAAATGGAAACCCATTCCAGTGTTCTTGCCTGGAGAATCCCAAGGATGGCGGAGCCTGGTGGGCTGCCATCTATGGGGTCACACAGGGTCGGACACGACTGAAGTGACTTAGCAGCAGCAGCAAACCTATTATTTAGTTCTACATACTTCAGAGTGTTACAACAACTAAATTAGATATTATGGTCACACACCAGAGCCTAATTCTCAGTACAGCACTGTGGAAAAGAAACAGAATACAAGCCACATTGTCATTTTAAATACTTTTGTAACCACATAATAAAAGCAAAAAAATTAGATAGAATTTATTTTTTTTTCCGGAGTACGTACTTTATTACTTTTATTTTTTTATATATATTTTATATTTTTTATTATTTTTATTTTATTTTATTTTTTAACTTTACAATATGGTATTGGTTTTGCCATATATCAACATGAATCCGCCACAGGTATACACGTGTTCCCCATCCTGAACCCTCCTCCCGCCTCCCTCCCTGTACCATCTTGTATATGAGACAGCAAAAGAGACACTGATGTATAAAACAGTCTTTTGGACTCTGTGGGAGAGGGAGAGGGTGTGATGATTTTGGAGAATGGCATTGAAACATGTATAATATCATATATGAAACGAGTCGCCAGTCCAGGTTTGATGCACGATACTGGATGCTTGGGGCTGGCACACTGGATAGAATTTATTTTTATAATTTGATAGAGAGAGTACCTGAAGAACTATGGACAAGGGTTAGTGACATTGTACAGGAGGAAGTGATCAAGGCCATCCCAAAGAAAAAGAAATGCAAGAAGGCAAAATGGTTGTCTGAGGGGGGCTTACAAATAGCTGAGAAAAGCAGTGAAAGACAAGGGAGAAAAGGAAAGATATACCCATCTGAATGCAGAGTTCCAAAGAAGAGCAAGGAGAGAAAAGAAAGCCTTCTTTAGTGGTCAGTGCAAAGAAATAGAGGAAACCAATAGAATAGAATAGAATAGAGATCTCTTCAAGAAAATTAGAGATGCCAAGGGACCATTTCATGCAAAGATAGGCTCAATAACAGACAGAAATGGTATGGACCTAACAGAAGCAGAAGATATTAAGAAAAAGTGGCAAGAATACACAGAACTATACAAAAAAAGACCTTAATGACCCAGATAACCATGGTGGTGTCACTCACCTAGATCCAGACAACCTGAAGTGCAAAGTCAAGTGGGCCTTAGGAAGCACCAACAGCATCACAAAGTTATTGGAGGTGATGGAATTCCAGCTGAGCTATTTCAAGTCCTCAAAGATGATTCTTTTAAAGTGCTGCACTCAATATGCCAGCAAATTTGGAAAACTCAGCAGTGGGCACAGGACTGAAAAAGGTTAAGTTTTCATTCCAATCCCAAAGAAAGGCAATGACAAAGGATGTTCAAACTACCACATAATTGCACTCATCACACAATGCTAGCAAAGTAATACTCAAAATTCTCTAAGCAAGGCTTCAATAGTACATGAACTGAGAACTTCCAGATGTTCAAGCTGGATTTAGAAAAGTCAGAGGAACCAGAAACCAAATTACCAACATCTGCTGGATCATAGAAAAAGCAAGAAAGTTCCAGAAAAAATTCTACTTCTGGTTTATTGACTATGCCAAAGCCTTTGACTGTGTGGATCACAACAAACTGTGGAAAATTCTTAAATAGATGGGAATACCAGGCCATCTCACCTGCCTCCTGAGAAACCTGTACTCTGGTGAAAGAAACAACAGTTAGAACCGGACATGGAACAACAGACTGGTTCCAAATAGGAAAAGGAGTACGTTGAGGCTGTATATTGTCACCCTGCTTATTTAACTTACATGCAGAGCACTTCATGCAAAATGCTGGACTGGATGAAGCATAAGCTGGAATCAAGATTGCTGGGAGAAATATCAATAACCTCAGATACACAGATGACACCAACCTTATGGCAGAAATTGAAGAACTAAAGAGCCTCTTGAAAAAAGTGAAAGAGGAGAGTGAAAAAGCTGGCTTAAAACTCAACATCCAAAAAACTGAGATCATGGCATCTGGTCCCATCCCTTCATGGCAAATCGATGGGAAAACAGTGGAAACAGTAGCAGACTTCATTTTCTTGGGCTTCAAAATCACTGCAGATGGTGACTGAAGCCATGAAATTAAAAGATGCTTACTCCTTGGAAGAAAAGCTATGACCAACCTAGACAGCATATTAAAAAGCAGAGACATTACTTTGCAGATAAAGGTTCATCTAGTCAAAGCTATGGTTTTTCCAGTAGTCTTGTATAGATGTGAGAGTTGGGCCATGAAGAAAGCTGAGCACCAAAGAACTGATGCTTTTGAACTGTGGTGTTGGAGAAGACTCTTGAGAGTCCCTTGGACTGCAAGGAGATCCAACCAGTCCATCCTAAAAGAAATCGGTCTGAAATATTCATTGGAAGGACTGATGCTAAAACTGAAACTCCAATACTTTGGCTATTTGGCTACCTGATGTGAGGAACTGACTCACTGGAAGAGACCCTGATGCTGGGAAAGATTGAAGGCAGGAGGAGAAGGGGATGACAGAGGATGAGATGGTTGGATGGCATCACCGACTCAATGGAGATGAGTTTGAGTAAGCTCTGGGAGTTGGTGATGGACAGGGAGGCCTGGCATGCTGCAGTCCATGGGGTTGCAAAGAGTCGGACATGACTGAGTGACCGAACTATACTGAACTGATTTTTGTAATGTTAAAATCTTGTTTAACTCAATTATACAAATTTTTATGATGTCAAACATTTTATATCACTTTACTTCTAAAAATTAAATTTAAATAAAATTGAAAGTTCACTTTTTTAATCACACTGTCCATACGGCAGGTATTCAGTTACTCATAGTGAGTGACCCTATTCCACACAGCAGGCAAAGCAGGCACTCAACTCATTACTATAAGGAGAGGTGGGAAGAAAACATGGCTACAGCAGACCAGATACCGGGAAACTACTGGTAATATTATTAGATGTGATTAAGGCCTCATGCTTACTTTTTTTAATGCCTTAATTTCAGAGACTTGGATACTGAAGTTGCAGTGATGTGATTACAGATTTCCACTAAAATAATTTGGAACAAAAAAGTAAGGAAAAAGAGAGACCCATGAAACAAATGTGATAAAATAACTTTACCACAGAATTATTGTGCTAAAAATGGTAAAATCATTTTTTAATCTGAGTAATGAGATGGTTAGATAGCATCACTGACTCAGTGGACATGAGACTGAGCAAAACTCTGAGAGATACTGAAGAACAGGGAAGCCTGGGGTGCTGCAAGTTCATGGGGTTACAAAGAGTCAGACAGGACCTAGTGACTAAACAGCAAGTATATGAGCACTTATTATCTCTATTCTGTGTATATTTGGAAAGTTTCATAACAAAATGTAAGTACTGGAAATCGAGTTGGAAAATCAAAAGGCATAATTCAATGAGCACTTTCAATATGCTGGACTAGGTTTGGTACTTGAAATAATTCTCTGAAGTAGTTAGTAGCTTTCCCTTTGAAAGATGAAGTTTAAAAAAGCTTAAATCACTTGCCAAACTAATAAACCAATACAAAAATAAATACACATTGTCCCCACCTTTATTCATCTTTGGTTCAAAGAGACACAAAAACAGTAAAAGAAAGAAATCATATTCAATGATAATGATTCTTTGTATTGGGGAGATAACCCTAAATTTCATGATATAACATTAACTGGAGGAGACCCTGGTGTTCTCTAGAGGGATTGACCTTCTAGAGTCAATCCTTTGATGAAAGAAATTAGGTCTCAGTGAAGACAAATAACTTACCCAGATCTCACAGTTGGTCATTGTCAGAGGCACTACTAAACCTAATTGAGAACTGGTACCTCCCCAAATCCTGTAACAATTAATGTCAAGTAGAATCTGAAGATTTGAGTATCTTGCAAATGGTATTTCCATTTTGTGAAGCCTCTATGTGCTTTCTGCAACTTCTAAACAGATGAGAAGAGACAAAAAGTGAAGTCCCAGAATAATATAATAATCTAATGTGATAAAAATTCATCATTCAAAAAGCTGGCCAGCTTAAAACTCAGCATTCAAAACACTGAGATGATGGCATCCGGTCCCATCCCTTCATGGCAAATAGATGGGGAAACAATGGAAACAGTGACAGACTTCATTTTCCTGGGCTCCAAAATAACTGCAGATGGTGGTTGCAGCCATGAAATTAAAAGACACTTGCTCCTTGGGAGAAAAGATATGACCAACCTAGACAGCATATTATAAAGCAGAGACATTACTTTGCTGACAAAGGTCCATTTAATCAAAGCTATGGTTTTTCTAGTAGTCATGTACGGATGTGAGAGTTGGACCATAAAGAAAGCTGAGGACTGAATAATTGATGCCTTTGAACTGCGGTGTTGGAGAAGACTCTTGAGAGTCCACTGGACAGCAAGGAGATCCAACCAGTTCATCCTAAAGGAAATCAGTCCTGAATATTCATTGGAAGGACTGATGATGAAGCTGAAATTCCAATACTTTGGCCACCTGATGTGATGAACTGACTCATTGAAACATGTAAAATATCATGTATGAAACGAGATGCCAGTCCAGGTTCAATGCACGATACTGGATGCTTGGGGCTAGTGCACGGGGATGACCCAGAGGGATGGTATGGGGAGGGAGGAGGGAGGAGGGTTCAGGATCAGGAACACATGTATACATGTGATGGATTCATTTTGATATTTGGCAAAACTAATACAATTATGTAAAGTTTAAAAATAAAATTAAAAAAAAAAAAAGACCCTGATGCTGGAAAAGATTGAAGGCAGGAGGAGAAGGGGATGACAGAGGATGGGATGGTTGGATTACATCACCAACTCAATGAACATGAGTTTGAGCAAGCTCTGGGAATTGGTGGTGGACAGGGAAGCCTGGTGTGCTGCAGTCCATGGGGTTGCAAAGAGTCGGACATGACTGAGTGACTGAACTGAACTGAATGTGATAAAGACAATCAGGTTGAAAGTAATTTGGGAGGCCAAAGAGCTACACAGAAGGCTCATTACATCCCAGGTCTGGCTCAAAGTTGTACATTTGAAGACATGTATCAATACTTATGATCACAAATGTGTGTGTATATTTACATAGATTCCATATTTCCCTTGTGGCTCAGCTGGTAAAGAATCCACCTGCAATGCAGGAGACCTGGGTTCAATCCCTGGGCTGGGAAGGTCCCCTGAAGAAGAAAAAGGCTACCCACTTCAGTATTCTGGCCTAGAGAATTCCATGGACTATATAGTCCACTATATAGGGGTTGCAAACAGTCAGATATGACTGAACAACTTTCACTTCACTTCACATTCCACATATCAACTGGAACATGGGGGAAAGCATCCTGAAATAGGAGAGTGGACTTCATCACTTGTAAACTTGATTTAAAAAGAAGATATGATTTAAATTCTCAAGCAACTATGATTCAGACAACTGACAAGTGGAGAGCCTAGACTCCATGCCTAAATATATTTAAAACCCATCAGCTTTTCTTTTCTGTCCTCTTGCTCCCTCTGTCCCACCCTTAGTCTCAAGTAATTTTAAGAAACAAAGTATAATGAAACCAAAACCTTTAAGGGAGGAACTTCGTAAATAACTGCTAAAAAATAAAAGCAATACTGTTATATCATGTGCCCCAATCTAATTGCCCTTTATCCTTTTTCCAACAGGTAAATCACAAAGCATTTCTCTCTTATGAACTTCCAGGTTTCATGGGAAATAATGTTACTGAATTTATCCTCATGGGTCTTTCCCAAAATAAGGAAGTACAGCAACTATGCTTCATTTTGTTCCTACTCTTTTATATAATCCTCATGACAGGAAATTTTTTCATAATGACTGTTCTAAGGAACCAAAATCTCAGCTCTCCGATGTACTTCTTCCTCAGCTTCCTATCCTTTGTTGACATCTGCTATTCCTCTGTCACAGCCCCCAAGCTGATTATTGACTTTCAAGTCAAGGACAAAAGAGTCTCTTGTTGGCTGTATGCTCCAGCTCTTTTTCTCCCACCTGTTTGGCTGCACAGAAATCCTTATCCTCACAGTGATGGCCTATGACAGGTCTGCAGCCATCTGTAAGCCTCTGCACTATTTGACCATCATGGACTGGAAATTCTGCTCCATCTTGCTGGCGTTCTGCTGGCTAGGAGGGTTTGTGCATACTGTGGTCCAGACCATGCTCACTGTACAACTGCCTTCCTGTGGCCCCAACCTGATCGACCACTACTTCTGTGATGTCCACCCTTTACTGAAGCTGGCTTGCACAGACACATATGTGGTAGGGCTCATTGTGGTGGCCAACAGTGGCGTGATTTCACTGAGCTCCTTTGTCATTCTTGTCGGTTCTTACACTGTCATCTTGCTTTCTTTAAAGACCTGCTTATCAGAGGGAAGGCACAAGACCCTGTCCACATGTGCTTCCCGTATCATTGCGGTCATCTTGCTGTTCGTCTCCTGCCTCTTCATGTACCTGAGACCTTCCACCACTTTCCCTGAAGACAAGATAGTGGCTGTATTTTACACTATCATCACATTCAAGTCGAATCCTCTGACCTACACCCTGAGAAACATGGAGGTGGAAAATGCCATGAAGAGACTGGATCAAGAGGTTGTTGGGCAGAAATAGTAGAGACCCTGATAGGAAGTTCGGTGGTACTGGAACAGCCTCAGTTGTACCAGTTTCCAAAAATGGTTGCTGAGAATAGTCAGTAATCAGCCCTTAATCTCATCACACAAATAAGCAATTTAATATTAATCCAATATAAAGAGTCTTGGATTTGAAGTCTAAAGACCTACTTTGGAGGACCAACCTTACTAGTCACTAGTGGTTTGACTTTCAGTTCAGTTCAGTTCAGTTCATTTCAGTCGCTCAGTCGTGTCTGACTCTTCGGCCCCATGAATCGCAGCACGCCAGGCCTCCCTGTCCATCACCAACTCCTGGAGTTCACTGAGACTCAAGTCCACCGAGTCAGTGATGCCATCCAGCCATCTCATCCTCTGTCGTCCCCTTCTCCTCCTGCCCCCAATCCCTCCCAGCATCAGAGTTTTCTTCAATGAGTCAACTCTTCGCATGAGGTGGCCAAAGTACTGGAGTTTCAGCTTCAGCATCATTCCTTCCAAAGAAATCCCAGGGCTGATATCCTTCAGAATGGACTGGTTAGAGCTCCTTGCAGTCCAAGGGACTCTCAAGAGTCTTCTCCAACACCACAGCTCAAAAGCATCAATTCTTTGTCGTTCAGCTTTAGTGATATTCAAATATCTGATAAGAGATATTCATGTACACCCGTGGCAGATTCATGTTGATGTATGGCAAAACCAATACAATATTGTAAAGTAATTAGCCTCTAATTAAAATAAATAAATTTATATTAAAAAAAAAGAGAGAGAGAGATTCCCTACTGGGAGCCCTGAGTGGATTAAACATTTGTACAGAGAATTCTGACACCAAACATAGTGTGTTTCATAGCAGATAGTATTGTTGTCTCTGGGCAATGCCTCTAAGTCACAAGACATGTCAGGTACGTCAGGTCTGAGCAAGCTCAGGGAGCTGGTGATGGACAGGGAAGCCTGGTGTGCTGCAGTCCATGGGGTCACAAAGAGTCAGACACGACTGAGTGATTGAACTGAACTGAACTGATGTCAGGTATATCAGTTCAGTCACTCAGTCATGTCCGACTCTTTGCAACCCCATGGACTGCAGCACACCAGGCTTCCCTGTCCACCAATTCCCAGAGCTTGCTCAGACTCATGTCCATTGAGTCAGTGATGCCATCCAACCATCTCATCCTCTGTCATCCCCTTCTCCTCCTGCCCTCAATCTTTCCCAACATCAGGGTCTTTTCAAATGAGTCAGTTCTTCGCATCAGGTGGCCAAAGTATTGGAGTTTCACCTTCAACATCAGTTCTTCCAATGAATATTCAGGACCGATTTCCTTTAGGATGGACTGGTTGAATCTCCTTGCAGTCCAAGGGACTCTCAAGAGTCTCCTCCAACATCACAGTTCAAAAGCATCAATTCTTCGGTCCTCAGCTTTCTTTATGGTCCAACTCTCGCATCCATACATGACTACTAGAAAAACCATAGCCTTCACTAGATGGATCTTTGTCAGTAAAGGAATGTCTCTGCTTTTTGATGCGCTGTCCAGGTTTTCTAATAAAGGGATGATACCAAAACCAAATGCTGAAATGGATTTCACTCTCCTTTGCTTTGCATGTTTCTCGATTTGTTAAATGGATTGATGCTACTGTTCCAACCACTTCCCAGGGTTATACAGAGAATCAAATGAGATGGAACTGCAGGTGAAACCAATGTTTCTGTGATAAGAACTGCATTCGTGAAACTTACTGTTCTTACCATTAACTTGGCAACTCCAGACACCTAGGCAACTCTCGTTTTAAGAATTTAATTTGAGGTTAAGGAGTTTCTCTCACATAGCTTTCTTTAAACAGTTCATCAATAGGAATTGTTTCTGTGGAAGCTGTAGTACAAGCGATACTGGATTCAGAATGTTTAAAAACATGCTTGCCATTGGACTATCTGGGTCAAGGAAAGGGTTTTAGTGGATGCTGTGGTGAGCCACCCACAGGCCCCTTCATTCCCTCAGCTGCCCGGAGGGATGGCTGCTCATGTCTGAGTCCTTGTTCCTCTCTAGACACTGCCGTCCCCCAGGGCAGCACCAGAATCACACCCTCGTCCTCCGCAGACTGCACGCAAGAATGGTCAGTGGATGGTGAGAAGACCTGGGCCTCCTGCCTCAACTTGAGACAACTCCAAAGGGCCGTCCCAGCTCTAAGGCTCTTGGGGGACCCTCCCAGATCTTTTTGTCCCTATATCATGGTTTGACATCCCCCTCTGCCCAATTCTGCCCCCTTCATTGTTATACAGAACTTAATACTGGGAGCACTTTCCAATAAATGTTTACACACAAACTCAACCTGAGAGATGTTGCCTAGGGAGTTCAACCATTGACATAGGTTTACAGTAAAAGGGGGAAATATACACAAATATTAAAATAATTTCAATTCATTTTGCATGTCTTGAAGAGAAGAGAGTTCTACTTTCTGAGCAGGTTTACTAACTTGTTTAAACAATAGCCTGAACAGATCAAAATGTACAGTTTAAATCTTGAAGTAGTGCAATCAGAGAAGGCAATGGCACCCCACTCCAGTACTCTTGCCTGGAAAATCCCATGGACGGAGAAACCTGGTGGGCTGCAGTCCATGGGGTCGATAAGAGTTGGACACGACTGAACGACTTCACTTTCACTTTTCACTTTCATGCATTGGAGAAGGAAATGGCAACCCACTTCAGTGTTCTTGCCTGGAGAATCCCAGGGACGGGGGAGCCTGGTGGGCTGCCGTCTACGGGGTCGCACAGAGTCGGACACACCTGAAGCGACTTAGCAGCAGCAGCAGTGCAATAAACAGCATGTGAATTTTACATGACGGCCTAGCACCTCCAATCTCTCATCACTGAAACCCAAGAAGTTTGAACAGTTCTGAGTAGTGAGCTTCTTTATCTTTCAGAAGATTAAAAAATCTCCTGCGGGATAAGGAAGTATCCTTATCCCAGATACTTTTCCATTTAGCGCTATCCTTTGAGCACTAAATGGAGACTTTTAAAATTTCGAGAAAGGTGTTCTGAAAAGCTGGCCTCCTGGGGCATAGCACCTGGTGTTGGGATCCCACACGCCTGTGTCTAAGGGCAGTACAGGCTAGGGGCCGGTTGATGACTACTGACTGGCTGCAGAAGCAGGAACTATAACCGTTTTTGTATGCTAATTGTTGTATGTACGCATGTAGTAATTGTTGTATGCTGCTGCTGCTGCTAGGTCGCTTCAGTCCTGTCCAACTCTGTGCAACCCCATAGACGGCAGCCCACCAGGCTCCCCCGTCCCTGGGATTCTCCAGGCAAGAACACTGGAGTGGGTTTCCATTTCCTTCTTCAATGCATGAAAGTGAAAAGTGAAAGTGAAGTCGCTCACTCGTGTCCGACTCTAGCAACCCCATGAACTGCAGCCCACCAGGCTCCTCCGCCCATGGGATCCTCCAGGCAAGAACACTGGAGTGGGTTGCCATTTCCTTCTCCAATTGTTGTATGCTATCCTTCCTTTTTTCCCCTACCTTATATCAAGAGCACAGTAATAGCTAACATTTTAGGATTCAGATGAGATCCTGATTGAACTGACAGCATCCCACAGAACCATGACTAATTTCCTTTGTAGAGAACATAAACCATAGACCAAATGAGGTTGAGAGCAGATGCTGAGAGCCCTCATGGTAGACTCACGAACCCTTCTATTTGTGCTTCAGAACCACTCTCCACTCTGATTCACTATGCAGTGAAGGTCCTCTGCAGTGACCTTCATGGACTGCTTCAGTGAGTTTTTCTACTGTAATGAATAAAAAGAAAACTGAGAAGAGATTTAATTCCCCAGATCTTCCTGTCACATTTTTTATTTCTCTGCCAAACTGTCGCTTGCCTCAAAAAAGTCTCAAGACCTTAGGAGAGATGCAATGCTGAGTGTCTCTGATTTTCAGTCACTGAGATCACTATCGTTTTCAACAATGACCCTGGACCTGAAATTGTCTTCACTCTGCTCCAAATAGTCAACCCTGTCTAGAAGCATAGATCCCTGTCCTTACAGACTGATGCTCCGCCCCAGTAGAATGTCTACACCATGTAACTAGTAGGTGAATGGATGGGGACAGCCTCAAAATAAAATGCCCAAAGATTCCCGCTCTTCTTTCCAAGGCTGGGTAAGTTTTCTTGAATAAGCACTTCCCAGTTTGTTGTATGCTTCTGGTCAATATCCAGGGGTTTTGAATCATTCTTTTTGACAGTTTTGTCCAGTTTTGTTGTTGCTTCTTGGAGATAGGTTTTGTGAGCTACTTAGTCATCTATTCTGAAAGTCACACCTTCACAAACCTTATTTTTAGTGGTTAAACATTATACACAAATATCAAAACATACTGAAACTTTAAATAATGAAATTAGGAAATCTTTGGTACATGGATAAGCATAAAGTACAGCAAAATAAAAATTTTAGTGTATAGATCTTTTGTGTGGTATGAAAATATAGGGGTTCCTGCTAGTCCCATGAAGGAGGTGAAAGGTGGCTGGAAGTCGGGGGATCTTCTTTGGGGGCTTCAGTGAGGAGATAACCCTGCAACAGGGGCTGTGGGACCAATAGCCTAACACAGAGGCCATCTGGAGGAGATGGCTGCGATTCAGATGAGCCAAGATGAGCCCAAAGCCGCAAAGGAGAATGAGAAATCACTACCCATGCTATATAATATCTCATAAATCAATAGGAAATATCTCTCACTGATCTGCTCTTCCCTCCCATAGGCACACAGCTATCTCACACTGCTGACCACTGCTGTAGTCAGGAGTGAACGTAAATAAGATCCGTCCAATGGAAGGTGAGGAGTGACATGGACCACTTTCAGCCCTGACCACAGAAAGCCTCGCATGAACATGCTCCACACTCTTTCCTCTGCCACTGTCTGGATTCAGATAATACTGAGTCTCAGTAGGTGTCTATGGTGATTAATTGTATGTATCAACTTGACTGAGCCACATGATGCCAAATATCTGGTTAAACATTATTTCTGTGTGTGCCCATGAAGATGTTTCTGGAAAAGATTAGCATTTGACTCAGTAGACTGAGTAGTCTACTAGTAGGGAAATATTTCCCTCCCCCATGACAATATATCATCCAATCCATTGAGGTCCTGTTCAGTTCAGTTCAGTTCACTCACTCAGTCGTGTCCGACTCTTTGCGATCCCATGAACCACAGCACACCAGGCCTCCCTGTCCATCACCAACTCCCGGAGTCCACCCAAACCCATGTCCACTGAGTCGGTGATGCCACCCAACCATCTCATCCTCTGTCATCCCCTTCTCCTCCTGCCCTCAATCTTTCCCAGCATCAGGGTCTTTTCTTTTTTTTTTACTTATTTTATTTTATTTTTTAACTTTACAATATTGTATTGGTTTTGCCATATATCAACATGAATCCACCACAGGTATACACGTGTTCCCCATCCTGAACCCTCAAATGAGTCAGCTCTCCGCATCAGGTGGCCAAAGTATTGGAGTTTCAGCTTCAACATCAGTCCTTCCAGTGAACACCCAGGTCCTGAATAGCCAATACATAAATAAACAATCTTTAAATTTATGAAAAAGAAATGATGGCTGGAAATTTCCCTGACCTGGAGAAAGAAACAGATATCCAGATCCAAGAAGCCCAGGAAGTTACACGTAAGATGAGTGCAAAAAGCCTCACACCAAGACATATTACCATTCAACAGGCAAAGTTAACGCCAAGGAGAGAATCTTTAAAAGCAATAAGAGAAAACCAACTTCTTATGTAAAAGGGAACCCCCATAAGACTATCAACAGGTTTCTCAGCAGAAGCTTTGTGGTCCAGAAGGAGACAATGTGCAAAGGGTGGGAAGTGCCGCCCAGCATACTCTACCCAGCAAAGCTGTCCTCCAGAACTGAAGGCAAGAGCAAGAGTTTCCCAGACAAGCAAGAGGTGAAGGAATTGATCACCATCAGACCGGTCCTATAAGACGTGTTAAAGGAAATTGTTCAAGCTAAAGTGAAAGGACTCTAATTAGTAACAGCAAAACATATGAAAATATAAATCTCACTGATAAAGTTAAACATATAGTTGAATTCAAAATATTCCAGTGTTGTAACAGTGGTGAGTAAATGACTTATAGCTCTAGTTTATGACTAAACGTTAAAAGCATAAAAATAACTATAACTACAATAGTTTGTTAACAGACACACATAGTAAAAAGACATAAACTGTGACATCAAAAACACAAACGTTTGGGATAGTAAAGATGTGGAGCTTTAGTATGCATTTGAACTTAAGTTGTCATCAGCTTAAAATAGACTATTATAAATATGTTTCATGTAAGCCTCAAGGTAAACACAAACAAAAAGCCATAGTGGGTTGCCATTTCCTTCTCCAGTGCATGAAAGTGAAAAGTGAAAGTGAGGTTGCTCAGTCGTGTCCGACTCTTTGCGACCCCATGGACTGCAGCCCACCAGGCTCCTCCACCCATGGGATTTTCCAGGCAAGAGTACTGGAGTGGGTCGCCATTGCCTTCTCCGAAAAGATAAAAAAAGAAAGGAATCTAGGCATACCACTACAGAAAATCATCAAATCACAAAGGAAGAGACCAAGAGGAAGAAAGAAGCAAAGGAATTATAAAACAGCTAGAAAACAATTAAATTAAAATGGCAATAGTAAGTCCATACCAATTAACAGTTACTTTAAATGTGAATGAACACATTCTCCAATCAAAAGACACAGAGTATCTCAGTGAGTTAAAAAGATAAGATCCAACTATACGTTGCCTATACCCCTTCAACTTTAAGGCATAGACAGAAAGTGAAGTAATGAAGAAAGACATTCCATGCAAATAGAAACCAAAACAGAGCAGGAGTTGCTGCTCTTATATGAGAAAAAAATATACTTTTCGTCAAAGAATGTAATAAGAGGGACTTCCCTGGTGGCCCAGTGGTTAAGAATCTGCCTTCTGAAGCAAGGGACTCAGGTTCGATCCCTGGTCAGAGACGTAAGATCCCACATGCCACCGAGCAACTAAGCCCACACACCGCGACTACTGAGCCCTTGCACTATTTCAGCCACAGCTAGAGAGTCCACGTGCTTCAAGGAAAGATTCCACACTATTCAGTGAAGGCCCCACATGCTGCAACTAAGGCCTGTTGCAGCCAAATAAATACACAGATTTTTAAAAAAAGAATGTAACAAGAGAAAAAGCACATTGTGATATAGTAATAAAGAAGTTAATACGTGGAATCTAAAATAAAAGGTCAAACTCAGAAAGAGAGAGTAGAAAAGTAGTTTCTAGGCACTGGAGGGCGGGGGAAATAGGGAAAGTTGGTGAAAGGTACAAACTTTCAGTTATAAGATGAATATGGTCAGAGGATTTAACGTCCAGCATAGTGACTAAAGTTGACAACACCATACTGTATAATCAAAATTCACTAAAAGAGTAGACCTTAAATATTCTCACCAAAAAAGGTAAATATGTGAGTTTGCAGAGTGATGGATGTGCCATCACTAGATGGGGGAGTCCTTTTACAATGTATGTGTGTGTGTGTATATATATATATCAAATCACTACCACATATACTTTAACTATCTCATGATTTCATTTGTCAATCCCTCAACAAAGCTGAAATTAAAAATAAAATAGAAAATAAAGAACGATGCTATGGACTAACTGGTGGTGGTTTCATCACTAAATCATGTCCGACTCTTGTGAGACCCCATGGACTGTAGCCCACCAGGCTCCTCTGTCCATGGGATTCTCTAGGCAAGAATACTGGAGTGGGTTGCCATTTCCTTCTCCAGGGGATCTTCCCAACCCAGGAATCGAACCTGGGTCTTCTGCATTGCAGGCAGATTCTTTACCATCTGAGCTCCGAGGGAAGCCCATGGACTAACTGTGTCTGCAAAAATTCATGTGTTGAAGTTCTAACCCTTATTGTGATGGCATTTGAGATGGAGTCTTTGGGAAGTAATTAGAGTTAGAGGAGGTAATGAGGGTAGAATCTTGATGATGGAATTAGCAGAAGAACCCTCTCTCTCTCTATTTCTCTCTGCCACGTCAGGACACAGCCGGAAGGCAGACTCTGCAAGCCAGGAAGCATGTCCTTACCAGGGAACCAAATCCACCAGCAGCTTGATCTTGGGCTGCTGGTCTCCAGAACTACGAGAATTACATTCCCGTTGCTTAAGCCACCCCATCTGATATTTTGCTATGGCAACCAGGCCTAATACAGGTGAGCATATCTACATACACTGATATTGAAAGAGCTCTAAAATGTATTATGAAACTTTTTTAAAAGTTGAAAAAACATATGTGTAATACAATGTAAATGTAAAAAAGAAAACTGTTGACCAAATCCATGTATTCTCAGCAGTTTCCACTAACACTCCACAACTCAGATGTTAGCCTCTTCGCATTTAATAGAAAAAGTTCTCTGCTGCTACAAGGATCATCAAGGGAAGAAAAAGAGCCAATTAGTTTTCCGTTCTGTGACTACAGTGATCAGTTACTCCTCCACTTTCTGGAGGCCACACTCAGGTTTTCTGGCATGATGACAACTTCAGGCAATTAATTATGCCCTCAGGAGCTAAGGCAAAGAGTTAGGAGAAGTTTGCGAAGGAGCAAATTAATGCCATCCCTTGGGGGTTCTTCAGAACGAAGAAGTTTCTTTCCCTCCTTGAGATCCCCAGGAGCTTCAGGTAAGTAATTACAGGCATGGTTGGAAGCTTCAAGAACACATCCCCACTAATGTGCAAGTCACTAATGAGCTCACAGCTCCCAACACCTGTAAGCGTACTGTAGACCTCAACCAGGACACAGCATCTCCCAGTATCCCCGTTAGGTCCACAGAATCATACATTTTAGAAGCAGCTGGGTTGCCATGCCAATGCAGAACAGAAGCCATTTCTTTCCCATCTACTTCTTCCCTAGACAGGTGGCTCTGGAAGGGAGGAGGAGACCACCATTCATGGAATCCCTGCAAGGTGCCAGGCACTATGCTGAACATTTTATCCACTGGTCTGACATCAGAGGCACAGGACGCACATGCTCAGCAGGACCCCCAGCTCTCTTCTTCTGGGGAACCCGGCCAAATGCTGTTCCCCACCAGTGGAAGGTGGACATAAGCGGTACATGTCACGTACACACCTGGACCATAGAATCCTCCCTCGCACGGACTCCTGAGTTCTCTTCCTCATCTGCCAGCTGGATGGTGACCCCTGGATGACCTCGACAAGCTGGGGTTAAAGCTGGGGAAGCCTTGAATAGTGCCAGCCACATTAAACTGTGACATAGGCATTAAACCATTGAGATCTGGGGGTTATTCCTTATAAAACCAGTTCGTTTAGCTAACTCATTCGATCTATTTCACCATCTGGTGAAATCTCACCACTCAATCTATTTCACCATTTTTCACTTCACAAATTAAATCACATCATTTATTTACCCAACTAATGGCTCAAGGCCACCTCTGCCTTAATAGCAGAAGTCCTTTATCTCTCACATAATGATGGATACCATCTCTTCTCAGAATATCAACTTCTGAGTTCCTTTTCTTTTTTTATCATCATCATCAATAACTTTTATTTGTTTTTAAATTATGTCCCTTGACAAACCACAGATTGATGAAATCTATCTTTGGTCATCATTGAAAGATAAAGACCAAAAGATACTAGAAAATAAACAGTTAAACTGTATCTTCCTTTCACCAAATCTCTTCTTTGATTACCGAAATGATGTTTTCAACCAACCTTGTCACAGATTTCACAAGGGAATATTAACAATAATTACAAGACTGTAAAGAGAGATCAATAATGAGTTGGGGATGAGATGAAGTGGTCAGCTCAGAACATGCCTTAGCGGAGCACACACAGAAGAGGAGGGGCTATCGTGGTTTTGTGGATCCTCCTGGAGTGAAGTTGTTGTTGTTCAGTCACTAAGTTGTCTCCAACTCTTTGAGACCCCCTGAGCTGCAGCACGCCAGGCTTCCCTGTCCTTCACAATTTCCCAGAGTTTGCTCAAACTCGGACTCATCAAAGTCGGTGATGCCATCCAACCACCTCATCCTCGGTTGCCCCTTCTCCTCCCGCCTTCAATCTTTCCCAGCATCAGGGTCTTTTCCAGTGAATTAGCTCTTTGCATCACGTGGCCAAAGCATTGGAGCTTCGGCCTCAGCATCAGTTCTTCCAATGAATATTCAGAGTAGATTTCCTTTAGGATTGACTTGTTTGATCTCCTTGCAGTCCAAGGGACTCTCAAAAGTCTTCTCCAGCCCCACAGTTCAAAAGCATCAATTCTTCAGCACTCAGCCTTCTTTATGGTCCAACTCTCACATCTGTACATGACTCCTGGAAAGACCATAGCTTGATCTTATGGACCTTTGTCGGCAAAGCAATGTCTCTGTTTTTTAATACAAGTTCTAGGTTTGTCACAGCTTTCCTTCCAAGGAGTAAGCGTCTTGAATTTCATGGCTTGCAGCCACTGTCCACAGTGGCTTTGGAGCCCATGAAAATAAAGTCTGTTTCTACTTCTACTGGGTGCCCCAGGCCCAGGGTCTGACACTGGGAAGACTGTTTCCAAATCAAAGCTCAGTCTGCTCGCTGCAGGACAGGCCAGTGATCAAGAGAGGAGGTGTTGAGGCCTGGTATCTGATGGCAGGCTAGTGCCATAGACATCTTCTGGGGTCTGGATGCCAGTTTCTTTTATAGAACAGAGAGGGGAGGAGGAGGGCAGGAAGTGAAAAGGCCATTGTTGCTCTTTAGTCACTAAAAAACTCTTTGCCACCCCACGGACTGTAGCCCACCAGGCTCCTCTATCCAAGGGATTCTCCAGGCAAGAACACTGGAGTGGGTTGCCATTTCCTTCTCCAGGGGCTCTTCCTGGCCCAGGGATTGAACCTGCAACTCTTTATATCTCCTCCATTGGCAGGCAGGTTCTTTACCACTAGCGCCATCTGGGAAGCCCAAAGAGGGAATAAATCTTGAAAACATCTCTTGGCTTGGCCAGCATGGGGTGGTGCAGGAATGGAATATATTAATTTCCTCTTTCCTGCCGCCATTCGCAGGTGGACAGGGTCAGAAGGTCTCCCTGAGAGTTGAACAAAGGCACTTTAGTTTGACCTTCAGGCAGAGGGGCAGGTTCCGGAGGCAGGCCATTACATCTGCTTTTAGCTATAGACCAGTCCATCCTGAAGGAAGTCAGTCCTGAATATTCACTGGAAGGACTGATGCTGAAGCTGAAACGCCAATACTTTGGCCACCTGATGCCAAGAACTGACTCACTGGAAAAGACTCTGATGCTGGGAAAGATTGAAGGAAGGAGGAGAAGGGGACGACAGAGGATGAGATGGTTGGATGGCATCACTGACTCAATGGACGAGTTTGGGTAAACTCCAGGAGTTGGTGATGGACAGGGAGGCCTGGCGTGCTGCAGTCCATGGGGTCACAAAGAGTCGGACACGACTGAGCGACTGAACTGCTGCTGCTGCTAAGTCACTTCAGTCGTGTCCAACTCTGCGACCCCATAGACGGCAGCCAACCAGGCTCCTCCATCCCTGGGATTCTCCAGGCAAGAACACTGGAGTGGGTTGCCATTTCCTTCTCCAATGCATGAAAGTGAAAAGTGAAAGTGAAGTCGCTCAGTCGTGTCCAACTCTTAGCGACCCCATGGACTGCAGCCTACCAGGCTCCTCCGTCCATGGGATTTTCCAGCCGAGAGTACTGGAGTGGGGTGCCACAGCTTTAGACAACATCCTGTTACCGATTATAATAACAAAAGCAATGAAAAGCAAAGGTTAAAGTCAAAGAAACAGATCCAGTGTGGAGTTGGGTTTTGCTCTTCCCCTGTCCCTGGGATTCTCCAGGCAACAACACTGGAGTGGGTTGCCATTTCCTTCTCCAATGCATGAAAGTGAAAAGAGAAAGTGAAATCGCTCAGTCGTGTCCGACTCCTAGCGACCCAAGAGTCCCCTTAGCTGGTTCTAAAACCAGAGACATACAGGAGGGCTAAAGGTAACCAAGACTTCACTTGTGAAGATTGTACATGTATGTTTGCTTATTCCTGGGAAGAGCGCAGAGAAAGAGACTGAAAACTGCCTGCGGCTCTGACTGGGTTCTCAGTACTGCCCCAGTACGCACCCCACCCACACAGGGAGGCCACTGCAGCCACTCTTGCTCCTGGTTCTGTTCTCGACAGAAGTGCCACGGCCGAGGAATGCGCACTCGCCTGCAAGGGATCCATGAACCAGCTCAGACCCGATCCTCAGGGTTTCTGCTCCTACACCTCGGGCCCTGTCCACGCTCCCAGTAGAGTGGTGACTGCTACTGAGCACCAGCAATTCCTGGCCCTGACTCCAGCTCCTCCACCTCCGCCCCTACCTCCCACCAAGGTGGTAGCTGCTTGTACACCCTCGGGGACAATATGACCCGTGCTCCCTTCAAAGCCAGCCAGCTCTCTGACTTTAGTTTTTGCAAACCTGTTTTCCTCCATTGCCAACTGACAACCTGAATTGCTTTCTCAGCTCAGTCCTTTGGCGCCATCTATTGGCGATATGCAAAATAGCTGCCGGGCCTCAACTGCCTGCAAGAAAGTTAAGTTAGGCTGTGTCTACAGATGCTGGGAAATCCCTACGTCGGGAAGATCCCCTGTAGAAAATAGCAGTTGCGTGGACAGAGCGGCAGAGTTGAACACAATGACTGAGCACACACACCATTTATAGGGTAACGCCTAGGCTCTTCTGTTTTTCTTCAGAGGGCCCAGGGACCATCCAGCAAGGGAGCTGTGGAACCCCAGATGGGGTGGGAGAGCTGTAAGAACTTTGAGGAGCAGGGCTCATCCTCTTCTCCCCCTGCCTTTTGCCCCTGCCTCCTCCCCCTGCCCCTCAGGTCCCCACCAGGCCCTCCACCCTGGCAGACACACACTCAACCAGGACCAAGAAGGTGGGCCCCGTTCTCTCCAGCTTAACAGCTCAGAATCTAATACCGTAAATTTAACTTTCACTTTTTAACAAACTCCCTGCAACTGGAGGTACTCAAAAAAGCCTTGGATTCACACTCATTTTGAAGAACTTGGTAAATTTGGACAAGTATATCTTGAAATATGTTACAGCTTACTTTTCTAAGTCAAGAAGAAAAATGCTAAAGTTTTAAAGTAGTCTCAACAAGAACTCCATACTCAGTGGGGAAAATTATAAAATTTAGGAAAGTAAAAATAAAAGCCACTCATAGCCCCCCACCAATGGGAGCTTCCCTGGAGGCTCAGTGGTACAGAATCCTCCCGCCAATGCAGAGGACATGGGTTTGATCCCTGGTCTGGGAAGATCCCACAGGCCACGGAGCAGCTAAGACCCAACTACAGAGCCTGTGCTCTAGAGCCCGGGAACCGCAACACTGAGGCTCCTGGCCCTAGAGCCTGGGCTCTGCACCAGGAGAGGCTGCTGAGATGAGAAGCCTGCCCCCTGCAGCTAGAGAGCAGGCCCCACTCACCGCACCTAGAGAAGAGTCCTCAGAGCAACAAAGACCAGCATAGCCAAAAATAAATACATTTTTTTAAAAATTATAACCACACCATTACTTCCCTGTGGCGTTATCTTTCTTGTCTTCTTATATGCTTACCTAACTGCTTCCTGGAATTATTTTCTTATAGTTCTATAAACTGCTTTTCTCACTTCAGCACTTGATTTTTATTTCCTGTTGTAACCAAGCTGGACCCTCTGGGCCCTTCCCAGGACAGACCTCCCCCACCCTCCCCACCGTGTCCTCTGCCTGCCTCTTGTCTGCAGAAAAATTTTAGCCGAGGAATAAACTTAGGGACTTCCACGGTGGTCCAGTGGTTAAGAATCCTCCTGCCAAGGCAGGGGATATGGGTTCCATCCCTGGTCTGGGAAGATCCCACACGCCATGGAGCAACTAAACCCGTACGCCACAACCATAGAGCCTGGGGGCTCCGACCACTGAAGCCCCTACACCCGAGGGCCCACGCTCCACCACAGGAGAGCAGCCCCCGATCGCCGCAACTAGAGACAGCCTCCACACAGCAGTAAGACCCAACACAGCCAGAAACAGGATGCATTTAATCAGAGAAGTGACAGAACGCCGAAGAGAAGCAGCCAAACCGGACAAAATAAGAGCAGTTTAGCCTTTAAAGCCAAGAACATTTAGTTCCTCTTCAAGGGCTGTGAAGTCAAAGTGAAAGTCATAACCGACTCTACTGCAACCACGTGGACTGTAGGCCGCCAGGCTCCTCCGTCCCTGGAGTTCTCCAGGCAAGAATCCTGGAGTGGGCAGCCATTCCCTTCTCCAGGGGATCTTCCCAACCCAGGGATTGAACCCGCGTCTCCCTCACTGCAGGTGGATTCTTTACCGTCTGAGCCTCACGGGAAGGCCTCACGGGCTATACATTCATCTGTTTCCAAAAGCATTGCTACACCAGAGGCTCTAACAGACTTCCCTGCTTCCGGGCTCCAGGCAGCCCGAGCTCCATGCAGAGACCAGCGTGTCAGGACTCTGCTCTGGAAACTCTGATGGCCTCCCAGGGCTTGTAGCCTCTCCGGACCTCGGCTCACGAAGCTCCACTCGATGGGCCCTGACTTCCTCTCTGGCTTCATATCATGCCTTAGCTCCTTTACCAACAAGGCCCCAGAGACCACACTGCTCTTCAAATGCCAAACCCACTCCTGCCGCAGTTTGTCCGAGGCTGCCCCCGCCCACTCCCTCGGGGCTTGCTCTCTCATTCCAGCTGGAAGGGATCAACAGGCATGTGTTCAATTCCTTCTTCACTTCCTGCCTCTCTGTAGGCCCTTAAATTCCACAAGGGCAATGATCATGCCTTTTTATTTCCCCCCACAAAGGTACATACCAAGGGCCCACTGCCAGCCCACAGTACTTGATCAAAACAAATCTAAGTTGATTAAAAAAAACAGCTGCACCTACCTGGTGTTTCAGATGTCCTAGGCAATACGCTGACTGTCTCGGCACATCACAGCGTCACCCGTCACCACACTCCTCCGTCTTCCTTCTTTCTGAACTAACCCTCAAGTTCCCCTGCGGGGACATGAAGGTAGGCCCTGGAAGCTTCCCAGTTGAAGCGGTAATGGTCAGGGGACCATTCAAGACATGTGGATGGATTCAAAATACACGCAGGACGATGCCCTCCGAAGAAACTGCGTCTCTAGACCGCTTAGGATTTAACGAGAAGACGCCCACCCAGGCCCAAGTCCACTCAGGCCCTTGAGGCTGTGGACTCAACAAGCCACAGATGTTGCTCTCCAAACTCCCCAGGCAAATTTCAGCTCTCTGCCACCTAGTGCTTCCCATCTTTTTTTTAAGAGAACAAATTGATGGTTACCAGAGAGTAAGCATTTCAGAGGAGGGATAGCTAGGGAGTTTGGTATTGACCTGTGTGAGTGTGTGTTTGTGTGTGTGTGTGTGTGTGAGAGAGAGTGGGTGGGTGTGAGTGTGTGCTCAGTCATGTCTCTTTGCAACCCCATGGACTATACATACATAGCCCACCAGGTTCCTCTGTCCATGGGATTTTCCAGAAAAGAATACTGGAGTGGGTTGCCATTTCCTCCTCCAGGGCATCGTCCTGACCCAGGGATCAAACCCTCATCTCTTGTGTCTCATAAACTGGCAGGCAGATTCCTTACCGCTGAGTCAACTTGGAAGTCCCCCTGACGAGTACACACTGCTACGTTGAAAATGGATAACCAACAAGGATCTACCATGTAGCACAGGGAACTCTGTGCTCAGGCCTCTGAACTTTGGACCTGCAACGTCCTTCTTACCACCATACGTCTGGAAGCCTCTTTTTAAAAGCAAAAGATTTCCTATCCTCACTGAGGCAAGTAGTCACATCTGGAACAATTACATTGTCATATGCTCCAGACCTGTGCTCTCTACCTAATCAGAAAAGTAATTACAGCAACAGGCTCCGGGCAGACCTGGACACACTACAGGAATCCGTGCCTGGAAAACTACCTGATTCCACCCAGTGTTTCAAACAAACAACTCAGGAATGTGCTGGAACTCTCAGGAGTTGTTTTGACTTGGCAAGCAGGCCAGCATTTAGCTGTTGTCTCCAGATGGCTGGCGCAGGCGAGGAGGATGAGAAATAGAGAAAGGGAAGTGGGGAGAGAGACAAGGACGGAGAGGGTGCGATCAGCAAAGCAAACGAAGGACCTGCTAGGACCCAACGGCGAAGACCACGGAGGACCTCATGAGACCTGGAGGCTCCGGCTGAGCACGCTCCAGCGTGGTCTCTTCTGTGCGGGAAAGTACACCGTTCACTCCCACTAACCAGCCAAGAGTCTGGTGCGCCCCCTGCGTCCATCTTACTGTGGTTACTCACCTTTGTGACCACCATGCGCTTTCCACGCAAAGAAAATAGTGAAGACAAAGTAGAGTGTGTGTGTGTGTGTGTGTGTGTGTGTGTGTGTGTGTGTGTGTGTTAGTCATTCAGTCGTGCCCGATCCTTTGCAACCTGGGCTGAAGCCTGCCAGACTCCTCCATCCATGGTATTCTCCAGGCAAGAATACTGGAAAGTGTTGCCATTCCCTTCTCCAGGGGATCTTCTCGACCCAGGGATCGAACCCAGGAGTCCCACACTGCGGGCAGATCCTTTACCGTCTGAGCCACCAGGGAAGCCCACGTCTCAATAAGTTAACTTATTTATGTATGTACACACACACAGGACTGGTCAGCATCTTAAAGGTGAGGCCGTTTCCGTCAACCAGGCTTACAGTCCCAGGGTTCTTCCCTGCCAGGGCCATCAGCCACCACCTCACCTCACCTTGCCCCACCCTCCCTGCAAGCTCACATCTCACCAGCCTCCACGCGGGCACATTCACCCTCTGCCTTCCCCCTTGTATCCTCCTCCTAAAATCCTGCTCAAGATTCAGCTCACCTGCCATCCCCTCTCTCACGCTCCTGGGATTCCTGTCTCCTGCTCCTTTAAATCGCTTCTGGTATTTTTCGGGTTCATTTTGCATTTGCATCCCTCATGCCTCTGGCCCTCTGGACTGTCCACTTCTTCCAGGCAGGACTTGTGCGGTGTTCACCTTTATCTTCCTGACGGGCTTGACGCAGGGGTTGAGTGATGAGCTTGTAGCGACACTTTCTCCTTGACACACTGTGGCTGCACTGCCTTAGTGAAAATGAGCTGGTGCATCCAGGTGTGATACACTATTTTTCTCCATATGTTCATCATCTGTTAGATTCTAACATACTAAGGATTTAGTTTACATACGTTTGTCCACCTCCTCTCACTTTGCTGGTAAAGAATCTGCTTGCAGTGCTGGAGACCTGGGTTTGATCCCTGGGTTGGGAAGATCCCTTGGAGAAGGGAATGGCTACCCACTCCAGTACTCTGGCCTGGAGAATTCCATGGACTGTATACCCGCGGGGTTGCAGAGAGTCCGGACATGACTGACTTTCACTTTCCACGAGGGCAGAGATTTCTATCTTGTTCACAGTTGAACCCTCAGCCACCAAGGTATAGTTGCTGGTGGACAGTAGGTACTCAGTACATCACTGTTGAATGGCTTGATTTACTTCCGGAAAGAGGAGCAAGAGATATCTTAAAATCATCTCAGTCCACTTAAGAGTTTGCATCAAGGCATAAGGGAGTGAGATGAAAGAAAAACCCCCCAAACTGCTACCGTCCCCTGGAAATTTTGAGATTGCCCAAATCCATCAAGCAGAAAGCCTCTAAAGATCCTGGAGGCTTGCCTAAGGCATGTGAGTTCCCCCAAGTGGGTGTCTGTCCACCTGCAGACCCCTGCCTCCCACCCTCTGGGAACGTATGCCACCACACTTTGGAGGTGCCCTCACCCCCCAGGCCCCACTTTATCACCCTCCGTGTGTGTTCTGGGCTGACTTTTGTTGTTCCTGCTGCTGTTTAGTCGCTCAGTCATGGCCCAACTCTTTCGTGACCCCATGGACTGTAGCCCACCAGACTCCTCTGTCCATGGGGTTTCCCAGGCAAGAATACTGGAGTGGGTAGCCATTTCCTCCTCCAGGGGATCTTCCCGACCCAGGGACTGAACCCACATCTCCTGCATTGCAGGTGGATTCTTTACCACTGAGCCACCAGGGAAGCCCTTTGGGCTGACTTATGTGCCCCCAAGGTTTATATGCTAAAATCCTAACCTCCAGTGCCTCCCAATGCAACTGTATTTGGAGATAAGAGTCTCCAGAGGTAACTCAGGTCATATGAGGTCATTAGCATGGGCTGTGATCCCCAGTGACTGGTGTCCTTGTAAGAAGAGGAGATTAGAACACATGGGGGCAAGACGGTCATCCACCAGCCAGAGTGGCCTCAGAGGAAACCAACCTACCGACACCTCAATCTCCGACGTCTAGCCTCCAGGACTGGGAGATGGTCCGTTTTTAATGTTTAAGCCCCTCAGCGTGCTGTACTTTGTTACAGCAGCCCCTAGCAAACCAAAACAATGTGGAAAAATCCCAAGGGAAACATGCTCTTGTTAAGGATCCCCCAGCTGAACAGAGGCCAGTAAACTGCTCGGTAAACCATATGATGTGGATGTAAAGTAAGGAGGCAGAAAGACAAGCAAACAGAGGCATGATGTGTTGACATTTTTTTATATTTGGTATTTATAAGTCTTTTTAAAAAAATTTTTTTCAGGCCATGTTTTTCCTTAAAAAACAAACCAAAGAGGGGGAAAAAAAGCAACCAACAGCAATACTCTGTACAAGTATAACAAACATTAGAAATATGCGTCATTCCAAAATAGTTACAAGAAAATTACAGGTTTAGAGTCCACATCAACACATCCTCTTCACAGGTGCCCCCGAGGGGATAAAAAGCTACAGTATATTGAATACTCGACTGCTACACAGAGTCTGCAAATTCAGAACTTGAACTTTGGAGGCAAATCAACATCAGTCACCAAGGCTTGTTTAGCTCAGCAAGTGCAATCAAGCATTTCAAAAGGAAACCAGGCTTTTTCACCCCCAGATGAAAAGCAATCGTGAATAAGTCGGGCCCAAGCCCCAGGAGCCTCCGACTCTGCGATGCCCACGTCCAGTGGTCAAGTGTGCCCAAATCCAGCTGGTGGTTGTCATGTGGCCACAGGGAAGCGACCTGCATCTCATTTCACACCACTGCCAACCATCACTAGATTTAACTTTGCAGACAAAAACGTCCTTGCTCTTGGAAGAAAGAGGCCGAAATCCCCCAAACCAGCTCAACCCACGCTGGCTGGTGTACTTCTGCACTTGTCAAATGCTAAGCAGGGGCAATCACACCCTCCCCATGACTCCACCGGACTCAGTTTTAGCTCGTCGCTCCTGGGACGAACCCTAACCCTAATCCCAGGAGTGACGGTTTGGGGCAGGAGCTCAAAAGCGCTCTCTCTCTCCTGTGACTAGCCCTCAGCCTGCCTGTCCTCTATATTTACACATTAATCTTCCCTTTTCAATCACTGTGCTATAAATACCCTCACCACCCACCCCCACCCCCCTCCCCTACCCCCTGGCCCCTCGCCAGGCCTCTTCAGGATGCAGAGAAGCATCATGAATGACCTTCGTGTGACCTGCCCATTTGGAAGCCAGACCTGGCCACCGCAAGCCTTCCTCCCGGGACCGGGGGTGACGTCTGAGTGAGGCTGACCAGGCTACGGCCCATTTCCCAAGCTCATCCCAGGCGGAAGGGAGGAGGGTTTCTGATCTTTGCATTTTTTACACCCATATGTTTCTAATTATTGTGGCTTTCATCTTTTAAAGGAATTTCTGGAGTCAAGTCCTTCCCCCTGACTTCCCCAGGACAGCAGCAGTGACGCACGCAGGGTGTACGCCTACGTGGGGCCTGACGGTACCTTGGCACCACCAGCATGGCTTCCTGGCAACTGGAGTGGGGAGGGGTGGGACCCCAGAACTGCCGCCTGGACCGGGACCCCTGAAGAAGTTAGGGAGCTCTCCAAGACAGGCGCGAGGGGCAGACCCGCGTGAAAGACTTGGAAGCCGTCGCCCAAAGCCAGCTTCACTCAGCAGCCCAGGATGGCAGGGCTTCCCTGATAAGGACCAAAGAGGACCCAGCCCAGCCCGCCCGCTCCTCGAAGCGCCCGACACGGAATGAAGTGCTTTCCGCCACAGAGAGAGCAAAGGACACAGCCAAAAGTGCAATTTCCACTTGGGAAGTAAGGTTCTCCCAAAACACAACACCATCATCACCTCTCCTCTCTTCCTTTCAGTACCTCAAAGGGAAAGGGAGACAAAAGACGTATGGCCCTCGACTCCAGCACTGACCCAGGGGTTCTCCATACGCTGTGGTTCCCCCTCCGGAGCGCCCCATGGGTGCTCAAAGGCCCAGTGAGCCGGGGCGCAGGGCCAGGAGACGGGCTCCCACAGGCCCAGGGAGACCGGGGCGCTCAGAGAAGACCCCACTCCCATTTCCAACAGGACACATCGCCTACACTTACAGCAGGATTTATCCCTGTGGGAAACAGCCACAGGACTTGCGGGACTTGATCAATCCTTCATAAGACCTCGAACACTTCATTGCTTATTGGAGGAGAAACTTAATACATCTTCAGAATAGAACCTGAGCCACAATATAAAATAAAACAAAACAAAACAAAGAAACAAATCCTTTCGTGTTAATTAATGCCTTGAGAAGTTTACAGATTATGTACCAATAAAATAAATCCACACAGATTTGGAAACTCTCAGTGGATACACACCTGAAAGCCAAATAACAATAAACAAAAAATTAATCTACATTTTTTTTAAAAAAATCAAAGTAATTACAGCAGCAGTATAGTGAAAAAGAGGTTTTAAAAATAATAATTACATCTTTGATACAAATTCAAACTTTGTACACCTCAATTTCAAGGAATGACTGTTCTAAGAGTTTAGTATATATATATACAGTAGATATGGATATGCGTCACTGCACGTACAGACCAAAGCCAGTAGACTTTAAGAAGGGATTCATCTGACACCGTTTTCACACGGAAGTGTTCACAGACTGCCACACTTTTAGAAACACACACACACACACATACACGGACACACAGAGACACATAAAATGCCAACCTGAGTAAAACGTTACTAAAAACCTAGAGCATCATGAATCACTAAGTCACATATTGCACCTTTAAATAATCCTTCTTACCAAACACAAAAATGAGAAAGAAAAAAAGATAAAACAGGGACAATAAAAGATTATTGTGTCACTGAAGGGTTGGTTCCTCTGCTCACCCGACTCCCACCCCCAAAATTTTCAAGATGATAATTTAGTTTCCACTCTTGCTCAACCAGTGGGCAGAAAGTGTGGTCATCAGAAATGTCTTTCGGGAAAAATAGGAGGGAAAAGGAATGAAAGAACAGAGCACAAAACAGGAGATGGGGAAGTGTGGGGTGGAGGCGAGATCTTCTCTAATCAAATGAGAATAGGAATGTTACTGAGAAGTCTGAACCTCCAATACTAAACTACTGTTTAAATATTCCACATAGTCCAATTATGAGATTCTGTACAAAAATAGAGATATCTACTGAGTTTTGCCTGTGGAAGCATAATTCAGAAAAGGCACATGTTCAAATAGAAAACACAGGTGGAAGAGGTACCACATACCCCTCCCTACGTGATAATCATCCACAATTATGTATTTTCCATCAGCTAGATTCCAAGATACAGTAGGTAAAAATAGACCTCTGATACTTAAAATATATTCAACCCAACACAATCCTGGCTTTAGCGTGTGAATCATATAAAATAGTCTATTTAAAAAAGAATGTCTTGTAAAAGGAAAAAAAAAAATCATAGCTCACTTTTCCTGGTATTCTGTAATTCTCAAGAGAAAAAAAAAAAAAGTGAACTCATCCCATTGGTAATCAGGAATGTAGTTGATTTGCTCGCCAGCCATCCACAGCCCCTGATAGCCCCAGCCTCTCATTTCTCATGCTTTACACATGCAGCTTCACACTCTCAAATTAGTTCTAACAAAACAGAACAAAGAATTAGGATATTAGACATATAAAAACATGTCAACATCGGGGCATTTTCCTTTGCTGTGGGTGTGATGGTCTGGTTAACTCCAGAAAGGTTTTCCTTTGGAATTAGGCAATGTAACCGTTTGTCTTTCCAAACGTGGTTATGGGTGAAAGGTTCTCATAGATTGTCATTGCAGTTGTGTTCTGGTAGATAAGATCCACCTTTGAGTCCTTCTGGGATCTGATAATATCCAAAACACACTGATTGAGGAAAACATACTGGTCCTGTTAGAAAAAGAAAGAAGAAAAAAAAAAGAGAAGCACCAAAGATTAGCACCCAAGGTTTTCTCAGATTTCCACCCTCCAACCCCACTCACCACAAGCGAACACTCCAAGTTCACATGGTCAAGGAGCAATTACATAATGGGGAACTCTGAAACTAGACGTAGCAAGGTTCTCGTCACTAATGAGTATCAACCAGAGGGGTGCACCCCACACACAGCTCGGCTCCTCAAGAAGTACCAGAATCTTAAGGAAGGGCAAAGAGAATACGTGGAGGAGCTAAGGCACGTGCATATTCAATCAGCAAAATGCCCAGCAGTTTTCTTGGCTACGGAGGATGTGAATGAAGAATAAGGAGTAAGCTGTGATTCTCAGCGAAAGGGGTGAAATAAAGGTGGCTGGTCAAGGCTGAGCTTGGGGCTCCTATCCTTCAGTGGGGGGTGTGTAGAGATTGGGGTTATGAGCAGGATTCCCACCCTTCAGACAAGCACATCAAAATCTGCAGGTAGCCATTAAAAAGAAGAAGAGGTGTTTGCTGAAAGACATCCACAAACTTTAAGAGGGGAAAAAAATCATAGGACAGCAATTATATATAAAATAGTTTCCAATTTTTCAAACATGCTCTAGGAAGGAACATCTGCAATATCCTAAAACATAAATGAACTTGAGGACATTATACTAAATGAAACAACCAAGTCACTAAAAGGCAAAAAAAAAAAAAAAAGCTAATTATAAATTCTTCTCAAAAAAATAAAATACGCTCCATGTCTGTACACGTTTTTGTTTTTTTTTTTTTAACAGAAGTACATAAAGAAGCCTATAAAGATATATTGTTGCTGTTGCTCAGTTGCTAAGTAATGCTGACACTTTGCACCCCCATGGACTGCACACCCCAGGCTTCTCTCTCCTTCACCATCTCCCAGAGCTTGCTCAAACTCATGTCCACTGAGTCAGTGACACCATCCAACCATCTCATCCTCTGTCGTCCCCTTCTCCTCCCGCCTTCAATCTTCCCCAGCATCAGGGTCTTTTCCAGTGAGTCAGCTCTTCACGTCAGCTGGCCGAAGGACTGCAGCTCTGCAGACTGTAAACACTAACTACCTCTAGGGCATGGAATTGGAAAAGAAAAGGCAAAAGAGGAAAAATGTCCTCTGTATAATCCTGCACTAAGGTTTTGATATGAACAAATTTATGCAATTTTCAAAATATTTTAAAAAGGGACGAGAACATCTGTAAGCAGGCGTAAGATTTCTGTGTTACCCAAAATCTAAAAGATGAAGAACTATGACTCCATATAATTAGAGCAGAAAAAAGAATATCTCTCTACCAACCAACACAGGAGGCGACTCCACTCTTCCCACCCCAGCCACCTGCTCACCCCAAAGCACCCAGGCCTCTAGAACATTGTCTGCTGGACTCAGAAACACAGCATCTCTTCACAGAGTCCTAAACTAGTTCAGGGTGACGGCCTGACGCTAGATTAATATTCCGCTCTATCCTGGTCAGGATGCCTTCACCCTGACAGCTTTGAGGAGGGCTATTTCCCAGTTCCCTTGTTGAGAACACGCCTTGAGCAAGCTGTTTATCTGGAACATTTCAGGGAATACATAGAGCTGATTCACATTATCATACACCAGAAACTTACACTGTAAAGCAATTATACTCCAATTTAAATAAATAAATAAAATTAACAACAACAAAAAAAAACACAGACAGGAAGGGAGAACTGTCACACACAGACGCTAGCCTCACCTCTGTCTGCACCATTAAAGGCCTGTGCATGCGAAGGTCGTACACGATGCCGTACACGTCCACAGTGTTCTCGTTCTCTATCTGATAGATAAGACGGTCGATGGCCACGAAGGTGCCTGTCCTTCCCACCCCGGCACTGAAAAACAGGGGAAAGGAGCACGTCAGCACGGGTTGAGTGTGCTAAGTCGCTCCAGTCATGTCCGACTCTGTGATCCCAGGGACTGTAGCCCACCAGGCTCCTCTGTCCATGGGATTCTCCAGGCAAGAGTACTGTAGTGGCTTGCCATGCCCTCCTCCAGGGAATCTTCCTGACCCAGGGATCGAACCTGAGTCTCCTATATCTCCTGCGTTGGAAGGCAGGTTCTTAACCACTAGCACCACCTAGCATGGGTCACCTCTACTATAAAAGTCCCACTTCCCTATTTGTACATATGTCGTGCTCTCCCCAGCTACCAGGCTTTGAGGGTCAAGGCCAGGACCATTAACCATTGGCTTAATTAAAACCTCAGCAAGTCAGACTGTACTAGCTTGGAACTGGGACCCAAGTCCTAAAGTTACTTTCAAATCAGATGCCACAAATAAAACACCTTGTTAGAGGTCTTTAATCTCAGTCCCATCGAAGTTGCCACTGTGTCTAGGATGGCAAGTTTCATCCATTTCAATCTGTTACTCTCAAAGGGTAACAAAGTCCCTCCTGTCTTCTGTCCCAAAATCAATTCCTTTAGCTCCAAAGCTAATCGATTGTTGTTCTGCAGGAGGAGGTGGCAAAGTTTTCTCTTAAGGACCAGAAAGTAAAACATCATCAGCTTTGCAGACTCATCCTGCCACGGCAGCGTGGAAGTAACCACAGACACTATACAACCAAAGGGACACAGCTGTGTTCCAATAAAACTTTATTGATGAAAACAGGCAGCCAAATAGATTGTGGTGATGGCTTCATGGAGGTATACTCATCTCCAAACTTATCAGGTTGTATACATTCATTTACAGACAGTTTTTGTATGTGGAAAACATATTTTTAAGTAAATAAAATGAACAAGAATTATGTATCTCAACACTGTTAAACAGCAAACCAAAATGCTAAAGAAAACAGGCTGCAGAATGACTTATACATTATAAAATCTAGTAAAGGTTTAAAGCTATATAAAACAATAGAGTTACCTACACATGCAATAAAATATAAAAGCATGCAAGGGAATAATACAGATCAACTTTAGGACCAAATGTGTAAGAAAGAGAATGGGATAGGAGGCTAGTAAGTAGAGATTTTAATTATACCTGTAATGTATTATTAACAAAAAGAAACATATATGGTGTCATGCTGAGCTTTGTTAAATTATTTTCCGCATTTTTGTAAGGTTGAAATATCTCAAAGGGAAATATTATAAATAAGAAATAAAATAGGTTATGATGTTTTTTAAAATACAGTTAGCTAACCAAACCTGACCCATTGGCTATCGTTTGCCAATCCCTGTTCTAAAGTCTCAAGGTTTAGGGAATAAATCCATTGTCCCATATCCAAACCTTCTTGAATTTATAAATACCTACTGCATCCCCTCTCGGACTTTTTTCTTTTTTCAAAAATGTCCATATTGATGATTACATTTGAAATCTGTCACATATGCATACCTGCAGTGCACCAGTATTGGCGACTCAGGAGGACTCTGCTTCATGTAGTCACGAACAAGGTAGCGGAAGTTGATGAGTAGATCAGTGGTGTCAGGAACACCATGGTCAGGCCAGGAGGTGAAATGGAACTGACGCAGAGGGTGACTCTCACTTGTCGGAGTCTAAAAACCAAGAAACAAGGTTAGAGCCAGAGAGAAAGGCAAGCTAGATCAAGCCATACCTGAAGGCTGACTGCATGGTACAGCTGAAAAGCAGCTCAGACATGGTTATGACTACAAATTAGAATTATATGCTGGTAAAATAGCTAATAAAGTGCTTGCACAGACTGCAAATCCATATAACATGCCAAGCAGAAGGGTTTACTGTCTCCCTTTCCAAGTTGTGAAGTGACAGTCTCAACACTCAGCTCAGAGGCAGAAATCTCGTATCCTTCAGTTTTGAGTTCAGAATCTTCCCTTTTTATCACAGGCCCTTGCCAATAGTGCACTCACATTCTTATACCTACACCTCCTCAGAGCTTCATAAACCCCCATCCCTGAACCCAAGGGGGAATGTCACCAGCCAGAAATAAATTTATGCAAGTATAACTATGATAACCAGTGCCTTCAGGGCAAGAACTGTCTCATAATTCACATGTCTTCCAAAGAATTTTGGCTTCCCTGATAGCTCAGTTGGTAAAGAATCTGCCTGCAATGCAGGAGACCCTGGTTCAAATCCTGAGTCAGGAAGATCCACTGGAGAAGGGATAGGCTACCCACTCTAGTATTCTTAGGCTTCCCCTGTGGCTCAGATGGTAAAGAATCCACTTGCAATGTGGGAGACCTGGATTCGATCCCTGGGTTGGGAAGATCCTCTGGAGAAGGGAAAGGCTACCCACTCCAGTATTCTGGCTTGGAGAATTCCATGGACTGTATAGTCCATGGGGTTGCCAAGACTTGGACATGACTGAGCAACTTTGACTTTCTAAAGAATTTAATAAAGTGATAAGCAATCAGCAAGCACTGAGTAACTATTTAGAACTGTAGGAGTTTGAGAAAGGACTCCCTCCAAAAAAAAAAAAAAAACATCTATTTCAACTTCAGACAGACAATAGAAAGTGAAGGTCATTATAACAGAGTTAGTTACGACACAGACTGCCTTCCTACAGTGGACCAAAGCACATACCTTTAATTATCAGAACTCTGCCCTGGCTGAACCATGCCCATTCCTGAGTCAACTACACTCGCTATGCCTACACCTGGGGACTGACCTCATCTGTGTGTACTACACCTGGATGGCAGGTGTTTGCTCAGTGACAGCTACCCTTTGAAGCATATTTATTTTCTTTTTTAATGGATATATATCAGGGACTCCCTGGTGGTTCAGTGGCTAAGACTCCGTGCTTCCAATGCAGTGGGCCTGGGTTTCGACCCCTGATCAGGGAACTAGATTCCACATTCCGCAACTCAGACCCAGTGCAGCTGCATAAATAAATAAATGTTTAAAAAAAGAAGAATGCTTCTCCTAGATTTCAGATTAATTCTCTAGGACAGATTCTCAAGCTTGAAACCAGATCAAAGGGGAACAGATATTTTTATGCCTTTGATATAAACTATAGAGGGCTATGGAGAAGGCAGTGGCACCCTACTCCAGTACTCTTGCCTGGAAAATCCCATGGACGGAGGAGCCTGGTGGGCTACAGTCTGTGGGGTCACTAAGAGTCGGACACGACTGAGCGACTTCACTTTCACTTTTATGCATTGGAGAAGGAAATGGCAGCCCATTCCAGTGTTCTTGCCTGAAGAATCCCAGGGACGGCAGAGCCTAGTGGGCTGCCGTCTATGGGGTCACACAGAGTCGGACACGACTGAAGTGACTTAGTAGTAGTAGTAAAGAGGGCTATACCAATTTACACAGCCATCAAAAGATATCAGAGTCACCCATGACAGTGATTCAATTTTTAAATACCGTTTAAAAATAAAAAGGACACATACTGACTTCTTAGAATGCCTACACAATTTAGTTGCATTTGTTTTCATAACTTTTGAGAGGGAAGGAGGCCATATGGATATGTCCTGGACTCCTATTAACGTAACTGTCATCATAAACTATTTCAACAGCAAACGGACACTCCTGATGTCAAATTTCCAACTAAACAATTCAAAAGGGCCTTGACCTATAAGAAAAACTCTATAAGCAGATCACCTGGAAGGGGAAGTAAAGAAGTTAAAGATGTTCTAGTTTCATTTTTTTTTACAAGTGGTTGACCAGATTTCCCAGCACCACTTGTTAAAGAGATTGTCTTTAATCCATTGTATATTCTTGCCTCCTTTGTCAAAGATAAGGTGTCCATATGTGCGTGGATTTATCTCTGGGCTTTCTATTTTGTTCCATTGATCTATATTTCTGTCTTTGTGCCAGTACCATACTGTCTTGATAACTGTGGCTTTGAAATAGAGCCTGAAGTCAGATAGGTTGATTCCTCCAAGTTCCATTCTTCTTTCTCAAGATCGCTTTGGCTATTCGAGGTTTTTTGTATTTCCATACAAATTGTGAAATTATTTGTTCTAGCTCTGTGAAGAATACTGTTGGTAGCTTGATAGGGATTGCACTGAATCTATAAATTGCTTTGGGTAGTATACTCATTTTCACTATATTGATTCTTCCAATCCATGAACATGGTATATTTCTCTATCTATTAATGTCCTCTTTGATTTCTTTCACCAGTGTTTTATAGTTTTCTATATATAGGTATTTAGTTTCTTTAGGTAGATATATTCCTAAGTATTTTATTCTTTCCGTTGCAATGGTGAATGGAATTGTTTCCTTAATTTCTCTTTCTGTTTTCTCATTATTAGTGTACAGAAATGCAAGGGATTTCTGTGTGTTGATTTTATATCCTGCAACTTTACTATAGTCATTGATTATTTCTAGTAATTTTCTGGTGGAGTCTTTAGGGTTTTCTATGTAGAGGATCATGTCATCTACAAATAGTGAGAGTTTTACTTCTTCTTTTCCAATTTGGATTCCTTTTATTTCTTTTTCTGCTCTGATTGCTGTGGCCAAAACTTCCAAAACTATGTTGAATAGTAATGGTGAAAGTGGGCACCCTTGTCTTGTTTCTGACTTTAGAGGAAAGGCTTTCAATTTTTCACCATTGAGGATAATGTTTGCTGTGGGTTTGTCATATATAGCTTTTATTATGTTGAGGTATGTTCCTTCTATTCCTGCTTTCTGGAGAGTTTATCATAAATGGATGTTGAATTTTGTCAAAGGCTTTTCTGCATCTATTGAGATAATCATATGGTTTTTATTTTTCAATTTGTTAATGTGGTGTATTACATTGATTGATTTGCAGACATTGAAGAATCCTTGCATCCCTGGGATAAAGCCCACTTGGTCATGGTGTATGATCTAACACCATACACAAAAATAAACTCAAAATGGATTAAAGATCTAAACGTAAGACCAGAAACTATAAAATTCCTAGAGGAGAACATAGGCAAAACACTCTCTGACATATATCACAGCAGGATCCTCTATGACCCACCTCCCAGAATATCGGAAATAAAAGCAAAAATAAACAAATGGGACCTAATTAACCTTAAAAGCTTCTGCACATCAAAGGAAACTATTAGCAAGGTGAAAAGACAGCCTTCAGAATGGGAGAAAATAATAGCAAATGAAGCAACTGACAAACAACTAATCTCAAAAATATACAAGCAACTCCTACAGCTCAACTCCAGAAAAATAAACGACCCAATCAAAAAATGGGCCAAAGAACTAAATAGACATTTCTCCAAAGAAGACATACAGATGGCTAACAAACACATGAAAAGATGCTCAACATCACTCATTATCAGAGAAATACAAATCAAAACCACTATGAGGTACCATTTCACACCAGGCAGAATGGCTGCGATCCAAAAGTCTACAAATAATAAATGCTGGAGAGGGTGTGGAGAAAAGGGAACCCCCTTACACTGTTGGTGGGAATGCAAACTAGTACAGCCACTATGGAGAACAGTGTGGAGAGTCCTTAAAAAACTGGAAATAGAACTGCCTTATGATCCAGCAATCCCACTGCTGGGCATACACACTGAGGAAACCAGAAGGGAAAGAGACACGTGTACCCCAATGTTCATCACAGCACTGTTTATAACAGCCAGGACATGGAAGCAACCTAGATGCCATCAGCAGATGAATGGATAAGAAAGCTATGGTACATATACACAATGGAGTATTACTCAGCCATTAAAAAGAATACATTTGAATCAGTTCTAATGAGGTGGATGAAACTGGAGCCTATTATACAGAGTGAAGTAAGCCAGAAGGAAAAACACCAATATATTATACTAATGCATATATATGGAATTTAGAAAGATGGTAACAATAAGCTGGTGTACGAGACAGCAAAAGAGACACTGATGTATAGAACAGTCTTATGGACTCTGTGGGAGAGGGAGAGGGTGGGAAGATTTGGGAGAATGACATTAAAACATGTAAAATATCATGTAAGAAACAAGTTGCCAGTCCAGGTTCGATGCACGATACTGGATGCTTGGGGCTGGTGCACTGGGACGACCCAGAGGGATGGTATGGGGAGGGAGGAGGGAGGAGGGTTCAGGATAGGGAACACATGTATAACTGTGGTGGATTCATTTTGATATTTGGCAAAACTAATACAATTATGTAAAGTTTAAAAATAAAATAAAATTTAAAAATAAAAAAATTAAATTAAATTAAAAAAAAAAGAAAACCTTAGGCTGAGTGAAGTAAGGCTGACACAAAAGGACAAGTATTGTAGATTCCACTTATAAGAGGTACCTAGAATAGACAAATTCATAGTAACAGAGAGTAGAGTAGCAGTCACCAGAGGAGAGGAAGAAATGGGGAATTAGTGGTTAACGGGTACAGAACCTCAGTTTGGGGTGATGCAGATGTTCTGGAAATGGATAGTAGAGATGGTTGCACAAAATTGTGAATTACTTAATGTCACTGAATTGTACATTTAAAATGATTGAAACAGTAAATTTTATGTGATGTATATTTTAATGCAATAAAAAGCATATGCTAAAAAGAAAAAGAAGTTAAAGATGCTGAGCCATGCTCCTAAGATTCATTTATGAATAACTTATGAAACTCTCAAGCAAGCAAAGCCAACAGGTTGCATTAGGGTATATGCAGATACAGATTGTTACATTCTATAAAGAAGAAAGAGAAAATATTTTCCTGATGCATACAAAAAAAATGATTTACATCAATATCAACCTAAAAGTGTCACCCCAAAAGTAATGGATACTAATTTTATATGAGATCTATGCGTCTTGACTCCTTACTTACATTTTTCACTGTGAAGTCTCTGATGGTCCATTCTGGAAGAACAATTTCGGACGTCATTGCCACAGTTATGTCCCCGTAGTCCTGAGCCTGCTTGGAGGGCCAGTACTCCTCACATTTGGTCTAGAATGAAATGCAAACACTCAGATCACACTGTCTGCCATCACTGAAACCTCACAGGAAATGAGATCTTAAAACCGAGCATCAGAGTCTGAATCCAGGCCTTACGTGGGTTCTGCCTGACCCTTGGAATTTTGTATTTTAATTTTCAATTCCTACTAACTTTATAAATTTGGGAGTCTTCCCATAAAAATCTAGATTTCTGGTTTCTCTTGAGAAATCAGAAGACCTAGCCAACACTGAGCCCCCATTTCTGCACAGAAACTGACGTACAGCTGGGCAGCCACTGTTCCTTCACAGGGGACCCTGTGCCCACCTGGCTCCCCAGCCCTACAGCAGCCCTTCCACCAACTGTTCACTGAACTAAACTCCATGTGCAGAAGAAATGAGAGCTTTTCTCAAGACTTTTAGATACACACTAACTCTAACACAACTATGGACACCAAAAAAAAAAAAAAAAAGAAAATCAGATTAAATCATTTTGGGGTCTTTGATTTTGACAGCCAGTGGGCAGATGTGAACAGAAATAAAAATCAAGAAACAACCGCTCTCTGAAAGTTATCTGAATCCCTACTTGGTAACTGACTTTTTTAAAAATGAGAGGTTTGTTTTGCTTTAAAAACAGATGCCTGCTTCTCAACTCCAGAGATGCTAACTCTGGCCCAGAGATCTGTATTTATTAAACGATCCCAGCTTCTGCTTTTTAAAAAATCTTAATTTGTAGAAAACCAGAAACACCTCATGGGCTTCCCTGCTGGCTCAGACGGTAAAGAATACGCCTGCAATGCAGGAGACCTGGGTTCAATCTCTGGGTCGGAAAGATCCCCTGGAGGAGGGCATGGCAACTCACTCCAGTATTCTTGCCTGGAGAATCCCCACAGAGGAGCCTGGGGGGCTGCAGTCCATGGGGTCACAAAGAGTCGGACATGACTGAGCAACTAAGCATAGCATAGCACATAAACACCTCATGCTCAAATAAGAGACGGACTTAAATGGTACTTGATGTTAGCACTTGGTGAAAGCTGGGAAGAAGGTAACACTAAACTATGCCATTTCATTTTCTGCATGAAAGAGTAAGGTTAACCTCTGACATTTTTTTAGTTAATTCATGTAAAAAGTTATATTGATTTTGATGTAATTTTTCTCTTTGTTGAAACCAATTGAAAACCAATTATTTAAGTTGTTCATGATGTTAGTAACTTTGCCACATGATACACTAAATAAATTTTATTGGTTGATGCCAAAAAAAATCCCGGCTTCTGGACCACTGCTCCAAGAAAGAACACAGGACTGAGGCATACACTGGCATGGAGTTTTTGCCTAAGTTAGTCTCTTACCAGCTGGATTTACGTTGCTAACTTGTGGCCAAGTTCTTAAACTCTAAGCTTCAGTTTCCCCATCTATAAAATAGTAACATCTCCCAGGGTTGTTAGAGGAAAAAATAACATATATGGAGAATCTGGTACAGGTAATCAGTCAATTCTAAAAGAAATCAACCCTGACTATTCATTGGAAGGACTGATGCTGAAGTTCCAAAACTTTGGCCACCTGATGTGAAGAGCCAACTCACTGGGGAAGACCCTGACACTGGGAAAGATTGAGGACAGGAAGAGAAGTGGGTGACAGAGGATGAGACAGTTGGATGGTATCATCAACTCACTCAGCTGGTAAAGAATTCGCCTGCAATGCAGGAGACCCCAGTTCAACTCCTGGGTTGGGAAGATCCCCTGGAAAAGGAATAGGCTACCCACTCCAGCATTCTGGGCTGGAGAATTCCATGGACAGAGGAGCCTGGTGGGCTACAGTCCATGGGGTCGCTAAAGAGTTGGACACGACTGAGCAACTTTCACTTTCACACTTTTCACACATCGACTCAATGGACATGAGTTTGAGCAAACTCTGGGAAATAGGGAAAGACAGGGGAAACCAGGCATGCTGCAGTTCATGGGGTCGCAAAGACTCAGGCACAACCTGGCATCTGAACAACAACAACACAGGCTCCTCTCTCCTCTCACTTAGTCATTAACATCCACTTCCCTCCCGATGTAAGATGAACGAGGGCCCTCGAGCCGAAACTACTGAGCCCATGAGCCTCAACGAAGACCCAGCACAGCCAAAAATTAATTAGTTTTTTCTTTAAAAATGAACAAGAGCCCATTTAAATTTGTCTTGCTCTCCATTAACTATGTTGTTTTCATTTATCTAACGGATATTTAGGAGAACATTCCATGTGTGAAGCCTTGGGTTCAACAACACCATAAAGTTTATCTGCACACAATAAGCAGTAGCCTTTTGTTTGCATAATGACCTGCTCTAATGTCAGAAGCAGGTACAGAACCCAACCTTCTGCGTCACAAATAAAGTGAAGACAGGAACCATCCCTGATTGCTCTTTGTTACCTCTGCCTTCTCCATCCCCGGCCCCCAGCACACGGCCTTACACACACTGCTGCTGCTGCCGCTAAGTCACTTCAGTCATGTCCGACTCTTAGCGACCCCATGGACTGCAGCCCACCAGGCTCCTCCATTCATGGGATTTTCCAGGCAAGAGTACCGGAGTGGGTTGCCCTTGCCTTCTCCACCTTACACACACAATTGGGGCCAGACACACATCTGCTCAATTCAAGTGAAAGAAAAGAACACGGAAAGAAATGATGCCTGTCAGGTTCCCACTCTCCCCAGGATAGTGCAAGCGCCCTGGAGCAGCAGCACCAGGAATTGGCAGAAACGCAGCTCTGGGGTCCACCAGAGACCCTGCAGGCAGAAACCCTCCAGAAAAACTGGAAACCTTCCAGGTGACCCCGAGGCACGTTAATATTTCAGAACCACGGGCTTAGGGACTTGACTCCCACCCTATTCTTCAAGTAACAGACCTACATGAAAAGATTTACAGAGCACACGAGGTCCTATTCCTCAGGCACAGACTTTTCTGAATTTAGCCCATGGTTTTCAATTCCCCTTGGTTTATTTGTGGAAAGGTGAAAGTGAAAGTCACTCAGTGGTATCCGACTCTTTGCAACCCCATGGACTGTAGCCTGCCACGCTCCTCTGTCCATGAGATTTTCCAAGCGAGGACACTGGAATAGGTTGCCATTCCCTTCTCCAGGGAGTCTTCCCAACCCAGGAATTGAACCTAGGTCTGCTGCATTTCAGGCAGATTCTTCACCATCTGAGCCACTAGGGAAGCCAAGGGATTTTATCACTAGAAGAAATCTTGTGTTTGATGGGGGGATTCCAGGCCATCATAGGGGAGAGGGAACTGCTGAGACTTATCAGGGGATAAGTTGGACATTTTGCGGAAAGAAAGGGTTCTGATGCTAAAAACTCAGTTTGAAAATCACTGAATCACTCAAGTTGGTCATCTCACAGGTGCAGCTGGTTGCTCAGGGACAAGACAGGCTTGCACCCATTCACAGAGCTGCTGGGGACTTCCCTGTGGTCCAGTGGTTATGACTCTGTGCTTCCAATGCAGGGGGCGTGGGTTCAATCCCTGGTCAAGGAACTAAGATGCCACGTGCCATGGGGCATGACCAAAAAAATGCGTTAACACAGATCTGATGAAGGATGGAGTCACACGAAGTTCTTTTGTTGCACTAACCCAAATCTTGATATCTATTAACTCCAGCAGCAGTGACTTAATGTATAGAGAACATTCTTCTCTCCATAACTGCTACTGCTAAGTCGCTTCTGGAGAAGGCAATGGCACCCCACTCCAGTACTCTTGCCTGGAAAATCCCATGGATGGAGGAGCCTGGTAGGCTGAAGTCCATGGGGTCGCTAAGAGTCGGACACGACTGAGCGACTTCACTTTCACTTTCCACTTTCACGCACTGGAGAAGGAAATGGCAACCCGCTCCAGTGTTCTTGCCTGGAGAATCCCAGGGACAGTGGAACCTGATGGGCTGCCGTCATGGGGTCGCACAGAAGGTAACAATAACAGATTTTTTTTTTAGCATTTTTTTAAAACTTTTAGAGGAGAAAAAGACAAAAAACACATTTCTAAGAATAGAAGTGCTAATGCTTGGGGGAGTGTCTTTTTTAAAAAATAGGTTTTAAAATACCCTCCACCACAGTAACTATGAATGAATGAACTGAACTGAATAACAATAAAAATAAAAATTACATACCCTTCCCTGTTCAACACATTTGGTCAGCATGACAACGGCATAGACATTTTTCTCCCAAACCATACGCCAAAAATCTTTCAGAGTGTTGGGTAAAGGTCCTTGCGTGGCAATGAAATCTTCTTTGGAATGGTAGCCCTAGGAAACGGAAAGCAGCACAGAGTCAATCTCAAAGAGACGGAGGAGGAGCCCCGAGGACCTCCTCCAGCCAGCCAACGGCGAGCCCCACTCCCCACTCACAGGCATGTAGTTGGCGTTGATGTAGTCGTCAGTCGAATGGGTCTGAACTGAAAGTTTGACACGGGAAATGTCATCTGTGACATTCAAAGAGAAGAGTTCCACATTAGGATACGGAACAGAATATTTCATCTCAGAACAGAGAAACAAGTGCAAAACGGCAACGCAGGGGCTCCGTCACACCTTGACGCTGCCTGGCTCCGTGTTTTAGATCCACGGCCTTATTGCATTCCCGCCGTCACCAGATATGACCGTGGCAGAGAAGCTGCATGATTCCCTGGGCAGAGCTAGTTAAGTGGCAGAGCCAGGGTTCGAACCTTGACAGTCTGGCACCGGTGCACAAGCTCTGAACCACTCCAGACTACCTTCTAGATGAAACCAACTACTTCCTTCCTTGGGTGTATGCCACAAGCCAGGGAAGGCCCTCCACAGTTATTTATCCCTCATAACCATCCGATGAGCTTCTGTGCCCATTTTACAGATGAGAAAACTGAGGGTCAGAGAGGTTAAGTGATTTTTCCAAGCTCTTTCATCTGGTGAGTGGCAGCCAGAATTCAAATCCAGTGCCCTTTCCCCTATGGCAGGGTAGATCCTCAGGGTAAAAAGTTAAGCCTTTCACTCTTTCCCTATTCTCATTAAAAAGTTGTTATAAAAAGACAGTCCCAAATGCAAGAATAAACTGAGTGTGTAAGAATACTATAAGTGGTATGTGTGGAATCTCAATTATGATACAAATGAACTTATTTACAAACAGAAACAATTCACAGAGTACACTCAATGTGTTGTTCCTGTCAGGCTACAGACATTGTCAATCCTCAAAAACAGGAATGAATCCAAATATAATTCACATCTAGCCATGGAATGTACTCAGCCGACCAGAGACATGTCTGTTCAAGCAGAAGGCATCACTCCCCGCTTGTCCTGCACCGGCTCCCCTTTTGTTCCAGAACTGTGTTTATGTTGGAATAAAGGGGCATCGACGGGCTGTGAGAGCAAAGGGGCTCAAAGCACAGACTCCGGAGGAGTCGCAGGACCCTGCAGGAAACGGCCAGATCCAGTCCAAGTCTGGTCCCACCGTGACCATCAGTGTGACTTCGGACAAATCGCTCAGCCACTCTGTGCCGCTTTTTTTTTTTTTTTTTTGCAGAATATCCTACTACCTACTCTGTAAGGCTATTGTGAGGTGAATCCAACGGCTTACGCCTAAACGCAGTGCTGAGCACACAGCAGGTGACTGATGGATGGCTGTGGGAGTGGCTGGGTAGTACCCACATTCCTCTGCCCCCTGCTCCCAGAGACGTGATGTCCAAGATGGGGTGAAAAAGGGAAGATGCGGGAAAAACTACTCACAGGGCAGAACGTTGTTATAGCGATTCTTTCCTCTGTTCTCAGCCAGTTCAGCTGCATATTTAGGGAGGTTAATTCCAACAAGCTTCAGATCCTGAAAGCAGACCATAAGAATTGTTCATTCACTCCGTGTCCAGATAGTATTTATACGGCACAAAGAGTATAGCAGGATAACGTGGGAATGCAGAGATGTTACGGCTAACACTGCATCCCCAAAGAGACACAGCAGTTCTAAGCCCTGGTACCTGTGCACACAACCTGGCTGGAAATTACAGCTTTTGTGGATGTAATCAAGATAAGATGAGGACATACTGCAGAGGGCGGGGCCCTTAATCCACTATCACTGGGGTCTTTTTTTTTTTCTTGGTTATTCTAGGTCTTAGTTGCAGCACACAGGGTCTGTTTTTATTTGCGGCATGTAAACTCCTAGTTGCAGCACGTGGGACCTACTTCCCTGACCAGGGATTGAACCTGGGCCCCCCGCACCGGGAGCGCAGAGTCCTAGCCACTGGACTGCCAGGGAAGTCCCTGATACCTTTATAAGAGGAGAAAAGACACTGAGATAGAGACACGTAAAGATGGAGGCAGGAGACGTCCCCGGCAGTCCCGTGGTTAAGACTCCGGCGCTTCCGCTGCAGGAGGCGTGGGTTCAATCCCTGATTGGGGAACTAAGGTCCTGTGGGCCATGCAGCATGGCCAAAAAAAAAACCTTCTCTCTTCCCTCGAAGAGGCTACCTCTTACCCAAAGCTTCACCATAAAACAGAAACAGTTTCCCAACTTTCAGGAAAAACATAAAGCAAACAAAACGACAACATTCAACAACCACATACTTCATATTCTTCTGCAAACCCACAGTTGGAGTCAGCTTGCTGTTTCTTGAAGTAGGCCTCAAAATTCTCCACTTTGATTAACTTGGATCTAGGGAAAAAACAACGTGTCAGGATTGGCTGCATTCAGTCAAGTTCACACTCAAGATAGAAACATGCAAGTTATTTTTTAAAAAGCAAAATGTGTACTCACTTTTTAGGTCTTCACCATAGAAAAGCAAAGGGAAAAAAAAAAAAAGACAATTAGAAAAAAAAAAAAATGACTCGACCATAACTCCAGAGATTTTTCCCCAAAGAAGAAAACCTATAGTACAATGGCAGGGGGTGGTTGGGGGAGGTTCACTGTAATGTAATTCACAAAACACTGAAATGTGAATCAGGAAATCTGACTTCTAGACCCTGTTATATAACTGAGTGGCTTCATGACTCTGAGCAAGTTCTCTCCTCCTAGACCTTGAATAACCATGTTTTGAATCACAAAATATATATTTATTGATAGAATACGGCAAGTATAGTTCTACTTGGCATGGTAGAACGTGGCAAGGAAGCCAGCTTCAGGAGACAAGCCACATGGGTCCTTGCAGGATAACAACGCTAATAAGCATTTCTGGGTGATCAGGTCCAAACGTGTCAACCTGGAAAAATGGCAGCGGTTCCCATCAAAAAAAAAAAAAAATCTCAAAATAGTCACTGAACAGATGGGGGATTAAATGTCTTAAGGCTCATAAATGTAGAGACTTACTTAATTTGAGAAAAGGTCACGTCATTGTTCTTTACACCTTTCCTACTTTGAAAGAAAAACAGACGCATTAGATCAAAACGGCTTAATGCTGTGCCTTCCCTGTGTGTATCTACAAGACGCTTCTTCCCTGGGCCTTAGTTCATAGAGCGCATCAGATCCGGTTCACAAACACTGAAGCTTAACGGTCTAAACCCGTGAAGTTCCTCGCTTCTATACCGTCTAAAAGTATCACAGGATCCTACTGAAGCAACTTGCAGGACTTTCTCTGAGCAAATACAGATCAGCAGCACCACGCTATCACACAGTCAAGCTCACTCCTTCGTGCTCTGATTTTTGTTTCTGTTTTTTGAGTAAGCCTTTCTGAAAAAGTTAATGTACTAAACCAGAAAACATATCCAGTGTTGGTGAGGGACCATAGACCGGGGGGTGGGGGGGGTGGGGGGGAGGGACCTGGAACTCTTCTGTATTGCTGACTAAACCCCATATTGGTATTAAAAAAAAAAAAAAAAAGACAAAACTCTGGAAGGCAATTTTGCAGTATGTACTAAAATTAAAAACATGCATACGCACTGACCCAGCAACTACCCCGCTTGGAATCTGGCCTAAGGGAATAACTATGATTGTGCTCAGATTTACACACAAGGATAAGTAACAGTGGCAAGTAAGGACACAAAAAAGTTGGTTGAATAATTTCCACACAGCTGAACACGCAATAGCCACTTAAAATGAAGATCTGAAGCTGTCCACAATGTCTTAAGAACAAAGCAAGCCATAAAATAACATGTATAATATGATCCTGTTTGTGGGTGTGGTGTGTGTACATATGTGAGTTTTATAATCACATCCATGTTAAGAGTAGTTTTCCATGCTGTAAGTATGGGCTATTTCTTGTCTTTCTGTTTTTTCTTGTTGCTTCTTTTTGTCATAAGTATGTATAAGTTTACTTTAACAAGAAACGATAAAGCTGTTTTTGACGCCTCCCTCAAAAAAAAAAAAAAAATAGAATCTAATGCAAAAAGCTGGAACACAGGCACTGCCTATCAACCCAGGAGGGCAAGGCGGTAGAGAAAACCAGGGGTAGGACGCATCAGAAGCTCTGGGCCGGGAGGAAACCTGGGGTACGGACGCACCGCAACGTGTCTACTCGGGCTCTTGCTCAATTAATTAATAATACATGCAGCGCATTATCATCAGCACAAGCAGCAGTCACCTTCTCCTCCTCCAGAAGATGAAGCCTCCCACGGCCACGATGACCAAGGCACCAAAGATACATCCAAAGACTGCTCCACAGATGACACCTGGGGAGAGTCCACACGGGAGGCACGTCAACAGGTGTTCACAGCCAGACAGACAGAGCGTGTGTGTGGTGGGGGTGGGGGCTGGCGGAGGAGGGGTAATAGCTCTGGACAGAAAGCGTGTGTGTGTGTGTCTGTGTGTGGTCTGCGGTGTGTGTGTCTGTGTGTGTGTGTCTGTGTGTGTGTGTGTCTGTGTGTGTGTGTGTCTGTGTGTGTGTGGTGTGTGTGTCTGTGTGTGTGGTGTGTGTGTCTGTGTGTGTGTGGTGTGTGTGTCTGTATGGTGTGTGTGTGTGTCAAAGGATAGGTAAATAGCTCTGGACATAAAACATGTGTGTGTGTCTATGTGTGTGTGGTGTGTGGTGTGTGTGTCTGTGTCTGTGTGTGTGTGTGGTGTGTGTGTCTGTGTGTGGTGTGTGTGTCTGTGTGTGGTGTGTGTGTCTGTGTGTGTGTGTGGTGTGTGTGTCTGTATGGTGTGTGTGTGTGTCAAAGGATAGGTAAATAGCTCTGGACATAAAACGTGTGTGTGTCTGTGTGTGTGTGGTGTGTGTGTCTGTGTGTGGTGTGTGTGTCTGTGTGTGTGTCTGTGTGTGTGTGTCTGTGTGTGTCTGTGGTGTGTGTGTCTGTGTGGTGTGTGTGTGTGTCAGAGGATAGGTAAATAGCTCTGGACATAAAACCTGTGTATGTGTCTGTGTGTGTGTGGTGTGTGGTGTGTGTGTCTGTGTCTGTGTGTGTGTGTGATGTGTGTGTGTGTCTGTGTGTGTGTGTTATGTGTGTCTGTGTGTGTGTGTGGTATGTCTGTGTGTATGTCTGTGTGTGTGTGTGATGTGTGTGTGTCTGTGTGTGGTGTGTGTGTGTGGGGGTGGGGGGCAGAGGACAGGTAAATAGCTCTGGACATAAAACGTGTGTGTGTCTGTGTGTGTGGTGTGTGTGGTGTGTGTGTGTGGTGTGTCTATGTGTGCAGTGTGTGTGTCTGTGCGTGTGTGGGGGGGGTGTCTGTGTCTGTTTCTGTGTGTGTCTGTGCATGTGTGTGTATGTCTGTGTGGTGTGTGTGTGTGTGTGTGTGTGTGGTGTGTGTCTGTGTCTGTGTGGTGTGTGTCTGTGTGTCTCTCTGTGTGTGTCTGTGTGTGTGGTCTGTGTGTGTGTGTCTGTGGTGTGTGTGTGTGTGTGTGGTGTGTGTATCTATGTGTGTGTCTGTGTGTATGTATGTGGTGTGTATGTCTGTGTCTGTGTGTCTGTGTGTGTGTGTGGTGTGTGTCTGTGTGTGTGTGTGTGTGTCTGTGCGTGTCTGTGTGTGGTGTGTGTGTGTGTGTCTCTGTTTCTGTGTCTGTCTGTGTGTATGATGTGTGTGTGTGTATCTGTCTGTGTGTGGTATGTGTGTGTGTGTGATATGTCTGTGTGTAGTGTGTGTGTCTGTGTGTGTGTGTCTGTGGGTGTTTGTGTGTGGTATGTATCTGTGTCTCTGTGTATGTGTTTGTGTATGTGTATCTGTGTGTGGTGTGTGTCTGTGTGTGTGTGTCTCTGTGTCTGTGTGTGGTGTGTGTATCTATGTGTGTGTCTGTGTGGCGTGTGTGTGTCTGTGTGTGTGTGTGTGTGTGTGGTGTGTGTGTCTGTGTCTGTGTGGTGTGTGTCTGTGTGTCTCTCTGTGTGTGTCTGTGGTGTGTGTGTCTGTGGTGTGTGTATCTATGTGTGTGTCTGTGTGTATGTATGTGGTGTGTATGTCTGTGTCTGTGTCTGTGTGTCTGTGCGTGTGTGTGGTGTGTGTCTGTGTCTGTGTGTGTGTGTGTGTCTGTGCGTGTCTGTGTGTGGTGTGTGTGTGTGTGTCTCTGTTTCTGTGTCTGTCTGTGTGTGTGGTGTGTGTGTGTATCTGTGTGTGTGTGGTATGTGTGTGTGTGTGTGATATGTCTGTGTGTAGTGTGTGTGTTTGTGTGTGTGTGTCTGTGGGTGTTTGTGTGTGGTATGTGTCTGTGTCTCTGTGTATGTGTTTGTGTATGTGTATCTGTGTGTGGTGTGTGTCTGTGTGTGTGTGTTTCTGTGTCTGTGTGTGGTGTGTGTATCTATGTGTGTGTCTGTGTGTGTGTCTGTGTGGCGTGTGTGTGTCTGTGTCTGTGTGTGTGTGTGGTGTGTGTGTGTGTGTCTCTGTTTCTGTGTCTCTGCACGTGTGCGTGTGTTTGTGTGTGTGCGGCAGAGGGCAAGTAGGCAGCTCTGGGCATAACCTAGCCTAGGCGTCTGGGAGTGGTCCTGGGTCCCAGCTGCAAACTGAGGCAGCTGAGCTACTTTTGGGTGACTTTCGGGTTGTCCTCACCCACCGCCTCCTTTCCTCACAGGGAAGTGTGTACAGCCCCCCAGAGTACAAGACACAAAGCGGGCAGAAACGCTCTTGGTGAGGTCGGAGTCGGGCAGGAGCCCCCGGGGCATGGGCCGTGGGGCGGAGCAACCGCAGTTTGAAAATTCCTGGACACGCCGTTCCCCCGTTGACTTTTTGACACTAACGCCCACACGCCCGGTGACATAAAACCCGTGTGCTTGCTGGGGAGGCTTTGGGGATCCCTGAACTTGGCTCCTGGGCTTCTTTGCTGAAGCCAACGGCTACCAAGTACAGACAAAGAACAAACCGGCTGGTCAGTCGGTCTCTGGCCTGAGCGGAGGGGATGCACCCTGCCCCCTGGAGTCCTTGAAGCTCCTAAATCACTTCGCTCTGTGATAAAGGACAGGAGCACTTGACAAGGAGTCCAAGCCCAGAATGTCGGGCCGGCCCCTAAAGGCACTGTGCAACCTGGGGCCAGTCACTGCCCCTCCCTGGGCCTTAACGCCCTCATTTCTAACGCGGGAATTGCACAGACAGAACAGACTTCTGGTTGCCAAAGGGCCGGCGGGCGGGGGGAGGAAAGGACTGAGAGTTTGGGGCTCGCAGAGGCAGACTATCATATACAGGGAGGATAACAACGAGGCCTAGTGTACACAGCAGAGGGAGCTGCATTCAACACCCTGTGATAAATACAGGAAAAGAACATAAACAAGAGTGTGTGTGTGTGGTCTGTGTGTGTGTCTGAATCACTCTGCCGTACTCCAGAGACTAACACAACACTGTACATCAACTATACTTCAATAAAATTTTTAAAAAATAAAACGAGGATCCGACAAGATGATTTCCATGGCTCCTTCTGATCCTAATAGTCAAGAGTTCCATGCGCTGAAAGGGGCACGTGTGTCCGGCACACGGTCACACAAACCACTACACTGAAGAGAAAGGCGCAAACAGTGCGTGCAGACTGGACGTGCGACGGGCCCTCGGAGGAGGGACGTGGCGGGCGGGGGCTGGGGGGACGCCAGAAGAGGAAGCTGAGCTGGGTCCTGATGGCCAAGTGACAGCTCAGCTTCTGCGAAAAGAGACGAGACTTTCCAAGCCTCCTGGGGACCCAGGGAGGGGTGCAGACGCCCGTCCTTCTGTGGACACTGGAAGCAAAGCCTCAGTGAGCTGCTAACAGTACTCCTGCCCCTCTACCTGGATCCTGCGGCAAGAAAACGGCCTCTGAACAGGGACTGAAGGACACGTAGCTCTCGTTCCCGTCTATGAGTCCCTCGTTGCGAGGGTTGAAGGCAATATTGGTGAAGCCGGCCACACAAGCCCTGTGGGGTGACAATGGAAAAAAGAGGTGACTGAGACCTGATGTCCCAGGCACAGAGAGCTCTGCACTCAGAGGCCCGGCCCCCAAGAGCAAGAACCATGAGGCATTACCGATAGGAGCCCAGGGGTTCCAGCTTCCCGTTGTAGTAGCCGTGCGTGGTGGACTCGTTGCCAACATCAACTTCGTATTTCAAGACTTCAGACAAGCCCTGAGCACGTCTCTTTGCTTCTGTCGTTATGAGGTATGTCACATAAGTATTCGAGGCCCCCCTTTTGAAGTCGCCATATGTGAATCTCAAAACATCTGCCGATGGCCGATCAGCTAAGAAAGGCACACAGAAGGGAAGGCATAAGAAAGGGAGAAAGGGATCGCACGTGGAGTGGGGAGGGAGGTCCAAAGTGCTGGTGTAAGACAGGCTCCAGGATGCCTTCTGCAGCACAGAGGGCGCAGCCAATATTGTGTAACAAGTGTAAATGGACTGTAATCTTTAAACATTGAATAAATCTTTTTTAAAGAGAAAGAAAGTGATCACAGAGGTTCAATGTGTCTCCAGCATTTCTAAATAATGACCTTGACACTGGGTAGTGGTGGTAACCCCTGCCATCCCTTAGGTATGCTCTCTCTGCCAGGTTTTCCTTCTGTTAAGTTCTAAGAGCTTTACTTACCCATTTAATCCCCACAATAATCTCGCTGCACAGGCTGACTGTCCCCACTGTACAGATGGGGATACATCTGTACAGTAAAAAGGTCTGAGTTTTGGAACTTCCCTGAGGGTCCAGCGGTTAGGACTCTGAGCTTTCAAGGCCATGTACCCGGGTTCAATCCCTGTCAGGAACCAAGCTCCTGCAAGTTGCATGGCATGGCTAAAAGAGACTGGGCCAAAGGTGGTGGACTTGTATTCCTAACCCAGACCATCCGACGGGGGTGTGTGTGACCTCACCCACCCCAGGCTGCTCCTGATCAGGCTGCTCAGTATGCACCCTCACCTCCCCCATTCAGCAAAAATCTGAGCTTGGGATCCGCTGTAAACCTTCACAGCAAAATGACTAGGTGTCTGAAACAGACTCAAAACAAAAGACAGAAAGAGAAAGAGCAAGATCTCAACGTCTCTTTTTGAAATCAAGCCACAGGTTGACGACACCAGCAAATCCCTTGTCTTCCCAGATGCCCACTGCCCTAACAGTGGGTTTGATCTCTGTCTTCCTCGGGGAGATGAGGGCAGAATCACAGGCTGCATGCCTGGGCAGGGACAGCACTGCATTGTTCACAGTTAAAGAATCAGCAAAAAGCAAAACCCTGCACTTTTTTGTTTTTTGGCCATGCCACGTAACTTGCAGGAGCTTAGTTCCCGAACCAGGACTGAACTCAGGCACATGGCCTTGAAAGCCCAGAGTCCTAAGCACTGGACCCTCAGGGAAGTTCCAAAACTCAGACCTTTAAACCAAGCCTTGAACAAAGCACCCAGACCCACCCACCCATCCTCGAAGCCTTCCCTTCTTACTTCCAAGGAACGTAATAGAGCCCTTTAAGGAAAGGCGGCATTTAATCCACCTCCTCTCTCAGCTATGGCGATGCTCTTTGCCAGTTCCCACTGCAAATGCAAATTTTTTTGTTGTTTTCTTCCAAGAAAAAGTCACCCTTTGAGGATCATTTGGGTGTGTGTGTGTGTGTGTGCATGTGTGCACATGTGTGTATGCACACGTGCAAGAGACAAAGTTGGTTAAAACTACTAATCTGCCACCTAAAAGACCCTGTGTTGCGAAAGAGATGAAGAACCTAGATTACAGGTAAGCAAGTCAAATCCAAGGGCCACAGCCAGCCAGCCATCCATTTTTGGTAAATTCTGGAATAGTCACTCTCACTCTTTCTGTATCTTCTATGGTTTCTTTCATGTGACAGCCGCAAAGTCGAACAGCTGAGAAGGAGACAGCAGAGCCTGCGAAGTTTAAAATGGTTTGCCGTCTGGCCCTTTACAGGAAGTCTGTCAACCTCTGACTGAGCTCATCAGAATTACACCTACCCATCCCCGGGTGAGTGCCAAAGTGTGGGCCGCAGTGTCAAACCCGACATGTGTCTGTCTCACTAATGTGCCTCAGTGGGCACGGAAGTGGCGCCCGGTCACGCATCACCCGCCAGCTACGGAACCCATCAGGACCCCTGCTTACCATCCACAGTGGTGAGAACGAGTGCGTAGGCTTTGATAGGTCCATGGCTGGCTTCGAACCCACTGAATTTGACCTTCACCGAATTGTGACTGACAGATGTGATATTAGGGGACCCATCCGGAAGAGGGGGGTCTGAAACAGGACAACACAAAACACTTAAAACCAAAGAAGGAACAATATTATTAAGGAGAGGAGATCCCCCCTGGTTCTGCACGCTGCATGTTGGGCTCACGCAAAGCAAATCCAGAAGCGAAGGGTGAGGAGGCGAACTGGTGGGGACAGAGGTGGGGGGTCCTCGGGGAGCCTGCCTAGCTGACAAGCACCCCTTCAGTGGGTCCAACCACATTCCCAAGGGGGCCTCCTGGCAACCTCGTTTCTAGAAGGTACTACATCTTTCCTGTTTTCCACCAGTCCTTCCTGACCCAGAAAGGCCAGGTTGCGTACCCTGAGAAGGGGTGCAGAAGGAGGAGAGCGAGACAGAGGCTGTGTAGGTGGAACGTCCAGCTGGGGACCTGGGAGCTGGACTTGGCCCCAGGACTGGTCGGTCAGCTGAGAACAATGACGGAGCAGGAACCCAGGGGGAAGCAAGGACGATGTGGAGAGAACACGCTTCCTCCTGAGACCTGACTGCAGTCCTACTCTGCCCTTCACACCAAAGTCCTCATTGTTTGCTAGGGATGGTTTAAAACTCCGCTAGAGAAACCCAGCTGACCCTCTTCCTGGAAATCAGAAAAGCCCACACGGAAACATTCTGAAAGAGGCCTTCAAAATCTCGTGCCTCAGCTTCCCGAGCTAAGCTCATAAAGCCACTCTCTGAATTGACACAAAAGGAAAGAAAAGCTGAATTAAAGATGGTCCCTCTCCTCATACACACTCTCTACCTACCTGTGTCTCCCAGGTACAGTGTGAGTGTCTTTGCTATTATAATCAAGAGAGACTCAGAAAAGTCAACTCCAAAAAGACAAAGCCCACAACCCAATTCTCCAAACATATGCTGTCCAATATGGCAGCCACTGAAATGGCAACCCACTCCAGGATTCTCCCCGGGGAAATCCCACAGACAGGGGAGCCTGGCGGGCTACAGTCCATGGGGTCACAAGAGTCAGACACGACTGAGCGACTAAGCAACAATAAACCACTCTGAAAAGTAACTAGTCCAACTCTGGACGTAGAGTGTCTCATTAATAACGTGTGTGTGTGTGTGTGTGTGTGTGCACGCACATGTGCGCTTAGTCGCTCAGTCGTGTCCAACTCTGTGACCCCATGGACTGTAGCCCACCGGGCTCTTCTGTCCATGGGATTCTCCAGGCAAGAATACTGGACTGGGTTGCCATGCCCTCCTCCAGGGGATCTTTCCCAACCCAGGGATCGAACCCAGGTCTCCTGCATTGCAGGTAGCTTCTTTACCAGCTGAGCTACCAGGGAAGCCCCATTAATAACTTACTTTATACAAATTAAGTGAAATTAAATGCTGAAATGATAACATTTTTAATATACTGGGTTAAATAAAATATGATCAAAACTCATTTCAGGGACTTCCCTGGCAGTCGAGTGGTCCACACTTCCAATGCAAGGGTTCAATCCCTGGTCAGGGAACTAAGATCCCATATGCCACAGAGAGCAGGAAAAAAAAAAAACAAACTTCATTTCAGCTGCTCTTTTTAGTTTCCTAATGTGGTGCCTAGAAAATTTTTTATTATACAAGAGGCTCATATGATTTCCTACTGGAAGGCACAGCTCTAAACCATCCTCCGGCAACCTCTCAAGTAACTGACAGCAGTGGCCACTTGGAGGTGCTGTTCCCATGGCTTGGTGTCAACTGCCTCATCAGACACTGTAACACCCGCTCCCACACTGCCCATCGCTCTTTGCCTTCTAGCCGGCCAGCTGGGAGTCCCCAGCTCCCTGCCCCAAGACAGCATTCACCTCCAAGCCTGGAAATTCTTTCCTTCTCAGTGCTTTTCTCAGTCCTACACTCAAGGGGCCCTGCCTGCCTGCATTGGGAAGATCCCCTGGAGAAGGAAAGGACAACTCACTCCAGTATTCTTGCCTGGGAAATCCCATGGGCAGAGGAGCCTGGAGCGATACGGTCCAGGAGGTTGCAAAAGAGTCAGACACGACTGAGCAACTAGGCAACAACATGAGAACATTCACTAGGAGGAATCTCTTGTGAATGACCCCAAAACAGCTGGGGAATTTGTTGACCCAGATTCTAGCGAAATTTGAATCTTGACTGAGTATCTCGTAATAGTTTAAAGAAAAAAAAAAAAAAAAAGATTGCTGGGAGTTCCCTGGTGACCTAGTGGTTAGGATTTAGTGCTTTCACTGCTGTAACCTGGGTTCAAATCCTCGTCAGGGAACTGAGATCCCACAAGTTGTGCGGCATGGCCAAAAAAAAAAGGATTGTTAAGTTTTTTAATGTAATGGTAATAGGAATGCGAAAGAATTGATGCTTTTGAACTGTGGTGTTGGAGAAGATTCTTGAGAGTCCCTTGGACTGCAAGGAGATCCAACCAGTCCATTCTGAAGGAGATCAGTCCTGAATATTCATTGGAAGGACTGAGGCTGAAACTCCAATACTTTGGCCACCTGATGCAAAGAGCTGACCCATTTGAAAAGACCATGATGCTGGGAAAGATTGAGGGCAGGAGGAGAAGGGGCTGACAGAGGATGAGATGGTTGGATGGCATCACTCACTCAATGGACATGAGTTTAGGTGGACTCCGGGAGTTGGTGATGGACAGGGAGGCCCAGAGTGCTGCAGACCTTTGGGTCACAAAGAGTCAGACACAACTGAGCAACTGAACTGAACCGAATAGTAATGTAGTTATGTTTGAAAAAAAGGGGGAAAGGAGTCCCTCTCTTGCATCAATACATGTGGAAAACATACAAATAAAATTATAGAATAACCAGGACTGGTCTCAAAGAAATCCAATAAGAGTGGAGGGGATATAAATGAAACAAGATTGATCAAATGCCCACAAATGGTCATCACAAATGCCATCAAATGCCCACAAATGAGTGATGATGGTACGTGGGTCCCATTACACTGTCCTTTGCTTTCGTGTCTGAACATTTCTATAAAAATACTTTGTTTTAATGCAGTAGAGGAACTTACCACTTAAAAGAATATGTGGCAACAAATTGTTGCATAAAACAAAGGCAACTTTGGGAATGTAAAAGATAATTCTCACTCATTAAATTCCTATAGATTATACAGTTTCTATGCCTCCCTTGTAATTAGGCTGGTAAAGGATCTGCCTGTAATGTGGGAGACCTGGGTTCGACCTCTGGGTTGGGAAGATCCTCTGGAGAAAGGAAAGGCTACCCACTCCAGTATTCTGGCCTGGAGAATTCCATGGACTGTATGTCCATGGGGTCGCAAAGAATCGGACACGACTGAGCGACTTTCACTCACTCACTATGGTTTCTATAGACTATACAGACTACATTTCTACAGAACTGGGTTAACAAAAACAAATATTTTGGATGATTTTTTTTTAGAAACAGGTTTCCGAGCACACTTGGCAGAGCCACTGGGTCAGCTTTCCAGGAGTGATCAAATGACCTGCTGGCTACCCTGCCCTCTGGGAGGCTCACCTGTGATGCCAGAGAGGCAGGTGTTTTGGGCAGGCGGTGCCATCTTGTTACAGGAGCGGGTAGCAATGCTGACGTCGTACAAGGTAGAAAAATTCAAATGCGTGACTTCCGTCATGAACTCAGAGCCGTTGTTCAAAGAGCAGCCCTCCAAGGTCATTTTATTTTTCCAGTATCCATGGCTGACCTCCAGCTCAAAGCCTGTGCTGGTGCCTAAAGGGCAGGCCCACCTAAGGACCAAGGTGGCCTTCTTGGGGACTGTTTCACAGTCGAAGGAGGCCACCGACGCAGGGTCTGCAAGGCAAGCACAGCACAGCATGAGATTCTTGGAAGCTTGCCTTTGCAAACACTTAAACTTGGGATGCCTGGCCCATTGGTGATGAGGAGACAGCAGTGGGGAATGTCAGAAGAGGCAGAGGCTGACCTTGAATCAGGCCTTACTGAACTTTGTGACCTTGGGTCAGCCCCAGCTGCAGGAAGACCCGAGGATTAAATGAAACGGTGGCCATCGGGCTCCAGGCTGGAAGAGCACAAGGGCCCGTGAGACATAGCTACCTATGCAGGGAGTGGTACCAATTTCTCCACCTGTGTCCCCTCTTCTGGGCACCCTCTTGACCATCGTTCTGGAACAGGCAGGGTTAATACTGTCCCACTTTGCAGCTGAATCAACTGAGACTTAGATTAAGTAATTTGCTCAAATGACATGGCTGGCCAGTGGCAAAGCCAAAACTGGATCTTGGGTTTTCTAAATCCAAGTCCAGGGTGTTTTCTACATACACAACAGGCTGAATAACCAATGGTAAATGGTACCAATTTCTTCATCTTTAATATGGGGTGTTATTTGTCTCTACCCATTTGAAGGGCCAGTAGGATATTATTAGGGCTTCCCTGGTAGCTCCGCGGTAAAGAATCTGCCTGCAATGCAGGAGACCCAGGTTCAGTCCCAGGGCCAGGAAGCTCCCCTGGAGGACATGGCCACCCGCTCCAGTACTCTTGCCAAGAGAATCCCATGGACAGAGAAGCCTGGCGGGCTGCAGTCCATGGGGTCTCACAGACTCAGACACGCCCAAGTCAGCTAAGCAGCAGCAGCAGGATTTTATTAAGTGTCCACAAAAAGCTGACATAAATGGAAAACTCTTTCAGATCCCAGCGGTGCCTCCAAAAATAAATAAATGGAAAACTCTGTGTTAATGTACTGGGGGCGGGGATATTATCATGACTTGAACACTGTGGTGTTTTAAAGCAGAAAAAGTTTTAAAGAGGCACCCACGCACAGCGCCCACATTCTCCACCTGAGGCCTGGAAGGACAACCTGCCCGATACGATCACCCTCCCACAGTCCTGTCCATCCCCCCACTCATAAATGCTCACAGATATCTTTCTCTTGCTACAGGGAGCCATGACTGCAGCTAAGATAAATATTAGCAATGGAAGCCACCCGCACGCCAAAGATCAGAGTCTAGACCGGGTGAACAGAGTTTGAGTTAACACAGGGGGCTCAGAGCTGCCAGGATCTCTTTTGCCACTCCACGTGAAAGGTCAGAGGTCATCGAGGTCCCAGCCCCTACACTACCAGGGAGGCTGATCTGCTGAGATCCCTGCCCGACTTCCAGATCAGCCTGAACACACCTGAAGGGCTTAGTCTAAGGAAGAAAGGAAGCAAGTGCAAAGGCGGTAGGGGACAAGGTGGCCCACAGGTCCAGAGGGATAAAGCCCCGCCATCAGAACTGTGAGCAGAAGGACTCACAGCCGTTCACCAAACATCCCCCCACTCACTCTCTGAAAGCTCCTTCAGTTAAACACAGGGCTCTTCTCTTTAAACGCTCACACTTTTTGCATTGAGAGATAAGGATCAAGAAAAGTGAAAATGCTGAGCATCCCTTTTAACTATATCCTTTCTGTCTTCTTCAGGGTAAAAGCCAAACTATGAGCTGCAAGGCCTGACGTCAGCCGTGCCCTGGCCCCTCACCCCGTTGGCCTCACCTCCTCCACCTCCCCCTCTTGCTGCCCTCTGCCATCCTGACCTCCTGCTCTTCCTCCAACACAGCAGGCACACTCCAGGCCCGGGACCTCCACACTGGGGCTGCCTGTCTCTCCTGTCCACACGACTGGCTTCACTTCCTGCAAGTCTTTGCTCAAAAGTCACCTTTTCGACAAAGCCTTCCCCAAGATAAACATCTCATTTCTCCTATCCTTTTTACTTATCTTTCCTCAGCAGTAATCATCACCTAATAACCTATGTTTCTGGCTTATTGGGTCTTCCGCCACCAGAACAGAAGTTTCAGAAAGGCAGGGACTCATCTGTGACCTTAGACGGTACCTGACGCACAGTAAATGCTCAGAACGTATCTGCTGAATGAACGAACGACGAGGGCAGCAAGACAGCACTAATGAGCTACTAGGATGCTCACACACCACACAGACGCTAACCAACTCGAGGGGCTTCCCTGGTGGGCCACTGCAGCGGGGCGAAGGTTCTATCCCTGGTTGGAAAACTAAGATGCCATGGTGATCGGCAAAAAAAACTAATCAACTGGAGTTTATTGTAAGGACCTATGTGCAAGGTCAGCATGACACCAGATGGAATCCAAGAGTCCCCTGAGACTACCCACCTGTACAGAATGACTGCCTGCTGGGCCCAAGTGACTTGACATCCCCCATCCGTGTGAAGATCTCTACGGTGTAGGAGGAACCAGGTATTAAGTTGGTGACCGTAGCATGGGTAACGCCGACGTCTGTGACTATTGGCGGGAAGTTGCTGGAACTTCCGTCCTGCCTAATAAGAAGGCAGTAGGTGTAGTTTGAAGAGGCTTCGTCAACATTCTGCCAATTTAAGGTTGCTGCTGTGGTATTGGTCATTATCTCAATGCTGGACACCTTGCTGGGCCCTTAAGTTTTAGGGAAAAAAAAAAGGATGGATTAACTTGAGCCATTTTATTGACTGCATCTAAAAATAGCCTGGAATTTTTTTTTCTTTTTTTTTTTCATTAAATTTAAAATAAAAATAGCCTGGCTCCTTTGGGTAAAGAATAAATAAAGCTAATACTTGCTGGGATCAAAAAAGAGGAGGCTTCCCCAAAAAGACATTTAGAAAATAATTATACAGTGCCGGGAGCCGGCATATTGCATATTGAGTGCAGCACTTTTCAGGATCTGGAATAGCTCAACTGGAATTCTATCACTGCCGGTAGCCAGCGTGAGGAACTCCGCCCATGACAAAGGTCATGAGGAAGGAGGCTCGGCATACGCAAAGGCGGGATCGAGCTTCAGGAGTCCCCCTGGAAATTCTCGAGCATATACCCCCAAAACCAGTCTGCCTACTTTCTGCTTTGTGCTTTCACCTACACCTCTGACTTTACGGGGGGCTGTCCCCCACTACCTCTCTGAAAAAAGTTAGCTTACAGCTCCAGTTAATAATTCCTGGGTGTGACAGTGTTTAACCTACAAACTCCTTTGGAAATCCTCTAGCCTGCCTGAATAGGTTTTTCCGGCCTCATTGATTGTTCGGAGCCTCCCAACTGTGAGAGGCAGGAGATGTCCTAAACTGTCTAAACACAGATTCTTTTGAGTAGTTAAAAGATTGATTAGAAATTGTATTGGTGAAGGGATTTTCACTCGTTGGGCCAATGTTTGCTGCTAAGTCTCCATATCCCTTACCTGCTGTGTCCCTGGCAGTGTATTGATTAATATAATTGGTGTAAGTAGTAGCTTTAATGTTTGTAACCTGGGACCCTTGAGTTAATTCTTTTTCTTGTTATAGCCCACCACACCTTTGCGCTGTAGGAATGCAACTTTATCTAATGCTTTTGGAGGGTGGCTCCTGACCAATCACCTTTAGGGAAAAATAAGTTTTCTGAAGAAAAGGTCTTAAAATGTTCACAGGCCTCCGGGCCAGAAGATGATGCAAATCACCTAAGCTTTTGCATATGATAAGTTTGCAGGAAGAAAGCCTGGTTTGCTGCAAGACTCTACCCCTTCCCCCATTATCCTCTGTGCATAACTTAAGGTATAAAAACTACTTTGAAAAATAAAGTGCGGGCCTTGTTCACCGAAACTTGGTCTCACCATGTCGTTCTTTCTCTTACCTTCTGGCTGAATTATTCAGCCTCTTTTCTCCACTGAATTTCCTCACTGAGCTATCCTTATTTCAGCCTCTTTTCTCCACTGAATTTCTTCACTGAGCTATCCTCATTCTATTACTCTTTATATCCTTAATTAACATTTAATTAAGCAATTGTCTCCTGATCTTCGCCTACGCCGTCTCTCCTTCGAATACCCTGGATCAGCCGGGGCTGGTCCCCGGCAATACAGATTAAATCTCAAAAGAATTGAAGCTTTTCAGACTTCTTTTAATACTTTATCTGAAATCTATTTTTAAGATGTAATTTCCTACTTGTTTTTGAAATATGATTAATGAAACAAAAATATACAAAAAAGACATTATAAACTTCCATCTCTACCATATATTTAGGTCAAATATTAGCAAAGCATGTCCCTTACTGGTGCATGCAAAACTGCTTCCTTTGGGCAGCATCTTCCATGCCAACATGACCGGGTGACCCCTCCTCCAGTCTGTATTCCCAAGGAATGAATGGTGATGCTTCCCATGCTCATGGGATGCCTCTCTGCTTCAGAAGACAATTCCAAGTTCACATGGCTCAGCACCAGTGCCGCCAGGGCAGGGCAGAACGTTGGCTAAGCCCAACGTCTTCAGCTTCCTCGGTTTCACATTCTACCTGGAGCCCAGAAACACAAGGGCCTCTTGCCTCATCACTGAACCCATGCTTATTTCCCCTCCTCCGGCTGAAAGGCTGGGAAAATGCTTCCTTAGGAGGGTGTCCTGAAACACTTACGTGTGTACTGTAGGGTGGAGTTGGCCAGCCCCTGGACAAAGTCCATCTGGGGGGTGACTGTGATCTTGTATAAGGTGCCCGGGGTCAGGTCGTGGAAAGCGATCCCTGTGTGAGAACTGTTCTTCCGATCAGAGCTGTGTTCAGACTGTATTTCTACACTGTAGATGTATTCGGAAGCGTTGTCTGTGTTCTGCCACGCCAGCTGCATGTCGGTGGTGGTGACGTTAATGACGCGGATGTCAAACACTGCGCTGCAGTCTGGGCAGAGGAAAGGAAGAAAAAAGGAAGTCTGTCAATGACCATCGCAATGTCCAGCTTTATTCTAAAGCACCTGCCCAGAGAACTTGCTCTTCTGTCATCAAATGAGTTCACTAAGGGCAAACTCTAACACTTAGGTGAGAAACAGTTTCTTTCAAGAATCTTGGCTCTTCTGCAACACCGATGAATTTACCAGCCTGTCCTATCTGTTCTCTGGCCTTTTGCTTCTGTCATAGAGACATCCCCTTGGTCTGGGGTTGGTTGGGAGGGGGTCTTCTAGAGTGGAAACCATGCTCAGGTTTTCTTGATCTGAGTGCTAGTGACCAGATGGGTTCAGTTTGTAAAGATGCATCAAATTACGCACTTAGGGTGCGTGTGAGTTTCAGCGTATGTATTATATCTCAGCAAAGTTTTTTAAAAACCAGTCCCTCAGAAGAAAACATCTTTCTATAACACAGGCAGCCATACTGAAGAGAAAGACGGAAATGGAGACTTGACACTGAAATGGGCACTTGAGGCTGGAGTGCGGAAGGGAAAAAAGCACACGGAGCCGCATCCTCACAGCGAGGAGTCAGAAGCGAAACTACCCAGAGGGCTCTGGGTTCTGCACTCACCATCTCACCTCTACACACTGAACCAGCTGCCATATAACTGCACAGAATCTCTTTTTTTTAAGATTTTTTTTAACAAGGACCATCTTTAAAGTCTTTATTGAATTTTGTGGTAGTAAAATAAACAGAGTGCAATAGTTATCGTCTGAACCATTTGTAAGTGTTAAGTATGTTCACAGTGGGGTATCACCATCATCACTGGCTAAACACAAAGCGTTTCATGATGCCCAACACAAACTCTGTTCCCTTGAAGTAAGAACTTCTCATTCCTCCCTTCTCCCCACTATCTTCTGTCTCTACGAATGTGCCAATTCTAGGCACCTCACATAAGTGGATGTACATGGCAGTTGTTCTTCTATGGTGGGCTTTTTTCACCTAACATAATGCTTTCAAGGTTTATTCACACTGTAGCATGCCTTGGTACATCATTCCTTGTGTGGCTAAATAATATTCTAGTGTGGGGCTTCCCTAGTGGCTCAATGGTAAAGAATCCACCTGCCATGCAGGAGACGCGGGTTCAATCTCTAGGACAGGAAGATACCCTGCAGGAGGAAAGGGCAACCCGCTCTCGGATTCTTGCCTGCAGAATCCCATGGACAGAGGAGGCTGGTGGACTATAGTCCATGGGGTCACAAAAGAGTCGGGCATAACTTAGCAACTAAATAACAACAACTATTCTATTATATGGAGAAGGCAATGGCACCCCACTCCAGTACTCTTGCCTGGAAAATCCCATGGACGGAGGAGCCTGGTTGGCTGCAGTCCATGGGGTCGCTAAGAGTCGGACATGACTGAGCGACTTCACTTTAACTTTTCACTTTCATGCATCAGAGAAGGAGATGGCAACCCACTCCAGTGTTCTTGTCTGGAGAATCCCAGGGACGGGGGAGCCTGGTGGGATGCCGTCTATGGGGTCGCACAGAGTCGGACACGACTGAAGCGACTTAGCAGCAGCAGCAGCATTCTATTGTATGGATATACCACATTTCACCTGCTGATGGACACTTGGCTGCCTCCACCTTCTAGCTATTGTGAATCATGCTACTGTGAATGTTGGTGTAGAGAAATATGTTCAAGTCCCTGATTTCAATTCTTTTAGAAATATGTATACATGTAAGAGTGGAATTGCTGGGTCATCCAGTACTTGCTTCCCTTTTTCAAAATCACCTTTAATGCTGTTACATTGATTCTCCCCCAATAACAGCAAACATTGGTCAATAATAGAATTGGTGATGTCCTAAGAGCCTAGTGCCTTATTATAACTCTTCTTGATTTCCATTCATTGGGACAATTATAGGCAATAGTACAAGAGATGCCTTCTCCTTATGAATAGTCCTAAATTACTTCTGCAGTTGCTCCATATCACAGTGCAGTCCACACTGTGGTTAAGACCTCAGTCTCCAAAGGCAGACAGAGGCCAGTTCACTCCCTTGTCACCCTGGGTCAGTTACTTAAGTTCACAGAGTCCCCGTTTCCTACTCTATAAAATAGAGGTGATAATAGTACCTACCTCATAGAGTTGTGTTCAAAATGTTTAAATACAAAGGCTGAGAGCCCAGCGCTTTGTAGACCCCCACTACATAATGTTATTATTGCAGTAAATCCTGGGAATTGGCAAGTCACACAACATCAAAGGGACCCAAATTGTGATCCCCTTACCATTAGCTACATTCTCAAAAAGAGAGAAAAAATATATATGTTGATACTATAACCTGATCTCAAAAGTCTAACCTGAAAATCAGACTTGAAAAGGAACTATGCACTTCATCTGAGGGATACATTTTAGCAGTTCCCTTATTGTGGAGGCAGATCTTCCAAATAACCATCAATGCTTAACCTAACCAACAAAGCTGAGAAAACCCACACAAGGAGAATCTCAAAAACCCAACTGACTTCACACATGGCTCAAGGAATCAGTCCCATTTATTTACTCTTTCCTTCTGTAGAAAGGATTTCAAGTCCCGTGCAATCAAAGATCAAGGATACTGGATGTTCTCCAAGCTTTCCCAAAAAATTTCATTTCAAATTTCAAAGGTAACAATAATGAACAATGGATTGTTTTCATGAAATACTCTTATCAACATCAATCAGCCTCATAGAACTAACAAGACCATTGCATCACAATATTGTTCGTGAAAGACTGTCAATGATCTACCTGTCCAACAACAGGCAAATGGTCAAGCAATTTATAATACATCCAGACCAGCAGTATAGACTCCTTTACCTTCTGAAAATTATTGAGGCTCTCAGAGAATTTTTATTTATTTAGGTTATATTTATGTATGCTGTAACAGAACATTTTTAATGAGGAAATGCTTAAAATGTAAGAATACAAATCATACATTCCATGAGCCAACAGAAGAATGATGCCATCCCATGTCACACTGCATCTGGAAAACTCCACTGTACACTTATCATGAGAGAATGAGAGTGAAAAAGCCAAATAGTATTCTAGTAGTATTATGATAATACTAATACCTCACAGACCCCCTTCAAAGAGTCTAGGGGACCGCCCCAGAGATCCCCGGACCCCACTTGGAGAACCACTGATCTAACCACTCCAGTATTCTTGCCTGGAAAATCCCAGGGACGGGGGAGCCTTGTGGGCTGCCGTCTATGGGGTCGCACAGAGTCGGACACGACTGAAGCGACTTAGTAGCAGTAGTAGTAATAGTAGTAGATCTAACCAAGGGTCAGCAAACTTTTTCTATATGGACCACAGAACAAATATCCTAGGCTTTGCAGGCCATGTATTCTCTGTTGAAACTATTTGTTTCTAGCACGAAAGAAGTCATAGACTTTATATAAAGAAATGAGCATGGCTAGGCTTGAATAAAGCTTTACTTATAAAAAAAAAAAAACAGGCAGTGAGCCAGATTTGACCCATGGACCTTTATTGTCTGCTGACTCCTGATTCGGACAACGGAATGCCAGGCAGATATTAAAATTAATCTGCAGGGATATTTATGCTGATAGGGAAGAAGAATCATAATAAACTTGAATAGAACAAAAAGCAGATTTAAAACCACATGTGTAGAGGATTTTAATACTTGTTAAAATATACACGCACACATACATACATACACCTTTATATAATCTTAAAATTCTAGAAGAGCAGTCTGCAACCTTTTTGGCACCACAGACTGGTTTCATGGAAGATATTTTTCCACACACAGGGTAGACGGGTGGTTTGGGGATGATTTTCATAAAGAGCACGCAACCTACACCCCCCGCATGCGCAGTTCACAGTAGGGCTCACACTCCTATGAGAATCTGATGCCATGGCCAATCTGACAGAAGGTGGAGTTCAGGCGGTAAATGCAAGCGATGGGGAGTGACTCCTTCACCCACCACTCACCTCCTGCTGTGCAGCCTGGTTCCTAACAGGCCACAGATCAGTACCAGTCTGTGGCCCAGGGGTTGGGGACCCCTGTTCTAAAACATCATGCATCAAAAGCTATTAGTGATTATCTCTGGCTGTTGGTCTACAGGTGATTTTTCTTTTTGCTTATCTGTATTTTAGATAATGAATATGCATTGCTGTCATTAACAATTTTTTAAAAGGTCTTTCTTAGATAATTAAAAGAAAAGCAATATTTGGAAATTTTGACAGGTAAGGTTTATACTGATTTCCCTTAAGAAACATAACTAATTCACAGAAAATACAGCCTATTTGCTTACCAGTTGTAGTGGAAACTGTTTGGGAATCCCCTTTAGTCCCATTTGGTCCTTGTGGATATATATCAAAACGATACATGGTTCCAGGGTATAAGCCACCAATGACAATACTTTGTTCGGTGGTGGTGATGATTCGAGGTTCTCCAGCTTCGTGAGGTGTGATACGTATGTCAAAGGAATGAGTGTCATTGCTGTTCCATGCTAAGCCAACTTCCCTTGTGCTGACACTTGTCACTCTAAAGTCAGAAACTGGACTGGGGGCTGTGTGAAGAAAGCAAATGACTAGATTAAGAATCTATTTCTCCAGAAGACAAGGGTGACTGAATCTCACAAAATATTTACACAGAGATTAAATGCACACTTGGTACACCTACAACACAAGCCCCTTAGGAACTCATGTTTCTAACCATCAAGAGAACAATTGGCCACAGGAGTTCAGACACCGGTTAAGTTGTACAAAGTCATTCAAAGGAAATGAGAAAAGGGGTGAGTGAATTCCCGAGGGTTCGGGGCTCAGACTCTGGAGTGGGACCTTGGCCACTGCCAGCAGTCTTATCTTGCATACAACACTTAGCCACCCAGAGTCTTTTTTTAACGATGTACAGCAGAAGGTGCTGTTGACCCCCAAAATTCATCCCCCTCCATTTTCCTTAAACATACACTCCCAGATTTTTAGCAATGAACATGACTCTTGGAGATTTAAAAAACTACATTTCCCAGCCTCCCTTGCAACTAGTCACGTGATTACTAAGTTCTGGCCAATGGGATGTGAGTATAAGAACAATATGGCTCCTAAGAAACAACCTTAAAGGGGGAAGCAGTATTTTCTCCTCCTTCTAGCTGAACTGTGGGTGTGATCCCTGGACTCAGGCTACCTGGCTCTAGAACCAACAATGTGGCAGTGGCTGCAGCCTCCTGATGCCCAGCAAGCAACTCCATACATTCCAAGAGCCAACAACTACAGCCGGGTACTGACTGTGACACTGCTGGGGCCATCCAGGGTGGGGAGTTCTGCACCCTTAGACTGGGAGTCATTTCTGGGTCCCAGCCTAGACCCTGCACCTCACATGTTATGAGCTGAATTATGTCCCCTCAAAATTCTTATATTGAAGTCCCAACCCACAGTACCTCAGAATCTGACTATACTTGGAGACAGGGTTTTTAAAGAAGTGTTTAAGGTAAAATGAGGCCATTAAGGTAGGTCCTAAATTACAACAATTAGTATCCTTATAAGAAGAAATTGGAAGGAACTATATTCAATATCCTGTGATAAGCCATAATGGAAAAGAATGTAAAAAAAGAATATAAACATGTTTAACTGAGTCACTTTGCTATACAGCAGAAATACAACATGGTAAATCAACAGTATTTCAATAAAATAAAATAAAGAGGTGACTGGGACACAGGCATGCACAGACCAAAGGACAGTCATGTGAAGACACGGGGAGAAGCTGGCCATCACAAAACCAAGAAGGCAGATCTCAGAAGAAACCAACCCTGAACCACTTGATCTCAGACTATTTGCCTCCAGACTGTGAGAGAGCAGATTTCTGCTGTTAAAGCCTCCCAATCTGCGGTGCTTGTTACGGCAGCCCTAGCAAATTAACACATCAGCCCTTCCAATGATTCTATAAACTCTCAGTTCCCAAGATTAGATCCTTCTCAGCTTCAAATAGCTCATAGTCTCTCAGCCATAAAAAGGAATGAATCTGAGTCCGTTGTAGTGAGGTGAGTGAACCTAGAGCCTGTCATACAGGCTGAAGTGAAGTCAGAAAAGCAAGTGTCGTACATTAACACGTGTATATGGAATCTGGAAAAACGGTACTGATGATCCCAGTAGAAAACAGACTTGTGCACACAGCGGGGGAAGGTGAGGGTGGGACAGATTGAGAAAGTAGCGCTGACATATATATACTATCGTGTGTGAAATAGTTAGTTAATGGGGAACCGTCATATAACACAAAGAGCCCAGCCAGCCTGGCATCCGGGAATGGCCTAGAAGGGTGGGATGAGGGGAGGAGAGGGAGACTCAAGAGGCAAGGGATATACATATAACTACGACTAACTCTTGTCATTGTACAGCAGAAACCAACACAACACTGAAAAGCAATTTTCCACAAGTTAAAATAAAAAACAAAAACACTGCAGTGAGCTCACAGTTCCTGTTTCTTGCTCTGAGCCGCAGCTAAGACTCTACCATCCCATCCATAGCCCTGGGCTTAGCACTGGGCTGCTTTTACAGTGAGAGAGAAACAAACTCCTGTCTTGGATACTTGGGGAGTTTGTTACTCACAGTGAACCTAATCTTAACAGAGAGATTAATTTTTTTTTTTTAAGTAGAAGGTGAAGAAAAGGAAGCAGATTTCATTTACTCCACAGACCCAGTCAGAAGACATCTGTAAGAATGCCTAAGGCGCCTTGCAGGAAGCATCAGACACTCGAATAAAGCATTCTCATGAGATGAGCCCTGGGTCCAGAGCCAGGCGCCCCTGGATTCAAGTCCCTGCCCTGCCGCTTGCCAGCTCTCTGGTTTTAGGCAAATTCCTCAGCCGTGTTGGGCTGTAGGTTTTTCACCTGTAAAACAGGGGTCCTGTTTGGGGAAGAATGGATACATATATAGGTATGGCTGAGTCCCTTCGCTGCTCACCTGAAACAGTCAGAGCATTGTTAATCAGCTATACCCCAATACAAAATAAAAAGGTGAAAAATAAAATTAAATAAACAAAAACAGGGCTCCTAACAGCTACCATGAAGACCCCTGCGATACATGCAAAGCTCCTGGCACAGAGTGACACCAATATCATTATGTAATATTAATACACTATATTATTACATTACTGGTAGACCATTATTGTTTTAATTATTGGACCTTCTTTGGAACAGAAAGGTTTTTATTTGCTGCCAAACACCTTATCTTTAAGAGAGACTCAAATGAGAAGGAAAAAAAAAAGAGAGATAGCTGCATCCTGCTTCATTATTTTGTCAACATTCAAAGGACAAAGGCATGTGAATATCCGGGTTCTTTTCATCTCCACATACCAATTTGCTCCCTGTCTCCACCTTGCTAGGGTGGTTGTCACCAGCTCAGGCTGGAGCTGAGAGAGCCCAGCTGTCTGATCCCACCTCAGACACTTACAAGATGTGATACCTGCCCACAGCATCTCTCTCAGCCTGGAATTCCTCATCCATAAAATGAGGTCAATGCCAACCATGTCACAGATGTGTGAACATTAAAGGAGACGTACAAGGAAAACATGTCACACGAGGCTGGACGTGTGGGCAGGTCAGTCAATGGTCACCATTACAGGACTGAAAATCTTGAAGGTGGTAAGAGTCCCTGTGGACCCACACGCTGAACTGTGCGTTCCTCGAAAAAGGAACAGGGTTTGTCTCGTATCTGGGCCGGGCACACGGCCGGCAGGAAGAAAGGTTAGCAAAGCCACGAGCGGACTCACGGGTGTAAACTTGGATGAAGCCCGGCGTGCCCTCGGAACCATCCTCAAGGACAGGATACACCGTGATGTTGTACAAGGTGCCTGAGCTCAGTTCAGTGATGACGGCATGAGTCTCACTGACTGTGAGATTGAAGGAATCTGTCTCATCCACAACTTGTATCTGGTAGGTATAGACTGAAGATGACTCATTATCATTGATCTTCCAGGTCATGGTCAAGCTGGTGGCACTGATGTTCACAAATTTGATGTCAAAAACCTGACTGGAATCTGTGAAGACACAAGAGGAGTTCACCACCACCAGACAGGGAGAGAGATGCTGTCATCAAGGCACCTCATCCAAGAAACACTCAGCAATTCTTCTTCCTGTTCTACACCATTTAACACAGCAGACCCAAGTGTAGACAGGGTCCCAGCAAAAGTCAGACAGCATCTTCAGTGAAGAAACAGCCTGGCTAATTGCAACTGCATAGTTTACCCTTCATTCTCCCTGCTAAGTTGACTAATCCTAGGGATGCAATAGATGTCTCAAACCACAACATGGACTCTACACATGCCCGTCTAAGTGCTGGGTGACCCCAAAAGGTCTCAGGCATCTTCCATCCAAGAATTAACACTATCTACACAATTAAGTAAAGATCACAGACTTTTGCACAAGGCAGGTCTGGGTTCCAAGGTGAGCTCTACTGAAGAGCCTGGTAGATCTTAGGAAAATCACTGAGCTCAGTTTCCTCATCTATAAAAAAAAAAATCAAGATAACAACCGTAACTCCAGGAAAGGAAACACGAGAGTGCTAGTCATTCATCACTTGTCCACCCCACCCTCCCAGTCCACCCTCTGTCCTCTCCCGCCTGCGCTGTGTCCCCACAATGCTGACCCCGGCACCCTGCATCACTGGGGCACTCTGCCGGGTGACAGGTTCCACCAGTGAGTGAAACACAGGCTCCTGTGGGGCTGGAGGAGAAAGCAACTGGAGGCTTCTCCTCACCACCTCCCGTTCTGGGTCGCCAGGTCCAGCGGCAGTTTTCTGGCTGCTACTTGGTGTTCCGACCTTGGTCCTCCAGCCTCCACTCTCCTCCCCCTGTTCTATGGATCTATGACATCCTTCCAGAATAGATATATTTGGAGGAGAGGGGGTGTTTGTTTGCTTGTTTTAGTTTTTATTGGAATATATTTGACCTATAAGGTGTTAGTTTCTGCTGTGCAGCAGAGAGACTTCCATGCAAAATAGATATCTTTTTGGATAAGATAACCCAAATTGGTCTGTATCGCCTGCAAGCAAGCCCCCGAAGGCTACAAGGCTACAGCATTCGTTTCTGAACTCACTGAGCATGGCTGTGTGCTTTTGCGTGTATTTTCCCTCGATTCCCCTTCTGTTCTGAAATTTCCTGAGCGTAGGAACCATGCATTTCTTTACACCCTCATTAGCACTGATCCAAAAATCTCCAAAACTGTTCAATTTACAGAGTAAGAACGCTGACAGATTCTAGGTAAAAAGCAGCAGCGTGCATGTCAGCAAGGGACACAGGAAGGTCAGTATGCCTTTCAAGTTTAGGTCAAAAAAGAAGACTCATTGTCTCTTCTCAGGGGGAAAATACTTAACCAACGTGGACAAAATGAATATCAACTTTCAAGAGAAAAACCTGACACCAGTGTGCCTCCCTGGCCAGTATGCAGAGCTATAAAAGAAAGGGCAAGGGAGCCCCTCGCATCCGCACACAGTAGCTGCTGAATATGCTGTGATGGGGTCAAGGAAAGAAGAGCCTTGGCCACAGAGCTCAGAAGAAACTCACTGGACCTGCTCTGTCCAAAATCTCTTCCAGAAAATTCCCTCCAACCACAAGCTGACTTATGAAGCAAGAGATAACTCAGGACCAGAATCACAGGAGACAAACTCTGCGCTAGGAAACTCTGGCTGAAGCCATTTTACAAAACTCCACATACTTGTTTTGAACTCTGTAGCCTGGGGCTGTCCTTCGGCACTTTTACCAGCCTGGGGATAGACCGTGGCCTTGTACTGTGTGCCAGGCTTTAACCTGAGAAGCAAGACTTCCACGGTGTCCGGGGCCAGGGAAGTGTTAGACGACGGGCCGGCACGTTCCAGTCGGTCTTTGGACCCAGGGGCCGCGGGACCCCTAGGCAAGCTGTCTGTGTTGCCGGCATCTGTTTGAAACACAAAAGGCAAAGACATGACCTGAGACTGAAGTGCATTCCTGTCTGCTTTCAGCGCCGCTGCCCTCTCCACCGAAGGATGCCACATCAGACAGTGCCCACAGCTGGGATTCTATGAACACCTGTTCCCTTTCTTCCCCAGAAAGAGATCCATGCTCCTGAAAGGAGCCTGATATTGTTAAGCAATGGTTTAGGGGTGTGTGTGTGCGTGTGTGTATTGACTGATTCATTCATTGTGTGACACACGTGGGATCTTAGTTTAACAATCAGGAACTGAACTCACGCTGCCCAGTGTTGCCAGGTGGCTTCCTAACCACTGACCTGCCGGGGAAGTCCCAGGAGCCTCATCTTTGGCAGGTATTTTGCACTGTACTTTTAGCACAGGTGTGCTAAAGTCACAAAGTTGCATCTTTGTGACCCTATGGACTGTAGCCCGCCAGGCTCCTCTGTCTATGGGATTCTCCCAGCAAGAATACCAGAGTGGGTTGCCATTTCCTTCTCCAGGGGATCTTCCCAACCCAGGGATTGAACCCGGGTCTTCTCCTGCATTGCAGGTAGACTCTACCATCTGAGCCACCAGGGAAGACCAGGTAGCACCACAGATATACGTGCTTTTCTCTCCAAAGCAGATACTTGCATCACCCCCCAACTTCTTCCAAGAACCCATCTTCTCCCACCCAACTCCAAACATGGATTTCCAGGGACAACCCCATGATTCACACTGGGCTAAGCAGAGCCCCACTCAAGGCATTCTTTCCCTGGACCATACCCCTGCAGAGAGAGGGTGAAACAGGCAGAACTCCTGGACCAGGGCGAAGGTCGGTTAAAAGAAGCAGGAAGAGAGACCAGCGTCACCTCATCTCTTCCTTCAAGGCCTTATGGGTCAGAAGCCCACCGCTGTGACTCACCCAAGCCATTTTCTGTCGACAGGGGGCTTCCCTGGGTCTCATTTAATCCTAAAGGATACAGGGTGACCGTGTACTGACTCCCCGGCTTCAGGCGAAAAATATTGACCGTTAAGTTTGTAGTCAACTCCTGGCTTCCTTCAAGGAGCATCCGGCAGGTGCTCGTGATGTTATCAGTCTTCCAGGTAAGAGTCACGTGCGTCACACCCACGAAGGCAGCACGCAGATCCATTACTGGATGAGGCTCTATTTGAAAAGCACAGAGTGGGCACTGATGGAACGAGATGCCTGCAGTCCCCTTCATTATGAATGACTGGGGGCACCGATGATTCAGTGGGACCCACTACAGACACTTCCTTTATGTCAGAGTCCAGTGCAATTCTGTCGCTTCACAGTGGGGAGAAAACTTACCATCATGCAGGAAAAAGGAGAAAAGGATGAACCTTAAAGCCATAACTTTTTAGGATCAGAACTATTCTCCAAGACAGCCAACTTCTACAGTGATTTGGCACTCTTTAAATTGCCCTTTTAAACAGCAGCTTTTAATATTTGTTTTAGGTTATCAGGAAGAAGCATCCAAAATAGTGACCATCTGCTACATCTAAAAGTCTCAATTCCAGATAATACGAATATGTCATAGTACCGAGACATTTCAACTGAGACGCTCATCCCTGTATTCCAACCCCAAGGGGAATTTTCTGAAGACTTCCAATCTATACTATCCCTCTGCCATCCTTTCTGTCACTTTATTTGGCTGATTGTGACCAAAACCAAACCACTTTGACCAAAATGACACCCATATCCTTCAGTCCTGAGATGAGAGTACGGAAATTCAGAACGGCACCCATATCCTTCAGTCCTGAGATGAGAGTACGGAAATTCAGAACGGCAGGGTGACTTGCTCAAGAACGCACAGCATACTTGGAGCATCGGGGAACTAGAGCCCAGGGCTCTAGCTTTAAGCGTGGGGTCGCAAAGAGTCAAACATGACTTAGAAACTAGACAGTAACCGCAGCAACAGCACTGCAGACGAAGCCACAACCCTGCTTGAGGAGGCTCAACTCAAAGACACTGGCACAGATGCCCATCAGGCCCCATCCAGCTCTAGGCCAGCTGATCCATTCTACGACTTTATTCTTCATGTCAAACCATATCTGAGGCCAAGATTGCTAAACTGGGTCATGCAGTTGTCTTTTTTAAAGAAACAGAATGTGAATAAACCAGCCAGCTCAGTGATCTGGATGGCCGCTATGGACACTGCTGTACCACAGTGCTCTGGAACCAGGCTCCTGGGTTCCCTCCACATGGTGCTCAATGACCCCAGGAGCGCAGAAGAAACTTAGCTTCTCAGCGTTACAGATTCCTCCTCTGTAGCCCTCAGGGTTACTGTGAGGGCACTCTGATGTATTAGGGGCAGCTAAGCAAATTGAAAAGACTCACTGGGAAAGACCCTGATGTTGGGAAAGATTGAAGGCAGGAGGAGAAGGGGGCAACAGAGGATGAGATGGTTGGATGGCATCACCGACTCGATGGACATGAGTTTGAGCAAGCTCTGGGCGTTGGTGATGGACAGGGAGGCCTGGCGTGCTGCAGTCCATGGGGTCGCAAAGAGTTGGACACGACTGAGCGACTGAACTGATCTGAAGCACATAGTTCATGCTCAGTAAACAGCAGCTGATGAACACAGCCTTGGCCTCGGGGGCCTTAAGCTGGAGTGAGGAGCCTCAGCCCCTGAGCTGGGTGCTTCGGGTCACCTGGTCACCTCCCCATTCCTATAGGCACCAATTCTGTGTCACCTTGTCCCATTACCAACTCTAAATTCTGCTTTCTTCCTCCTCCTCCGTTCCCTTCCATCTCCCCTGCCCTGTCCTTCTTTTCCTGTCTCTCTCACAATACGGTGAAGCTTTCCTGCAGGTTTCGTTTTCTCTAAAACTGTGCTCTGAGGACCTCCAGGAGTTTTTGAAGGTACCTGTGACATTGCATCCCTGTAGCTCCTCTTTCTCCAGTTCTTTGCAGTTTCTGGGCACCTGGGCAACGTTTTATTTAAAGAAATAATTTCCTGGCTTGGAGAAAAGCCATGTTCAAAACCACTGGTCTAGCACTGGCTTACTTTGTGTGCGGAAGCTGCTATGCCAGGTGGTCACTTCAAGCCCCGGGCTCAAGAGGTCAGCTTCCCGTGGCTCCCACCAGCCAATGACATCACCGCCCCTCCAGATCAGAAAACCAACACAGGACCTCTTTTTTTGAATTCTGTATTTTTCTGAGCTTAAAAAAAAGGCATCTCAACTCTTTTTTATGCTTTTGGTTCTTTTCAGCTTTAAAAAAAAAAAAAAAGCTGTTATTTGCAGTTATAACTGGTGGTTCAGGGTACTGATACCTAAGCTAAATAAAAATCTAAGCTTAATCCAATGTCACTGGGCTCTTATTGCATTTGAAGCATATACTCCTCTATAAAGTATCCAAATTTTCATGCCCAAAAGAAGCTTCTGGGAATACAAACACAGCATCAACTTTCCTGGGGAGCTTAAAAGAAGCCTAGTAGTTATCAACAGCATCAAGACACATTTCTAACAGGGTCCCTGTTCACAAGTCTTAGCAGAAAAGTAAGTATTCACCAATAATAATGAGAGATTTTTTAAAAACCAAACAGTTGGAAGCAGTTAAAATATCCCAAAACACACAGGACCTTAGTATTAAATGATCCTGCCACCTGAACTCCTGGGCATGAAACCACACAGAATCTTCCCTCATCTTCCAGAGTCAACAAAAATCAATCTCTTTCCAACAGGCAACTTGAATGGGCAAGGCTCTAGGGTACAGGATGAGAAGGACAGTTCATGATCCGCCCTGGGAGCCACTCATCTTACCTACTGTGGTATCTCCTGAAGTCCCATTGCCTCCTGGACCCGAATCTGTGCTGTTATCACCTGTCTGATTTGCAAAGCTCGTGTGCAGATTCTCATTCGTACTCTTTATGCCACCCATGGAATCAGAAGCAGTTGTGCTGTTTTTCCAAGTTGCGGTCACACTGGATGGACTGGTGGTAACCGCTTTCACAGGACTGGATTCTATTTTAATGTTGTTTCCAAAAAAAAGGACAGAAAAAAATTATTTTTCAAAAAGAAATGTAAGAGTAAAGGCTGTTCTGTATGTCTACTTTCCAGAAGTGAGTTTTGCAACTATAAAATTTCATTTCTCTTTATTTGCCTCCTGGACTTCCCTCCAACAAAATACATTTAGATTTCCATGTATTTAGATAGATAGATATATATACATACATGCATATGTGTGTGTATATAATACATACATATGTGTCAGTGAAACAGAAGGCTACCAAATAAAGATAAAAACAAGCATGGACCTAGATAATCACACTGAATGAAGAAAGTCAGACAGAGGAAAAATACTGTATGACATCCCTTATGTGTGGAATCTACAAAACAGAAAGAGATCCACAGACCTGGAGGACACACTTATGGTTGGCAGGGAAAGGAATGGGGAAAAGGGATAGTTGAGGGGGTTAGGATGGACACATACACAGGATGTATTTAAAAGGAATAACCAATAAGGACCCACTGTGCAGCACAGGGAACTCTGCTCAATGTTAAGTGGTGGCTTGGATGGGAGGGGAGTTTGGGGGAGAACAGATACATGGCTGAGTCTCTTTGCTGTTCACCTGAAATTGTCACAACATTGTTTGTTAATCAAAGATATACCCCAATACAAAATAAAAAGGTTTTTAAAAGATAAAAATAATAGAGCTTGGCCTTGCTGGCTACAACTTGAACATGGAGTTAAATCTGTACAGACCTGAGATGCTAAATGCATCCATCCCCGATGTTCAGAAAACGCTGCGTATGGAGAGGAGTGTACACTACACGGTCCCCAGGACCCTGCCAAGGTGCCGTGCACACATCCTCCCACGTATGCTTCGTAACAATGTCATGAAGGAGGCTACGGCACCATTTTAAGAAGGAAAAAACTGTGTTCAGACCTAAACGTTGTGCGTCTGATAGCCTTTTTTCCAAACTCAGATCTTAGGAGGAAGCGCCACAGCTCTCTGGCATAAAGATGGCACAGAACAGAAGAGCATAAAGAAGAAAGGGTCAGCCTTGGAATCCAAGCTTGGAGGTAAGGACCTGTTCTGCCCCTTAGCTGTGTGACCTGGAAGTAACCCCTGAAAATATCTCAGTCTCGGTTTCCTCTGCTGACAGCTCAAGAATGTTATATTTAAACATAAAGGATTATCATTAAGACACCATGACATTGTAAACACCATCACTAAATTTGGACATTCAAAAGTCAGGGCTCAGAGTCCAATCCTGCCAGTCACTGGCATGAGATTTTACTCAGAGTAAAATTCACCGCTCTGAACGTTACTTCCTCCTCTGTCAAATTGCAGATGTATGGGATCTTAACACAATGGAAGCCATGCTGGTTACTAACAGGAATTAAAACTTCAAGATGGGTGTATCCTAATTACAGCCTAGATGGAGGAGCAACAACTCGAAACAGAAGCGTAAGCACAAGCAGTAAGGCCCTTCTCAAGGACCCAGGGCTGGATCCGAGGAGAATAAACGGGGTACAGGCAACGCCATCTCTGCATGGACGTGCCCTTCAAATGACAGCACGGGGCGCGTGCCCCATCGGGAGCCAGGGAGACGCAAACATCGACCCAATGGAAGAAGAAGGGCAGGAGAGGAAACGAGAGAAAGGGACCAGGCACAGAAAAATCTAGTGGCCCTCACTTCAATAAACTGCAGGTTAGGAAGCCCCTCCAGACGTGAAGCTCCTCTTTATCACGTAACCACTCACAGCGTCAGAGCAGCATTTTTGCAGGTTATCACTGTGATGCCATTTGCAGTCAGTGATGATGATGGCGAGGAGGAGAATGATAAAACAGCGGGCACGGTTACAGCACGGAGGCAGCAAGAACGGCCGCAGTCCTATTCTGGGTGCTGGCCGGCTCCCAAGGACCACGCCACGGTGCTGTGCACACATTTTCCCACATGTGCGTCATAACAACTTCACGAAGGAGGCGACGGCACCATTTTAAGAAGGCAAAGAACTGTGTTAAGACCTCAATTTTGATTCGCATAAGGATTCTGGGAAGATTTTAGAAAAGCAAGTTCTTTTTTCTTTTGGCCATGCCACATGGCATGTGGAACCTTAGGTTCCCGGACCAGGGATCAAACTTGTGCCCTCTACAGTAGAAGTGTGGAGTCCTAACCACTGGACCGCCAGGGAATTCCTGAAAAGCAAGTCCTGAACTTTCAATAGTTCAGCAAAGTACATCTTAAAATATCTTTTAAAAATATGTGTGTATATGTATGTATTTCTGGTGATAAAGATGAAGAATCTGAGATCTAAGAGGATCAATGAGGGACTTACCCAGTGGTCCAGTGGTCAAGACTCTGGGCTCCCATGGCAGGGGCCACAGGTTCGATTCCTGGCTGGAAGGGCCAGGGGCTTCCCTGGTGGTTTAGTGGTAAAGACTCCACCTGCTAATGCAGGAGATGCCGGTTCGATTCCTAGGTTCCCTTCAAGCCCAACCAACCTCAATAAATTACTTAGCATTTCTTTTAGGGACTTCCCTGGTGGCTCAGATGGTAAAAAGCGTCTGCCTACAATGCAGGAGACCCAGGTTCGATTGCTGGGTCCAGAAGATCCCCTGGAGAAGGAAATGGCAACCCACTCCAGTATTCTTGCCTGGAGAATCCCATGGACGGAGGAGCCTGGTGGGCTACAGTCCATGGGGTCGCAAAGAGTCGGACACAACTGAGCGACTTCACTTTCACTTTCTTGAGGAACTAAGATCCCACAGGCTGTGTGGTGAGGGCAAAAACATAAACCAATAAACTAAGAGGAAAACTAGCCCTGGATCACATAGTGAGACAGTGACAGATCCAGGAAGCAAAGCTGGGACTCTGATTTTCAGTCTGGGCTCTTAACCACGACACCACTGGAGTGCTGCTCAGAGAGCAGACAGAAAGACAAGTGTTAAAACAGCTCCCAGGGGAGCCAGGCTACGAGGCCAAGAATAGGGAGCAAAGAGATATAGGTAGTTGCATTCTACTATTGAAGCCTAGATGAAGTGATCTTGAATATAGTGCACATATGAAGATATTGGCATTCTCCAAAACCCACAACCTACCCCAAAGGTCTTGCTCACGTGTTTGCACTTTTTGGCAGCAGGTACATTTTAGGAATCAGTGAACAAAAATGGACTGGAATGGACGAATTTAACTCAGATGACCATTATACCTACTACTGTGGGCAAGAATCTCTTAGAAGAAATGGAGTAGCCATCATAGTCAACAAAAGAGTCCGAAATGCAGTACTTGGATGCAATCTCAAAAACGACAGAATGATCTCTCTTCATTTCCAAGGCAAACCATTCAATATCACAGTAATCCAAGTCTATGCCCCAACCAGTAATGCTAAAGAAGCTGAAGTTGAATGGTTCAATGAAGACCTACAAGACTTTCCAGAACTAACACCCCAAAAAAGTGTATTTTTCATTATAGGGGACTGGAATGCAAAAGTAGGAAGTCAAGAGATACCTGGAGTAACAGGCAAATTTGGCCTTGGAGTACAAAATGAAGCAGGGCAAAGGCTAATAGAGCTTTGCCAAGAGAACGCACTGGTCATAGCAAACACCCTCTTCCAAAAACACAAGAGAACTCTCTACACATGGACATCACCAGATGGTCAATACTGAAATCAGAGTGAATATATTCTTTGCAGCCAAAGATGCAGAAGTTCTATACAGTCAGCAAAAATAAGACCAGGAGTTGACTATGGTGCAGATCATGAGCTCCTTATTGCTAAATGCAGACTTAAATTGAAGAAAGTAGGGAAAACCACTAGACCATTCAAGTATGACCTAAATCAAATCCCTTATGATTATACAGTGGAAGTGACAAATAGATTCAAGGGATTGGATCTGATACACAGAGTCCCTGAAGAACTTTGGATGGAGGTTTGTGACACTGTACAGGAGGCAGCCAAGAAAAAGAAATGCAAAAAGGCAAAATGGTTGTCTGAGGAGGCCTTACAAATAGCTGAGAAAAGAAGAGAAGCTAAAGGCAAAGGAGAAAGGGAAAGATATACCCATTTGAATGCAGAGTTCCAAAGAATAGCAGTGAGAGGTAAGAAAGCCTTCCTCAGCGATCAAAGCAAAGAAATAGAGGAAAACATTACAATGGAAAAGACTAGAGATCTCTCCAAGAAAATTAGAGATACTAAGGGAACGTTTCATGCAAAGATGGGCTCAATAAAGGACAGAAATGGTATGGACCTAAAAAGGCAGAAGATATTAAGAAGAGGTGGCAAGAATACACAGAAGAATTGTACAAAAAAGATCTTCACGACCCAGATAATCACGATGGTGTGATCACTCACCTAGAGCCAGACATCCTGGAATGTGAAGTAAAGTGGGCCTTCAGAAGCATCACTATGAACAAGGCTAGTGGATGTGATAGAATTCCATTTGAGCTATTTCAAATCCTAAAAGATGACACTGTTAAAGTGCTGCACTCAACATGCCAGCAAATTTGGAAAACTCAGCAGTGGCCACAGGACTGGAAAAGGTCAGTTTTCATTCCAATCCCTAAGAAAGGCAATGCCAAAGAATGCTCAAACTACCACACAATTGCACTCATTTCACACACTAGTAAAACAGTGCTTAAAATTCTCCAAGCCAGGCTTCAGCAGTACATGAACCGTGAAATTCCAGATGTTCAAGCTGGATTTAGAAAAGGCAGAGGAACCAGAGATCAAATGGCCAACATCCACTGGATCACTGAAACAACACAAGAGTTCCAGAAAAACATCTACTTCTGCTTTATTGACTACGCCAAAGCCTTTGACTGTGTGGATCACAACAAACTGTGGAAAATTCTTGAAGAGATGGGAATACGAGACCACCTTACCTGCCTCCTGAGAAATTTAAATGCAGGTCTAGAAACAACAGTTAAAAATGGACATGGAACAACAAATCAGTTCCAAACTGGGAAAGGAATAGGTCAAGGCTGTATGTTGTCACCCTGCTTATTTAACTTATATGCAGAGTACATGATGAGAAATGCCAGCCTGCATGAAGCACAAGCTGGAATCAAGATTGCTCAGATACGCAGATGACACCACCCTTATGGCAAAAAGTGAAAAAGAATTAAAGAGCCTCTTGATGAAAGTGAAAGAGGAAAATGAAAAAGCTGGCTTAAAACTCAACATTCAGAAAACTAAGATCATGACATCTGGTCCCATCACTTCATGGCCAATAGATGGGGAAACAGTGGAAACACTGACAGACTTTATTTTCTTGGGCACCAAATTCACTGAAGAAGGTGACTGCAGCCATGAAATTAAAAGACGCTTACTCCTTGGAAGGAAAGTTATGACTAACCTAGACAGCATATTAAAAAGCAGAGACATTACTTTGCCAACAAAGGTTCATATAGTCAAAGCTATGGTTTTTCCAGTAGTCATGTATGGATGTGGGAGTTGGACTATAAAGAAAGCTGAGCGCCAAAGAATTGATGCTTTTGAACTGTGGTGTTGGAGAAGACTCTTGAGAGTCCCTTGGACTGCAAGGAGATCCAACCAGTCCATCCTAAAGGAAGTCAGTCCTGAATATTCATTGGAAGGACTGACGCTGAAGCTGAAACTCCAATACTTTGGCCACCTGATGGGAAGAACTGACTCATTTGAAAAGACCCTGATGCTGGGAAATATTGAAGGTGGGAGGAGAAGGGGACGACAGAGGATGAGATGGTTGGATGGCATCACCGACTCAATGGACATGAGTTTGAGCAAGCTCCAGGAGTTGGTGACGGGACAGGAAACGGGGCGTGCTATGGTCCATGGGATCACAAAGAGTCAGACACAACTGAGCGACTGAACTGACTGGAGCCATTTTAAAGGGTGAATAGATAGTGCATACCAGGATCCAGGGGTGAAAATGTCCTACTGTCCGCCTGAGTAAACTGGCCATTCGAATGCATTACAGTTGTTACAAGGTTTTCTGGGGCTGCGGTCCATGGACTCTTACTGGCTACAGATGAGAATGTAGTCACATTGCAGCTGGTGGCTAGAACACAGGAAAGAAAAACAAAATGCAAGCTAATAAAACAGCACCCCCCACCACCACCACATACAGGCCATTCAACAGACTTTTAACTATAATTTTTTAAATGTATCACAGTTCTTTCATCTCTCCTCCCCCACCTTCCAATATGGCCTCTACACACACATATTTTCTTTTGCACCAGTGATTTGAGCCTATGCAAGGAACCTACCAGCTTATTTACCAAACTGATTAACAAGGAAGAGAAAGCAATTACAGAACTCTTCCTATTGTTTGCACAGGCTTTGCATAATTACTGTTATTAAGTGAGATTCTCTTTATTAGAAGGTTTCAGCAAGGCTGCGCCCTTTGCATGACACTGTAAGAATATTCTAAGAATTTTATCTCTATGGTTCACAGGCTGAGATTTTACCAACCGGCAGGGGGCGGGGTGGAAGTAGTCCTTGAATTTTGATAACAGACAAAAGCCACCTATTTTTATTTTTCAAAGAGGTACATTTAAAAATTACTAAATATTATTCATTTTATTTCTTATAGAAGTGAATAATGATCAAAAAATTAGTGAGGACATAACCCCAGAGTAAATAATGCTTTCAACTAAATATGTTAAGTTCCATTAAAAATTTACTATAGCAACCCCATTTTTCTCATTTTACTATAGACCAGGGAGGACTTCAATGGATCAGGAACTAATTAGCAACTGAGACTCAGCACAGTTGAAGCACAATATACAGGAGGCTACGTCTGGTTTTCCAAAGATCATACAAAACCTGTACATCATTTAAAAAATCATGGGGTGATGCAGCAACACAAGAAAATACTTACAGGCTAACAGTGCATGAAATAAATATACATCATACTGCATTATGAAAACTAAGTTGTCTTTTAAAAAAAAAATCACCCACAAATGTAGGGTAGGAAAAAAAAATCACAGGAAAAAAAATTGTATTTGTCAGGGTTGCACAACTGATAAAATTTTTTCTTTCATTTGCTGTTTCCACCCTTACCCCACTTCCAAAGAAATATTGGAACTAAGCGAGTTTTAGCAAATTATCATGTTCTGTGATTTCTCACTGTCCTGTTAATATTGATGCGTCCAGTAGGGGGCAGTAGCGAACAACACAAGCGCAGAGTGGGAAGTGGTACTTACTACAGTTATCTGCGCACAGGATCTGTAACAGAAAAAGAAAACGGAAGTCAGTAGATTCCTTCAGCCTGGGCAAACTGCAAATCAGAAATAAAGCAGATGAAAATTTAATGACTGGGGTGGGGTGTTAAGAAATGCATTAGGCAAAGGCCTGCCGGCCAGGGTTAGGGCGTGAGGCCACTGAATGTGAGAATCCAGGGTAAGCGCATCCATCTGCAAACAATGGATGAACTCAGTTACAGGGAGACCAAACGGCTGTTGGCTGTCCAGCGTTTCTTCCCCCGGAAACACTCAATAAGAGCAACTCCCCAGGTCCGCGCTCCTTCCCGTCACTACGCTGCACTTTGAGGCAAGAGGACATCGCAACAGGAGTTGAGATTCTCTGGACCAAAAGAAAGCAAGCAGGGCCATCCCCACCCCCATCGCCCCTTCCCCAGAGCCACTTTGGGTCGAGGAACGGAGGATATGAAGAGAGACGTGTGGCAGCAGAAATCCACCGCGTTAGAGATGTTCATCGTGCAAAAGTTCACCTTCTATCAGGAGGTGGCAGGAATCTTTTTAAAAATCATTCGGCAAACGGCTTTGTGAAGAATAAATGTTTGAACCAGAGGGTGTCTCCATCTGCCATCTGTAAAGATCCCTGAGGATTCTCAAAGATATTTATCAAGCCCCTATTATTTCCCCACATTTAAAAAGCCTAAAAAAAATTCAAGATTGTTTAATCTGTTGTTTAGTAAAATCACATCTTTCTTGTTAATGGGATATTTCCAATTACGGCCCTTGTAAAGTGGAAAATAATCAAAAGAGACTCCAGTGGAAAAAATGTCCTCAAACCTCCCATCACACTTAGAATAAAATGCAAACTCTTAACCACAGGTTCCCTCTGTTATCACCTCTCATGCCCTTTGCAATGTTCTTGAAGCTGGTTCTCCGCAGGAGCCTTTATGCACTGATTCCCTTCTCCAAAAACACTGCCCTCACCCCCTACCCCGCCATCCAGACCTTCCCAGATGGTGCCACCAGCCGATGGAAATGAGCCCCATTCACACTGCTTGACTGGTGCGTTTTCTCCCAGCCTTCACCTCAATCATCGTCAGTCTCCTCCAACTGAAATGCACACTCCAGGAGAACAGAAACTGCGTCTGTGCCCACGCCTAGAATATTACACACAGTAGGCACTCAATACGTGTCACGGAAGGAAAGAACGAGCCTCTCATTTTGCAGAGGAGCCAACCACTAAGGCCCAGTGAAGGGAAAGATTTCCCCAAAGTTCAACACCAAGGACAAGGCCAAAGCCGGTCAGGTCCCAGGAGCCCGATTACTCAGCCCCATATTCCTCCCACTTATCCCACAAGTTTGCACTTATCAAATGGAGAAAACAAGAACGTTTGTTCTCGTCTCATGAGATAGGTGGTCAGAAGGGGTCCTAGCCCCAGCCCTGTCTCCCAGGAACCCAGGCACCAGTACTCAAAGGAATCCAGCACTCCTCCCCTCCTCACTCCCTGCCAACCTGCGGGATGGGGTGCCAGGGGGCGGAGGGGGGAGGCAAGGGGTGGGCGAGCCCTGTTGACTTCCCTTCCTGCTCACACACCACTCTCATACTTTCCATTTCCACCGCCGCCATGTACCCTTCAGCCCGCCTCATCTCAGGCCTCAGCGTTTCCAGCTCACCGTCCTCCCTCCAGCCCTCGCCCTCACTCTATGCTCTGCATCCCACATCATCCAGGATGGACCACACGAGGGAGAAAAAGGAGGAATAGGTCACTAGGTAAGCAGCACAGGGCAGTAAACTTTTTTTTTTGCTCCCGCGTTGGAAACCATTAAACTACATCACCTTGTGACCCTAGGATGGCACGTCCCAGCCCTTTACAATGTTACTCTCTCTCTGCCTGGGCATCTGTGTGCTGTGTCCTCACCTGGAAGCCATGCAACCATCCATCCATCCCACCAAATATTGCCTAAAGCAATAAAGATCTGGGCTCTGTCTTCAAACTATTTACAGAAAAGTAAGGGAAATGAGACACATCTGCAAATCAGTCCATCAAGGTAGAAAGTACTGAATTTAACAAGCAACTCTTGAGCGCCTGTGTGTGCCAAGTGCCGGGCTAAAACCTCAGAACTAAAGCAGACAGGCCCCGAGTCACGGGGGCCATGGCGGAGCGAGGGAGGGAGGGGACAGATGGAGTGTGCCCTGGGGTCGGTACCACCTGCCAAGGGAAGTCAGGGGGGCGCACGGAAAGGGGAAGAGTGTCTGTGCATGTCAATCTGGGTCCTCTGCAGTCCGAGACTCGGCAGACACTGACTGGCTGCTGGTCACGACACAGGAAAACGTGTCAAAGAGCTCTGAGTTCTACAGATGAAATTCCCAGAATCAGTCATGGCCAAACACAAGTTTCCCAAGATTAGAATCGTGCTTTGACTCTGCATTCTCAACGCCCTTGGCCCAATATGCACAGAGCGCTTTCAGATACTAACTCATTCCCTCTTCCAAACTGCCCTAAATGGGAGGCTCAGGTCCCTACTGAGCCATAGCACCAGGGTCTGAACCCAGGCAGTCTGACTCCAGTCTGTCCTAAACCACTAGCTTCCAACATAAAGCAACTGGAAAGAAATGTACTAGAACTAAGGGAAGGTTTAAACATTAACTTCAAAAGATATTCTCAGTGTGCCTCTTTAACAGAGCCAGGTACAGTTTCTCCTGGCAACCCTCCCAAAGAAGACCTTATACGCCAGGTGTACACACCAGCTGGCATCTCTTCGAGGCTCATGATGAAACAGTAGCTAGAGTGACGTCACCCTAGCTCACGTGGCTTCACGTCTTTCCCGGCTTCATTCCCTCATCTTGACCTCAATGGGCCTTGACTTCCCAAATGAAGCATCAGCAGCTTAGTCCTTGCCTTAGGACTCAGGGAATCTAAAGGATGCAAACTAAAACGAAAGACAAGGGTAGGGTCCTAAGAGAAATCTGCAAGGAGTCTCTTGGGGGAATACTTCTTCTCTAATAAAAAGGAAATTCATGGAAGGAAATACCATCCTGCTTTGCTGGACTTCAGCAGATCTGCCCATGATGCCTGGTGCTTCTGCGGCCACTGTGTGACAAGGAAGGAAGAACTCACCCACCAGCTGAGGATGGCTGATGTGGAAAGAGAGAAAACACTTGGATCCTTCTTGCACTGCCAAATCAAGGAATTCTAGACTCTTTCTACTTCCAGACTTCTTGGCTGGGGAGATGTAATACCCCTTTTAATTTAACTACTTTTGTTTGGGTTGTCTAAGGTTTGCAACCAAAAGAACACTATTTGGAACACTAGTTGACACTATAATGAACACAAAGCTAGATGACTAATTTTCACAGTAACCTTCATTTTTATAGATAAAGAAAGTGAAAGGTCAGTGACCTGTCATCCAGGGTTACAGAGCTGGTCAGTGAGAGGCAGACACAGGAGGCCAGTTAGGTCTGCCAGGCCCCCAAACTCTTCCAGTGACCACAGGGCAAAAAGACCCTTGCAAACAACACCCCACAAGGTGCATGGCCTGGGGGACACCTTATGAGTACTTTTTAAAAGAATACAACAGAAAGGGCTTCCCCGTTGGCTTAGCGGATAAAGAATTCACCTGCAATGCAGGAGGCGCAGGAGATGCGGTCTAATCCCTGGTTGCAAAGATGCCCTGGAGAAGGAAATGGCAACCTCCTCCAGTCTTCTTGCCTGGGAAATTCCATGGACGGAGGAGCCTAGCGGGCTACAGTCCAAAGGGTGACAAAGAGTCGGACACAACAGAGCGCAGTCCCTCTCATTCCAGTCATTCAATCAACAGAAAGCTCACCTTTCTAAACTTAGAGCACAGCTGTGCCTGGGGTGAGACGGGAAAAAGCCAGTTTCCACAGATTCCTACACTGAGCACCAGAGTTAACTGCAGAAAAGGGAAGTGGGGACAACTTTCCGGCAGTGACAACTAAGCATGGTGACGAGAATGACTGCAGCTCCTTCCCCTTCTAAGGGGACACCCGGAGGCACCGGTGGTCGCTCATCAGGAAGGACTGCATAGAAACCGCCCTGCCTGCAAGTTGCTGTTCTTAGTTACTAAGTCATGTCCGCCTCTCTGTGACCCACAAACTGCAGCACGCCAGGCTTCCCTATTCTTCACTATGGAGTTTGCTCAAACTCATGTCCACTGAGTCAGTGATGCTCTCTAACCAAGTCATCCTCTGTCGCCCCCTTCTCCTCCTGCCCTCAGTCTTTCCTAGCATCAGGGTGTTTTCCAAAGAGTTGACTCTTCGTATCAGATGCCCAAAGTATTGAAGCTTTAGCATTAGTCCTTCCAGTGGATATTCAGGGTTGAATTTCTTTAGGATTGACTGGTTGGATCCCCTTGCAGTTCAAGGAACTCTCAAGATTCTCCTCCAGCATCACAATTTGAAAGAATCAATTCTTCAGCCTTCTTTATGGTCTAACTTGCACATCTGTACATGACTACTGGAAAAACCATAGCTTTGACTAGACAGACCCTTGTCAGCAAAGTGATGTCTCTGCTTTTTAATATGCTATCTAGGTATATTAAGTCATAGCTTGTCTTCCAAGGAAAGCATCTTTTAATTTCATGGCTGCAGTCACCTTCCACAGTGATTTTGGAGCCCAAGAAAATAAACTCTGTCACTGCTTCCACTTTTTCCCATTTCATTTGCCATGAAGTGATGGAATCGGGTTCCATGATCTTAGTTTTTTGAATGCTGAGTTTTAAGTCAGTTTTTTTCACTCTCCTCTTTCACCCTCATCAAGAGGCTCTTTAGTTCCTCTTTACTTTCTGCCACTAGAGTGGTATCATCTGCATATCTGAGGTTGTTGATATTTCTCCCGGCAATCTTGATTCCAACTTGTGCTTCATCCAGCCTGAAATTTTGCATGATGTACTCTGCATAGAAGTTAAATAATCAGGGAGATAGTACACAGTCTTGACATACTCCTTTCCCAATTTTGAACCAATTCATTGTTTCATGTCCAGTTATAATTGTTGCTTCTTGGCCTGCATACAGCTTTCTCAGGAGGCAGGTAAGGTAGGCATCCCCATCTCTTTAAGAATTTTCCACAGTTTGTTGTGATCCATACAGTCAAAGGCTTTAGCATAGTCAAGGAAGCAGAAATAGATGTTTTTATGGAATTCCCTTGATTTTTCTATGATCCAATGGATGTTGGCAGTTTGATATCTGGTTCCTCTGCCTTTTCTAAATTCAGCTTGTACACCTGGAAGTTCTTGGTTCACATACTGTGGAAGGCTAATTTGAAGAATTTTGAGCATTACCTTGCTAGCATGTGGTAGTTTGAACATTCTTTGGCCTTGCCTTTCTTTGAGACTGGAATGAAAACTGACTTTTTCCAGTCCTGTAGCCACTGCTGAGGTTTCCAAATTCGCTGGCATGGTGAATGCAGCACTTTCAAAGCATCATCTTTTAGGAATTGAAAGAGCTCCACTGGAATCCCATCACCTCCACTAGCTTTGTTTGTAGTATGCTTCCTAAGGCCCACTTCACTTCACACTCCAGGATGTCTGGCTCTAGGTGAGTGACCACACCATCGTAGTTATCTGGGTCACTAAGACCTTTTTTGTATAGTTCTGTAGATTTTTGCAACTTCTTAATCTCTTCTGCTTCTGATAGGTCCATACTATTTCTGTCCTTTATTGTGTCCATTCTTGCATGAAATGTTCCCTTGGTATCTCTAATTTTCTTGAAGAGATCTCTAGTCTTTCTCATTGTACTGTTTTCCTCTATTTCTTACATTGTCCACCTAAGAAGGCTTTCTGATCTCTCCTTGCTATTCTCTGGAACTCTGCATTCGGTTTGATATATCTTTCCCTTTCTCCTTTGCCTTTTGATTCTCTTCTTTTCTCAGCTATTTGTAAGGCCTCCTCAGACAACCATTTCATCTTTCTCATTTCTTTTTCTTTGGAATGGTTTTGGACACTGCTTCCTGTGCAATGTTACAAACCTCCATCCATAGTTCTTTAGGCACTTTGTCTACCAGACCTAATCTCTTGAATCTCGTGGTCACCTGCACTGTAAAATCATGAGGGACTTGATTCAGGTCATACCTGAATGGCCCTCACCCAGAGCTCCAATTCCAGGTAGGGAAAGAAGCAAGCATTCCAGAGGCTCCATCTCATTTAACCCTCACACGAGTCTGTGAAAAAGGAATGAGCATTCCCATTGTGCAGATGAGAACACTGAGGCCAGAGAATGCCTTAGGTCACAGAGCTCAGAAATTCCCTGGCTGGCTGTTACGAACTTGCCCCAGGCACTGGAGTGAGAAGTGCTTCACGGTGAAGAAAAAAAGGCACTTTCCACTTGCCACCTTCCTCTGGGAAGAAATTAAACCAGATAAAGTGTGTTGAGCCAGCCCACGAGCGAGGGCCACCTCTTGCTCCCAGTCTTCTCCCTCCTGGCTTAAGGAGATCCAGCAGGGAGTGATGAATGAGCCCACCCTGTGGCAAGGACTCAGGGGACACCAGAAGTCACAGTCCCAGTGCTCAAACAGAAAAGGGGGCAGTGTTTGCATAAAAGACAGTGGGGGTTAACAGCCGCACCACTCTCAATAGCTTGAAGGTGGAGACAACCCACCATCCACTGGCAGATGAGCGGAATGTGTATACATGTGCAAGGGACACTGTTCAGCCTTAAGAAGGAAGGAAACTCTGATTTATGCTACAATGAGGATGGATGCAAAAACATGACACCAAATGAAGGAAGTCAGACACAGAAGCAGACAGACTGTGGTTCCATTTATACAAAATGTCCAGAAGAGGGAAATCCACAGAAACAGAAGGCAGAACTAGCGGTTGCCAGGGGACAGAAGATGGGAAGGGAGAGTGACTGTTCACAGGTACTGGCTTTTCTGTGGGTGGACAAAAATGTTCTGAAACCATAATCGATGGAGTGGTGGTTACACAACATGGTCAGTGTACTAAATGTCACTGAACTGCACACCTTATAATGGCTAATTTTATGTTATGTGAATATCACCCCAATTAAAAAAAAAAAAAAAAGGCAGTGAGTAGGTGACTATCATCAAGCTGAGCCGCTGGGAAGGAAGAGTTAAAGGTGGCTTCTAGCAGGACGAGGGTGGGGGAGGGAGGAGAAGACGAAGGTAAAATAGGAAGGTTTTGAAAGGTGGATTTGGACAGTTGGAAAAGGGGGAATGAACCTCCCTGAACCAGACATTAGATAGCATGAGCTAGGCAGGGCTTCCCAGGTGGCGCTAGTGGTAAAGAACCCACCTGCCAATCCAGGAGACCTGAGAGATGCAGGGTCAATCCCTGGGTCAGGAAGATCCCTGGAGGAGGGCATGGCAGCCCACTCCAGTATTCTTGCCTGGAGAATCCCATGGACAGAGGAGCCTGGCAGGCTACAGTCCATGGGGTCGCAAAGAGTCAGAAATGACCAAAGGAACTTAGCACGCACGCCATGCACACCTTGATCTGGCACTGCTAACCTCCAGAATCAGGAGAAAATAAAAAAGAAAACATGAGGTGAAGCGTCTGATCAGAAGCACAGTGGGGACCTCCACTTCCAGATGCATTCTGAGGATAAAAAGGAAGGAACTCAAGTTTACTGAGCGGCCACAGCATGCCAGGCACTGAGCTGGGCTTGCTGTGACCTTTGTCCGAGCCCAGACCCATGGAATCTTGGTTAAGAGCCAGGGCTCTGGAACCAGACCAACCACCTGGGTGAAGTCATTCAGGGCCACCGCTTACTGGCAGTGTGACTTTGGGCAGGTAGCTTAACCTCTCTGTCCCTTGGTCCACATCTATGAACAGGGATGAAATGAAATAAAACGATCTCTTTAGCCACTCTTACTACCATCATTACCTGGAATCTTCACAGCAACTCTGCAAGGTATTTTATCTCTATTTTACAGATGACACCAAAGCTCAGACTCCACTGACATAACCAATAGGCAATTTGAAACACATCCTTTCCAAAGTGTATAAATAGCTGAAGAACCCAGTTACAGAGGTGGGCAGGGAGGTCCAGAGGCACTCAGGGGCTTACCCAAGGACACACAGCAGTGAGGAAGTACCAGAAACAACCCAGGTTTTGACCTCAGCCACTCCAGCCAAGACTCCCCAGAGCCTCCTCTCCTGGGAGGCAGACCTGGATGGAGTACACACAGCCCGCCATGTTCCCGCTTTCCCCCTGCAAAGTCACCCATACAGGTGGCCCAAGGCTTCTGCAGGCCCCCAAAACTGGGCTAAAGGGGCCCAGAGAGAAGAGAGACTACGCTCACTGTCCAAGGAGGAAGACATACCAACATACGAGAAAAGACTCCAAGACTGTCCTCAGTCTGCCAAGAACTTCCAGTTACCGAGCTACCCCAGGGACAGCAGACAATGGTCCATCCACTGGCCAACCAGATGGCCGAGCATTAACAACACCCAAGAACACCCAGCACTGCACGCCAGTCTTCTGCTTCTTTTCTAAGGAGCAGACCCTCACTGTCGAGACGTCCAGCCTTTTTCATCATCCCCCTGCCCCGGGGATGTGTTCTTCCTTCACAGCCTCCTCTGGTCAGGCTGATGAGCCGAACCCTCTTTGGGAACCACATCCAGTCCTGAAACTTTGGTTCCAGTCACAAGGGTCTTCCTCCATGCCCAGAGAAAACAAAACTGCTAACACCGCCCTCGGTACCATCCCAACTCAGCCAAAGCTACAGTGGTCCCATCAGTGGTCCACGTTGAACCCTGGATTCTTCCTGCCAAGCAGCTAAATCACAGGGATCTCACTAGCTACATTCACCTAAAGTTTCTAAATGCCCCCCAGCTCCTCTTCAGGTAAACGCTCCTCCTAGATACACACCAAAACAGACCTGGACGTGTTCTCTTCCCCTCTCCAAGTACTGGGTTGGAATGAACTTTTTGGCCAACCCAATACCTCTGTGACTGCCCCATCACACCTGTCTCCCCGCTCCCTCCCTGCATCCTTTGTGGGTACACTCAGCGGTCATGGCCTGACGATGCTTGGGTGTTGAATGCACCTGGACTTCCCACTTCCACACTGCGGCCACCCAAAAACAAACCTCATAACCCTCAGCCCGAACAGAAGACAGCACTGTCCTTGGGCTGAAACAAACCATTTCCCCTTTTATATCTTGAAGCTCTCAGTAGACACACACACACACACACACACACACATATTAAGAAGTGCCAGCAAAGGATTCTATCTGCTGCAGTATCTACAATCCCTCATTTGAATATAAAAGCCCAATAGCTAATTGAAGCTCTTTGTGCACAACCAGCCCTATTCCTTCATCCACACACCTGGCTGCTTCTCTCCGTCTGTCCTTTCAATGCATAGTGGAAAGTTAATATAGAACTGCTAGATTACCCTTTCTAAAACATGCCAGTGTTCATGCGGAGGCTGGTGGGGACAGATGACACGCTACCAGGGTAACTGAGGAGAGTTTCAAAGGGTCTGTTTACAAGGGTGTGATGGGAACCCAGCAAGGGCTGGGTGAGAGTTTTAGCAGCCGTGGAACCAAACAAGGTAAGGGGCTGAGGGGCCAGCCCAGCAGGAAGCGGCAGACTGAGGGCACTCATGGTATAGCCCGAGGAGGGCAGCCTCCTCCTGGCAGGCGGAGCAGGGTGGAGGTGGGCGGGGGGAGGAGGCAGGGGCCCGCAGCTGCACACAGAAGGGCCGAAGCAGAGATCATGTCACATCACCGTGGAGGTTCACCACTGTGAACGTCGCAGGCACAGCCCAGAGAGGTGATCAAGAGGTTTAGGTTCCACTTCCCCTGGCACTTGTGAGCTCAGGGACTTGGCTGGGTCTCACCGAGCCATCCATTTCATCCGCTGAAAAGCCACAGAAGGACATATGCGATCCACAGCCCACGTCGGTATTCTCCTGAGGCTCTAATGAAACCAGGTTGCTAAAGGCCCAACGTCATAGCCTTCCTCCTGCCTCAACAAACTCCAAAGAGGCTACGGGACATCCAGGCTACTGGATGACCTTCTATGACCCCTCCAGCCCCAGGATCTCCCCAGGCTCTGAGTCCCTTTCAGTCCCAGCCATTTGTGCCCTTTCCTGGAGGCCTGGCACAGCACCAGGCCCTGGGCTGGATGATACCAGGGCACATAAGGTGGTTCGGACTCACCAAGAGCCACGGGCAGGACCAACATCAAAGACAATGACCATGCAACGCTGAGAGGGAGCCAGGAGCCCCCCAGCGGAAGGCGGGGGCGCTGAGGGAGGGGAGATACAGAGGGAGGCACATGGGTGGTTTGAGAGTGATCCCACGCGGGAACTTCATGCCAGTGGAGTCGACTTCCAACAATATTGACTAAGCCCTTGACTACTGGCCGACAACTGCGCTACAGGTATCACATTCATCATCGCCTTTAGGAGGCTTATGACAAGGACCTGGGAGGCAGGAGCTGTGTTGATCCCTGTTATACAGATGAAGAAACTAAGCCTTGGAAAAGCTAAGTTCCTGACCCAGAATCCTACAGCTAGGAAGACTAAGGTTCCGGCTCAGGTCTGTCTGACTCTGAAGCTCTTGACCTTAAGGACTCCAGGGAGCCCTAAGCTGGTTTGTACCCTGGACAAATCTCACCTGAGGCCACAGAACCCAAAGGCACTTCCAGGGCTGCACGCCACAAACCCTGCCTGTCACAGACCCTGTGGTCAGGTCCCATCCATCTATTTAAATGGGCTGGATGAAGAAGGATTCTGCACTATTCTCAAAAGGAGCAGAGTCTGAGGATAAATTCACAGAGCCTGGATTTCAGCAAGTGACACAGCTTCAGGTTTTCTATTACACACGTTCAGAGTTTCGGGGTGGGTAATAAGTGACTGAATAACACAATGGGTAACAATAGATTCTTTATCCTTCTAAAACCAAGCCCGCACACCATATGACAATAGTGATTTTTACCCACTGACGTAATTAACCAAACTGCGAACTGCGTCAAGCGATTTTCAAAATCAAACAGCATTTTATGGGATTCGGTGCAGGCACACATTCCAATCCTGACGGATTATCAGGATTGATAATTTATCTTCCATTTATCTCCCTTTAAAAGTGGGATAAAAAGGTCAATCACTGGCACTTCCCCGGTCCCTGGTGGTCCTGTGGTTAAGACTCCATGCTGCCACTGCAGGAGGGCACAAGATCCATCCCTGGCAGGGGAACTAAGATCCCACATGCCACATGGCCCAGTATGCAACTGTGTACATCAATTATATCTGAGTAAAGCTTTAAAAATCTGTACTGCTTTCACTTAAAGAAGACGGTAAATCAGACAGAAAAGCTGGAAAGGCAGAACACTCCCTCCGAACTCAGAAGCCAGGCAATAAACACCTTTATGGGAAACTTCCCAGAAGACAGGTGTGACATTGTAGGGCAACCTTGACACCTGGCATCCATTTCCATCCTAGAGTCCCAAGTGGGGAGAGGCAGTCCAACAGGCAACATGGCAAGCGGTCCCCACAGTACAAGACATCAGGCAAAGCCAGATGAGAGTGGGCTGGCTCACTCTGCCTCATAGGCAAATATTGACTCTCTGAACTTGACACTGTCATCGAGAGAGACTTCGGAGAAGGGTCAGCATAATCCATAATTTTGTGCCCTAAAAAAAGTCAGGTGAGGCTTTGACACAAGGAGTCAGCGACAACTACCCTGGCAAACACCAGCTGGCTCATCTTTTGCCTCTTGGGGCAGCTGAAGGCATGATGAACATTTCCCTTCCAAAGCAGAGAGGAAAAAGTAACTAGAGGGGCTATTTTGGTGAGGCTGTGTGAACTCTGAGATGCAGAGCTGAAGATGAACTTGGAAACCCCAGGCCAGAAGTTTCCATGGGTATTTTTAGCAGCAGAACTATTTATTTTACAAAGAATCTTATGAAGAACTACATGCATAGAGTTCCACATATCATATATATCTATGAAGGTATAAATGTCCATGTGTATCTATGTGCCCTCGGGTAAAAGCAATCTTTTCATTATACATTCAAAGTTCAAGTTACCTTGTTCCTATTTTCAATATAATAGATGCATAATCGAAACCCTGTATTCCCCAACGTATTAAAAGTTGGTGTAACACACAAGTGTTTGCATTACAGTTTATTGGAAGGGGTTGGAGATGGGGTGGGGCGTGTTTTTTTAAGGAATCTCACAGGAAACACTTATGGATTCCCCGATGGGCCTCAAGGGACACGGTTTGTAAACGAGTAATCAATCTCCCCTTCGACTTCATGATGGAGGCCAAACGAACATAACCCAGCCCTAAGACTAAAGCACAAAGCAGGACTCACCTCCCCACCTCACGAGAGCATCAGAGCTGGCAAGATCCAGGCCCCCATCTGAACCTTTTCCCCACATCACATGCTAAATCCCGGGATCTGAAGTTACAACTCCACGGTTCAAATCTAGCTCGCTGACATGTTTTATCTAATCTACAGGGTTGTTGCTTTTTTTTTTTTAATTTACCTCCATTAGAACACTGTTCTATTTCCCCCATTGTCCTTTTTTCCAACTTTGATATAATTGTCCAAAAAAAGATTATATATATTTATGGTATAAGACATAATGCTTTGCCACAGTGTTTCTTAAAATCTTAAGTGAATACTTTAAAATTAGGAGACAGCATGTTTTCAAGTACTGATTTTTAGCTTCTCAAAGGGAAAAAAACAAGGCAAAGAAGATCTGGCCACATGTAAGCAACGAGTCAGGATTCCCTGGTAGTTCAGCGGTAAAGAAGCCACCTGCCAATGCAGGAGATGCAAGTTCGATCCCTGGGTAGAGAAGATCCCCTGGAGGAGGGAATGGCGGTGCACTCCAGCGTTCTTGTCTAGGGAATCCCATGGACAGAGGAGCCTGGTGGGCTACAGCCCATGGGGGCCGCAGAAGAGTCGGACCCGACTGAGTGACTAAACAACAAAAGCAAAGAGTTGTCTCTGCGCATCAGCTCCCCCCTCACTGGGGTAAGTGCATGGAGTTCCCCGCCGCCCCCTAGCATCGTCACCTCAATGCTGAGGGCTCGCGGCAGTGGCCAAGCAACATGGCGCTCACACTCCTCATTTTCTCTATCACACAAGAGCATATAAGAGATGGAGAGGCACCGGGACTTCTCAGGGACTGGCACATTCCATTCATTTGTATTCCCCACAGGTCAACCACATGTGAGTTTCTGACTACTAACTGGAGTGCAGTTTGTAAAATTCATGGGTTGCAATTATTCATGATATTTACTTTATAACTTTCTCTCTTAGGAAGAGACCTCTGGCCAATGTCAGATGCAAAATAGACCATTTTGCCTGCCCCTAAATTCTCTGTTCAGGCTTTCCTGGCAGCTCAGTGGTAAAGAATTCATCCTCCCAATGCCAGAGACAGGGTTTCGATCCCTGGGTCCGGAAGATCTCCTGGAGGAGGAAATGGCAACCTACTTCAGTGTTCTTGCCTGAGAAATCCCATGGACAGAGGAGCCCGGCGGGTTACAGTCCATGGGGTTGCAAAGAGTCGGAGACCCTGAGACACAAAACGACAACAAATTCTCCGCTCGTCCCCTGACCTGCTCCCCCATGCCACTACCACCCGCCCAAAGGAGAAAAACAGAGTAGGGAGTTCATCTCTCAGTTGAAGATTTTCACTTCCTACTCTTGAATCTGAATAAAACCACTGCATAAATCCCACCGGTTCCCTCCAGCACCACCCATCCACCTTAGAGCACTGATAAAAATAGCTAAGAGCCACCATTTACTAGGGCTTTCCTGGTAGCTCAGACAGTAAAGGATCTGTCTGCAATCCAGGAGACTGGAGTTCAATCCCTGAGTTGGGAAGATCCCCTGGAAGAAGGGCATGGCAACCCACTCTAGTATTCTTGCCTGGAGAACCCCATGGACAGAGGAGCCTGGTGGGCCACAGTCCATGAGGTCGCGAAGAGTCAGACATGACTGAGCAACTAACACTTCTTTTCAGCCTTGATTAAGGGCCCGCTGTGTTCAGGGCCAGCTTCTCGTGGACACCTCCCCATCCCCACACTGCCCCCTACCTGGGTGCATCCACAGCCCATCCTTTCCAGCTCCCCAGCCCCCCTCACCTCTCCCCCTCTCTCCCAGAGGAGCACTGACCATTGGGACTCCCAAGTGCTAGCCTGGCGAGCTCTGCCTTCAACTGACCACAGATGTTAAGGGGTCTCTCATTATCTATGAAAAACGGCCAAAAGGTCAAGGGTGGATTCTGTCTCCGAGGCCACAAGGACCAACAGAGATTTCAACAGGCCCAGAAGCTCCTCACACGCTTCTAGAGTTCATTCTGAAGTAACCCTGTGTTCTAGCAAAGTTTGCAGCAAGAGGTTCCCACAAGCCAAACCACCACCCCACTGATTCCGCCTGCACTTGCCCAAGAGAGGAGGGCAGAGAATGGGTGGGGAAGAAAATGCACGGGGCCTGGAGTCAGTTCTGGATTTGAATCCTGGTGTGTTTGGTTGTCAAGTCACGTGCAACTCTTTGTGACCCTGCGGACTGCAGCACGCCAGGCTTCCCCATCCTTCACTACTAGCTCCCAGCGTTTGCTCCAATTCATGTCCATTGAGTCGGTGATGCCATCCAACCATCTCATCCTCTGCTGCCCCCTTCTCCTCCTGCCTTCAATCTTTCCCAGCATCAGGGTCTTTTCCAATGAGTCAATTCTTCACATCAGGTGGCCAAAACATTGGAGCTTCAGCTTCAGCACGTGTCCTTCCAATGAACACTCAGGGTGGATTTCCTTTAGGATTGACTGGTTTGAATCCTGGTCTTGCTAGCTATCAGTAAGGAGTCTGGAGGCCAGGGGGCTCACCTCTTGGAACTCTTTCACCTGTAAGTTATCATCTACTCTATAGGCTTGACGTGGGGGTTAAGTAGCACACAGTAGGCACTCCCTAAACAGCAGCAAAGATCAGTCAGCAAGTGGGAGGGCACAGGAATTGAGAGAAGATACTTTGGCATCCAGCTGACCAGCTGCACGCACCTGAGCCAGCTCCCTATCCTCTTTCAGTGACTACAGTAACCACCTTCCTGAGCAAGGGAAGGGGCGAAAGAGTCTGCAGAACCCAAGAGAGGGGTGCCTGGAGTTCATCTGTGTGTGTTTGATAACTTTCATAACTTAAAAAATAAATGGTTTAAACAGTATTTACCGCGCAGGATGACTTTGACAAGCCTTAAATGATACAATCCATGCGAAGCACTTAACATACAGCGGGGGCCCGATAAATATTAGCTAGTATTACCATTATCAGCGCCGAGCAGGAGCTGGGAAGGGAAGGTTCAAGAGGTGTTGCATGGGGAGGGGTGAGCTGTTGCAACAAAGCATAAGAAAAAGCAGAACCAGGGAGTGTTGCAGCTAACGCAGAAAGAAGGACAGCAGAGAGAGCAAGCCGGAGTCCAGGATTCTGGTGCACGTTAGGAAGAACTCGGGCTGAAATTCTCAGACCGACTGCAGTCTCAACTCTCGCCGGCCATCACGGCCAGAGCGGCACCAAGACCATCCTGCCTCCGCCAGAGGAGAAAGATGCTGTCAGCAAACCCACCGTCCACCCCACTCCCCATGAGGCCAGCAAAATGAGAGCACAGGACCCAGCCCGGGTCCTCCCCACCCACCAGGACAGTCTCAGGGTGGCCTTCACATAATCACAGGTGGTGGTGATAAGAGTTCTTACAGAGATTTTCCTGCCTACCATATTCTCCTTCAATTAAAAAGTGCATCCATCTCTGGAACACCTGTTTGTTGCATTTGGAGACAACTGTTCTCCAAATCAGTTTTTAACAGTAACCAAAATACAACCACCACCACCACAAAAAAGATTTTTCAAGGCAAAGTCATACCACTGTCTTCTCTAAAATACAGATCTTTGATAAACCAGCACCTGGGCGAATCCCCCAGGGCAGGTACTATCAAGCCAGTGAGGTCACAGAGTAAACACCTTCATTTAATACCCAAGCAGTGAAAAGAGAATGAGGAATCATTATCAGCAGAGCCTACCCACAAATGGTGAGGGTGAAGACAGTGGGAGGTGACCGATTTTCAACATCTCCTAAAGCCTGATGAATGCCCTCAATCAGAGGTTGGCAAACTGTGTCAGTAAAAGGCCAGACAGTATATATTTTAGGCTTTTGCAGGTCTTCCAGCTCTGCTGTTGTACCGGGAAATCAGCCACTGACAGTGTGCAGAGTAACGACCACGGCTCTGTTCCATTACAACTTTAGTTATGAGTATTCAATTTGTATTTCAAATAATTTTTGCCTGTCATCAAATATTCTTCTTCTCTTTGATTTTTTTTTAACCGCTTAAAAGTGTAAAAAACCACCCTTGGCTCCCAGGCCACCCCAAAACAGACAGTGGCTGGACCTGGGCTGTGGGAGCGAGGCTGGCCGACCACTGCCCTAAATCACATATTTACGCTGGACAGGCCGTCGGCACAGGCCTGCAGCAGGTCAGAGCATGAGCCTGTGGTCTGGGTTTTGGTCCTGGTTCTGACAATTACTAGCTTGAGTACTAAGCTGAAGTTTAACCTTCTCCTCTGAAAATAGAGATTACAACAGTCCCCTCCTAAAGAATTAAGCTAATTAAATGAAATAATGTCTGGCATAAGGCATATGTTCGAGAGAGGACAATTCTATCATTATTGCCATTGTTTCTTGGTTTTTGGCTAGAGATCAACCAGCACGGCTTAAGAACACAGGATCTCTCGGTGCTGGCCAGAATTTCCAACTGGCTGATAAGACATGGGAAGGAGCAGAACTCTTCTTCATGAAAACGGGGTATCTGAGAGATGGAATACCCTGCAGTATGAGTCCGTGGGGGTTTCCCGGGTGGTGCTAGTGGTAAAGAGCCCGCCGGCTACTGCAGGAGACGTGAAACACGAGTTTGATCTCTGGGTCAGGAAGATCCCCTGGAGGAGGGCATGGCAACCCTCTCCAGTATTCTTGCCTGGGAATCCCATGAACAGAGGAGACTGGCAGGCTCCAGTCCCCAGCATTGCAGAGTCAGACACGACTGAAGCGACTAAGCACAGCACACACGGGTCCTCTGGCGACAGAGGATGGTGGCTGATGGTCAAAACACACTGGCTACAGGACTGCTTTCTTGGAGAAGCCCCTCTGGTAGCCTGTACATCTGCAAACTGATCCTGACTTTCGGCACTTAATCGGAAGCCAGTTTATCTTAACAGACAATAAACTCTGTTTCAAATCGGATGGTAACTTCTTTACAACCCTGTGTTCGTTTCTGCTATACAACCAAGTGAATCAGCTGTGTGTATACATACATCCCTCACTCTCGAGCCTCCCTCCCACACCCCCATCCCATCCCTCTAGGTCACCACAGAGCACCAAGCTGAGCTCCCTGCGTTACACGGTGGCTTCTCCCTAGCTATTTTACATGTGTGTGTGTTAGTCTCTCAGTCGTGTCCGACTCTTTGCGACCCCATGGACTGTACAGCCCGCCAGGCTCTTCTGTCGTTGGGATTTTCCAGGCAAGGATACTGAATGGGTTGCCATTTCCTTCTCCAGGGGATCTTTCCAACCCAGGGATGGAACCCAGGTTTCCTGCATTGCAGGCGGACGCTTTACCGCCTGAGCCACCAGGGAAGCACATGTTGGTATATACATGTCAATACTCTCTCAGTTCGTCCCGCCCTCCTCTTTCCTCTGCATCTCTATTCCTGCCCTGAAAAGAGCTCATCAGCACAGTTTTTCCAGATTCTACATATATGTGTGTGTGTTAATACATAATATTTGTTTTTCTCTTTCTGACTTACTTCACTCTGTATGGCAGGCTCTAGGTTCATCCACATCTCTACAATGAGGGGGACTCACACACGGACACCCACCCGTGCCCAACATAGGGCCTTCCACGCTCATTCCACATTGGCTGATTGGTGGGTTTTAACTGGATCTCCAATGCCCAGAACAGAGCTGGCCTGGCCACTAGTGGGTAAACTCGGATGCATGGGTGTGAACTTCAGGGCCCCAAGAGCAAGCAGCTGGAATATGGGCCATCAGTCACAAATACTGGATAAAACCTTTACTTGGAGTTGAGGCAACAGAGGCCCAGAGAGGGCCTGCATCTGTTCCTGCATCTGAAACTCCTTCATTCACCCACTGTTCACTGACTGAGTTCTCTACACCAGGCCGCACAATCATTCTAGGGACACAGAGATGCAAGTCCCTCGGTCTCAAGTTGCTTATAGACCAGCAAGGGGAAGGACTTCCTGGTGGTCCAGTGGTTAAGACTCCCTGCTCCCAACACAGGGGTCCTGGGTTCGATCCCTGGTCAGGAAGCTAGAGCCCACACCTGGTGGCAAAGATACCACATGCCCAACTAAGACCCAACACAGCCCAATAAAACACACATCTCTTTCCAAAGACTAGCAAGGGAGACAAAGAAATAAACAACGGTCTTGTTCTCCTCCCTTTAGGTGGAAACCACTTCATTTGGTAAGGATTTCAACCTTCTACTTCTTCCACTTCATGTCTTCTTCTGAACTTTTCAACATACTTTTTTTTTTTTTAATGACGTAGCCCATGCCTTCTGTAAAGGAAAGTATGAGTCATAAAAGCAGGATTCACATTGCATGTACATTTTCCCATGTGTCAACATACCTCAAATCCCCTGCTAAGCTGTGCTGTCATCCCCTACTTTGACTTGTGCTGACCCCACACCCTAGAAGGCAAGAGCTGTCTCACTCTCTCCTCCACCCGACTCATTCCTGCTCATCCTCGTACCAGGACAACTTGGCCAAACTCCCTCCCCCAGCACAGTTGAGCTCTCCTCCGTGGGATGCTTGGCACCCCGCCTTTCCGCTTACTGTTATCATAACTGTCCATCTGGCCTGGAAACTCCATGACACTGGGGACTCTAACTCATGGCCAGCACAGCGCCTGACCCGGCCGACCACCAGACATTTGGATGGTAAGAAGTTTACACAGAGGAAACAAGGACCTGCCATGTAGAACGGGGAACTGTATTCTATACCTTGTAATAACCTACAGTGGAAAAGAATCTGAAAAAGAATAGATACAGGTACAGGTACAGATATGCATATCTGAATCACCTTGCTGTACAGCCAAAATGAACACAACATTGTAAACCAACTATACTTCAGTATTTTTTCATTTTAAAAATAAAAGTTTAGTAGCTGAAAGGATGACAGTGGGGAGAGGGTCCAGGCATGGAAATCCGATTTGATTTGGGCAGCAGAAAAGTAGGGAAGACAGCATTTGAAGCCAAGGATAGAGTGAGAAAAAAAAAAGTGACAAGAAAGCCTGTGGATGTGATTCTCACACTCTGGTTCAGGACCGTCCAGGGAACTTAGTGAAAAACACAAAGGGTCCATTCCTGTCCTACTTCAAGCAGCCTGGGGCTCTGTGTTCTAAACCAGCTCTCTAGGTGACTTTTATGAGACCACTGCTGCTGCTGCTGCTACATCGCTTCAGTCATGTCATGTCTGACTCTGCGACCCCATGAACTGTGGCCTGCCAGACTCCTCTGTCCATGGGATTCTCCAGCAAGAACACTGGTGTGGGTTGAGATGCCCTCCTCCAGGGGATCTTCCCGGCCCAGGGATGGAACCTGTGTCTCTTATGTCTCCTGCTTTGGCACGTGGGTTCTTTACCACTAGCACCACTTGGGAAGCCCTTGAGAGCCACCAGTTTACATCATTTTAAAGGGACACTGAGAAAAGATGATCCAGCCCAGAGAGCCCCCTCTGGTCTGAAGCAGCCACAGCCCACGATCTCCCAGGAAAACCCTGAAGGCTCACTCCAGGGAGGGAGTTGGGTGCGCTGGTCCGGTTTGAGGAAAATTCAATCCAGAATAAACTGAAGACATCCTTTAATGGTCTTTAAGCAAGAAAGGGGCCAGGTCTTCTGGAACTCAGACTGAGGTCACCCCATAGGTTCTAACTGGGCTAAAACCAAACTGTACTTGGCGGAGAAGGTGCATCAAAGGGAGGGTTTTTCTCAGATGCACAGCAAACTTTCGCCAGCTTCCTCCAGTTCTGCCTCTAACAAATCCAGCCACCCAACAAACCTTAGTGCGTAATCCCCACGGTCTAGGTAGGAATTGGGACAAAGAGCTCATTTTCCTCACTGACTAAGAACTGGAACCATATTCCTACCAAGGTCAGAAGACCCAGGCTCTGCCACTCAGCACTCAAAAAGTCCTTTTCCTGCCCACTGACTGGCACCACCTGTTCATATAGTACATCACAGGTCCCATTCATGGAGCCCCTGACTTTCCTTATGAGCTCTCAGGAAACGAGATGCAATGCTTAAGAGACACAGTGGATGTAAACAAATTCTGTAAACTGCAATGAGCTGGGCTGGGTTCCAGCCAGGCCTAAAGTGAGTGAGTCAGCCTTTTACAAGAATGGTTTTTGCAAGTCAGACTCAGGTTCAAATCCCCACTCTACCACCAACTAGGCGTACGGCACTGAGGGAGTCACCAGTTCTCTTGAAGCTTCAGTGTCCATATGTTCAGGTGGCAAATAATGCTGCCTGACCTCCCGCAGTGGTGACAAGGAGGAACCGCCGTAAGGTCTCGGGGAAAAAAATAGATGCTTAATAATTGTTAGCTGGTTACGTCCCTGAGGTACACTTATCTTCAGAGTGGAAATGTTTAGCTTTAAACAAAAGATACACCACACACACACACACACACACACACACACACACACTGGTATTTTACCCAGTTGAAGATAATTATTAACTATTAGCAATTAATTATCACATTGTACAAATAAATTGCATTCTATAAAAAGTTACTCTCTTCCAAAGTTTGCCTTAACAAAGAAAAAGCTAAAATGCTCAAAGTCTCATAAGTCCAGTCCATCTTTCTTTGCCATCAAATAAAACACTTTTTATTTCCTTTCATGGGCTTAAAACTTCACTAAAAGGCAAATTGTCTAAGGGCATGCCTCTGAGACAACAGGACTCTGTGTGTGCTCAGATAATCCTGTTCCAGTTGACTGTTCTCTACTTTTCTGAACAGACACTGTTCAGAAGCAGGAGTCAGAAACGGTCCTGTGATCCCCCTAATTGCTTCCACAGACAAGTCCAAAAATGGGTAAGTTTTTTTCAAAGACACAACTGACTCAAAGCCCAAATGCTCCTCTCGGAGCCCTCAGCCTTCTCTCCCACAATGGGCTGGACGTCCCCCTGCCAGCACCCCGTCAGCCCTCACCCCGGGGCTCGGCAGGAACTCAGAGGGCAGACAAGACCCGTCTCCGCCCAGGAAAGGCCAGCATGAGAAGCGGAAGGCCATTTGGAAGGCGAAGACAGCATGTCCTGGGCATCCGTCCTCCTGCTATCCTGACATTGACCCCAAGTCGGATCCAGAATCTAGCCTTTGAGGAGCTGTTGTGTTACCAAGAGTTTCTACACCCCCAAATCATCCGTAAGGGCCACAATACAGATTTAAGATACGCACGCAGCACAGCAGACAGCAAACCCCAGCGCACCCAATCTCAGCTTTGACAAGTTACGATGGAGACAGGTGTCTCAGTCTTCCTGGTGTCTTAATGGGGGTCTCCAAATTCTTTACATAAGATATTTAAGGAAGCAGCCAAGTCCTACTAATGAAAAAGTTAAAAGAAGGCCATTTTCAGCAACACAGATGGACCTCGAGATTATCACACTAACTGAAGTCAGACAGAGAAAGACAGACATCATACGGTATTGCTTATATGTGGAATCCAAAAAAATAATGATACATGTGAGTCTTTTTTATAAAGTAGAAAAGACTCACAGACACAGAAAACAAACTTATGGTTACCAAAAGGGAATGGGGTAGGGGGAGACGAATTATGACTCTGGGATTAAAATATCCACACTATTGTATATAAAACAGATAACCAACAAAGATCTACTGTATAGCACAAGGAACTACACTCAGCATCTTATAATAACCTATAAGGGAAGAGAATCTGAAAAAGACTTGATAGATAAGCGGAACCGACTCACTTTGCTGTACAACTGAAACTTAGCAAACATTGTACATCAACTCTATTTCAATTAAAAAAATTTTATATCAATAAATGGTAATTATGTGATGGGATTGAAATATTAGCTAATGCTATGATGGTAATTATTTTGCATCAAAGTAACCTGTTGCACAGATTAAGCTTATACAATGTTATATTATCAATTATATTTCAATAAAGTTGGGGGAAAAGAAGAAGGGGGAAAAATTTGGGCCAACAAGCCCAAACAGAGGCTAAAGTCTTATCAGTAACAAGTTAAAAGATCCAAATTCCCAACAGGTTTGACATTAGACCGACAATGCTTGTCTGTCAACGTTTGTCAAAGTTATGAAGTAAATTTAATATGCCAGGAATATCTTGTGATATTTGGTAAGCCTGATAAAATGATTTTATGGCAATTTCTTAAATGAAGATAAGAAGAAACTCCAGGAAGGTCATACTGACAAGATCTTTTGGCTGCCTTTCTTTGGGATCTTAGAGGGCATATTCCAGTCTCACACATTTTAACAAATTAAATACCAGGAAAACAATTTTACTTGGTCCTTGCTGTTCAAAGAAAAATTTCTCTGCCTGCATTGTGGCTTCTGACATCCTGCCAAGTTTCAGACACTGAAATATGAATGGGATTAAAAAGGATTAAGACAGAGTAAATGCTATTAACAGTTCTTCTATTGCATGCATCTATCTTACTCAAAAGCCAATGACCCACCAGGGAAAAAGAAGGGCTGAGAGAGAACTCAACTCATTCAGCACCTGCTCACTTGAGATGGCAAGGTCAGCAGTTAACGCTGGGCTCTCTCCGGTTGCAGCCTTGCCTGTCAAAGGTTTGCTCCATTCATCTTGACACTTAATCAAAGAACACTTCATCATGGACCATCAGCGTTGCCGGAGCCATTGGCAATCAGTGGCTCCTCTTTTTATTATTTTAGAACAGCAAAACCCTCTTGACAAATTAACACCCAAATAAAACCAGATAAGGTGGGTAATATTATTAGGAAGCCTTAATTATTTTTATAGTTCATATGTATATCACTCACTCACTTATTACTAAGTATTCATCTTGTTTTTTTTAATGGCAACTTGGGCAAACACAAAAATCTGAAATCACGTGTTACATCTCATCCATTTCTGGGTTTCATTTGGTTGCACAAAAATCAACACAATTCTGATTCACAGAGCTGTGTAGCTGCAAATGGTGCAAGTTTAACAATTCATCCAAATTAAATAGAGAGCAGAGGTTTTATTCCTAACGGCATCAATAAATTAAAAAAAAAAAAAGTTAAGCTGGCAGTACAAAGAAACATGAGTAGCCTACAAGGTTGAAAGTTGTTTTTATTTCCCCCAGCTTTACTGAGGTAACTGACATATAGTATCAATAACCTCAGATATGCAGATGACACCACCCTTATGGCAGAAAGTGAAGAGGAACTAAAAAGCCTCTTGATGAAAGTGAAAGAGGAGAGTGAAAAAGTTGGCTTAAAGCTCAACATTCAGAAAACAAAGATCATGGCATCCGGTCCCATCACTGCATGGGAAATAAATGGGGAAACAGTGGAAACAGTGTCAGACTTTATTTTGGGGGCTCCAAAATCACTGCAGATGGTGACTGCAGCCATGAAATTAAAAGATGCTTACTCCTTGGAAGAAAAGTTATGACCAACCTAGACAGCATATTGAAAAGCAGAGACATTACTTTGCCAACAAAGGTCCATCTAATCAAGGCTATGGTTTTTCCAGTGGTCACGTATGGATGTGAGAGTTGGACTGTGAAGAAAGCCGAGCGCCAAAGAATTGATGCTTTTGAACTGTGGTGTTGAAGACTCTTGAGAGTCTCTTGGACTGCAAGGAGATCCAACCAGTCCATCCTAAAGGAAATCAGTCCTGAATATTCATTGGAAGGACTGATGCTGAAGCTGAAACTCCAATACTTTGGCCACCTAATGCGAACAACTGACTCATTAGAAAAGACCCTGATGCTGGAAAAGATTGAGGGCAGGAGGAGAAGGGGACGACAGAGGATGAGATGGTTGGATGGCATCACTGACTCAATGGACATGGGTTTGAGCAAGCTCCAGGAGATAGTGAAGCACAGGGAAGCCTGGTATGGTGCAGTCCATGGGGTTGCAAAGAGTTGGACATGACTTAGCAACTGAACAACAACATATGTTTAAATATTTTCTAATGCTGAAACGTGATCAACGTCATTCAGGACAGCAGTGATCTGGCTGCAGGGGAGGCAAGTGACGGGCTCAAAAGGAACACAGGTAAATGAAATAACTGGGTGGTTACTCCCAGTGCACTCTATGCCTGTGCTTGTAACTCAGCTTGTAATTCTTTCAAATTATCATATATTACATGATAACAATGATTAAACCACTGACACAATCCACCGCCACCACTGAGGCTGACAGCAGCCAACACTTATCAGGCGATCACTGGAGGCCGGGCACTTCTCCAATCACACAGGAGAACTAGAGAGGGAGCCCTGCCAGGTGGGAGGTCAGAACCGGAAGACAAAGCCAGGCCGCCTCGCCCTCGGCCAGGAGGAAGGCGCCCAAGGCCACACGTCAGCACCCGCCTGTGGGTATCTGGTGTTTGCCTCATTTCCCCAACCACAGTGTAGGTTAATGGGCACTCCTTGCCAGTTCCTGTGTTCCCCTCTGAGTGCCTAGCACCTAGCAGGTGCCCAATAAATACCCATTGGCTGGATACATAAATGAAATATCAGATCAGATCAGATCAGCCGCTCAGTCGTGTCCGACTCTTTGCGACCCCATGAATCGCAGCACACCAGGCCTCCCTGTCCATCACCAACTCCCGGAGTTCACTGAGACTCACGTCCATCGAGTCAGTGATGCCATCCAGCCATATTATATAATAAGGTAATTACCAGAATAACATGCTTGGTCATTTATCATGCTTGGTAAATCATTATAAGCTGACCCATGCACATTCACGGGCACTTTAGAACCAATTGCTTTACCTGAATGGCAGCTAAAACCATTAGCTTCTAGAAGAGAGGTTCTCACCTGACAAGGTGGCAACAGAAAGGTGGGTGGCCCTCTGTCATAAGAAATATTGCCCATCATTTGTTACTAAGGAGCATACAAATGGTTGGTATCTTGTCAAAGCAAATCCAAAGCTTTCTCCTAACAGCCATCATCTACAGGATTTAGCAGACCTTCTTCACTAGGAGTCAACAGGGCAAGTTTAGGGGACTTTCCTGGTGGGCCAGTGGTTAGGACTTTGCTTTCCAATGCAAGGGGTGTGGGTTCGATTCCTGGTCAGGGAACTACATGCCTTGTAGCCAAAAAAAAAAAAACAAAATATAAAACAACAATATTGTAAAAGTGAAAGTTGCTCAGTTGAGTCTGATTCTTTGCTACCGCATGGACTATACAGTCCATGGAATTCTCCAGGCCAGAATACTGGAGTGGGTAGCTTTTCCCTTCTTCAGGGGATCTTCCCAACCCAGGGATCAAACCGGGTTCTCTGGCATGGCAGGCAGATTTTTTACCAGCTGAGCCACCAGGGAAGCAATACTGTAACAAATTCAATAAAGACTTTTAAAATGGTTCACATTAAAAAAAAAAAAAAAAAGCATATGAAAAGAAGTTTAGAGCCAGCTTAGAGCCTCAGCCTGTGCTCAGCATGGAGGTGGGAAGGTCCTGAGGACCACCACTGGCCTTGAAGGAAACAGAGGGAAAAAGGGAAGTGAGAGAGGAGGGAGAAAAAGAAGGGGAGTGAGAAGAGAGAGGAATAGAGAAAGTCAGGAGCTGGCTGGTCATGGCTGGCTGGCTGGCTCAGGTGGTTTGTCTGATGGGACCACCGCACGACAGTGCAGGAGGTTCCTGGGAACAGATCACATCAGAAGACACCTACCCTCCCACCACCCACCCAAACTGATCTAAAGGGAGGGGGACACTATTTCTGTGGGTCTGGAGTCCTGGATCCAGACTTACTCCATCCCTGGTGTCAAGACACCTCACCTTGTTCAGGCCTCTGCTCTTTTGCCCATAAAGTGATATTGTCACCCCTGCCTTCTAACTGCACAGAAACTCTTCAACGATCCAACCAGCCCTTGGCAGACTTCAGATTTCTCCTGTCTGCAAAAGCACACACTTAAGCCAGTTTATCAGAACTCCCTGATCACTCTGACAACTACTTCTGTCTCCCACAGCAGTGGCTTTCTAGAAGCACCTGCATGTCTGAACAGCACCTCGGGGGACTCCCAAAATAACGCTGTTTGCTGCCAAAGATGACAACCTACATGCTCGCTTCACAGGGGAGACGCAATTCGACCCCACAGACCAGCGATTCTCCGGGCTCCGCTCCAATCCTCAGCCACCTCTGTCGGCCCTGAGCAGCAGCACACAAGCCTGGCCCTGTCCCGCGGTTGGGGGAGGGGACACCACCCTCTGATTGAAATAACAACCACAAGCAAACAGCAAAAGGCTCTTGAAACAGACTTCACCTGGTTACATCACTGCCTGTTGACAGCAGCCCTAAGGAAGCAGGTGCCTTTCAGCAAGTTTTCAATCATGTGAAGGAAAGAATGAAGGCAGTAGCATCAACATATATACACTTCCATGTACTGGTGAGAAGCTGCTATATAACACAGGGAGCCCAGCCGGGCTCTGTGATCATCCAGAGGGGTGGGAGGCAGCGAGGAGAGGGAGGCTTAAGAGGGGATATATGTATAATCACAGCTGATTTGCATTGTCGTACGGCAGAAACCATCACAACATTGCAAAGCAATTTTCCTCTAATTAAAAAATAATTTTTTAAAAAAAAAAGTCAAATCTGGAGCAGAAAGGGAGAAGAAAAGTCACGTGAACAACGATATTTTTCACTTCAAAGAGGCCAGTCCAGACCCGCCCTTAACACATGAGCAGGGTCTCTGGCTTTCCCCTCATTGTCAAACACCACTATGGAGTCTAACTAAATAAGACCCATCCTGTCCTGAGGTTTAGAAAGAGTTTTATTTGGTAGCCTAACCTCTTAAATACACATACACACAACTCCTCATGGGGAAGTCATAAAATGCAAATTTCTGATAATGTCAACAATATCATGGCAGCAGCAGGCATTCACTGAGTTCTTCCCATACGTTGGGAAACTCATCCATGGCATACTAGTAACTCCTATGAGATAAGGGATGCTCTTATCTGCATTTCACAAATTGGGAAATCAAGGTTGGAACACAGGAAGTGAATCGCCCAAGGCCATGTCATTAGCCTGTAGGATGTTTCCTCCAGCTCTCCCCGCCAAGTCCTCCCCATCCTCCCACCTTCTATCAAGGAGGAGTTTGTTTAGCTGCAGATTGAAGAAATCTTCTGAGGCAAACAGGTAAGCACCCTCCCCTGAGCACTTTTGGGTCAACCTGCAGAATACGGTCTCCTAGGCAACCTCTAGCTGGGCAGCACTTCACCACCACCCCCCAGACACTCACCTCGAGACTAAGGCAGTCTGGGTGGACTTCCTCAAATGCTGGAAGACCTGGGGAGAATGCAACAGCAGGACAGAGGCCTCACTCAAAATACAAAGACCCAGCCGCATAACCACAGCCAAGGCGAGCCCAGGTAGCAGGACTGCAGCAGAGGAAACCCAGCCAGGCAAACCCGGCCCCAGGCCGTGCCGCACGCAGCATCCCCGGCCACGTGAACCGACTTCCAGACACCGCTGTGTGATGGAGCAGAGGCAACGGCAACTCTCAGGCACTCAGTAAAACCACCAGCCAGGCCAGGCAGATCGGGGTGGGTCGGGGTACCAGCGCGCGCTGGTCACAGTCAGTGAGGACATGGGGATTCACAAGGCCAGCCCGGAGGCCCAGGCCTGCCTCTGCAGGGGCTAACGTGCCGGCTCTGGTCAGAGACACCATAACAGCAAAGCCTCTCTCGACGGCTGACCCGAGAGGACGACACAGAAGGGAGAGCCGGCCAGCCAGGACCTTCAAGAAGGGAAGCCAGTGTGGGCTGGGTTCTGGGAAGAAGAGGCCATTTTTCCTTCCTCCTCCCTGAAGCTCAGGTAACAAGTGGACCAGGCAGAGGAAAGGGTGTGTCAGGAAGAAGAGGAAGAAGCATCGGGGCTGTGGGCCTCCACTGGGGGCTAAAGGATGGAGGTGGGCCCAGGCCGCTGGCTCCGTGGGGGGCCTGGGGTACAGAGGAGGTGATGGACCGTCTGTCCTCACGGGCGGCTCCCGGCTGACCCTGAGCCACTCAACAGGCGCAGTGACAGAGCTTCCTCTGACCCGCTACGTCCAGGTGGCTAGAGAGCAGGGGACTGAACTCCTGCTACGTCTAAAAATGGGTTTTCCTACGCTACTCTTGATTAATAACAGCCAACATTTACTGTGAGCTGGCTGTGAGACAGCACTGCTCCAAGGATCTAGTATGTGCTATCCGGGGGTACGCCGTGGTTAGCCCCATTTCCCACATGGGGAAATGGACTGGAGCCAGGGCTCCAGTGGCTGGTGGTACAAGGTCCTAGAGCTAGGATGTAACAGAACTAGGCCTGGAGCCCCCTCCACTCCATGTCCCCCATACAGACTCCTTTCATTTACTGATGGTTACTAGGTGCCATCACTTCATGGCAAATAGATGGGGAAACAGTGGAAACAGTGACAGACTTTATTTTGGGGGCTCCAAAATCACTGCAGATGGTGACTGCAGCCATGAAATTAAAAGATACTTGCTCCTTGGAAGAAGCTATGACCAACCTAGACAGCATATTAAAAAGCAGAGACATGACTTTGCCAACAATGGTCCATCTAGTCAAAGCTATAGTTTTTCCAGTGGTCATGTATGAATGTGAGAGTTGGACTATACAGAAAGCTGAGCGCCGAAGAATTGATGCTTTTGAACTATGGTGTTGCAGAAGACTCTTGAGAGTCCCGTGGACTGCAACGAGATCCAACCTGTCCATCCGAAAGGAAATCAGTCCTGAATATTCATTGGAAGGACTGATGCTGAAGCTCATACTCTAATTCTTTGGCCACCTGATGCAAAGAACTGACCCACTAGAAAAGACTTTGATGCTGGGAAAAATTGAAGGCGGGAGAAGGGGACGACAGAGGATGAGATGATTGGATGGCATCACCGACTCAATGGACATGAGTTTGAGTAAGCTCCGGGAGTTGGTGATGGACAGGGAGGCCTGGCGTGCTGCAGTCCATGGGGTGGCAAAGAGCCGGACACGACTGAGTGACTTAACTGAACTAGATGCCAGCCCTGTGCTAAGGCATTTCACATTTGTTATCTTACTAAAACCTCACAGCAGCTCTCTAATAAAATACACCATCTCTGTTTAAGAGTTTATATGCGTACAGGATGACATCAACTAAAGTATCTTTTTGCATGAAAAAAAAGTGCTGAGAACACACACACCCAGTCATTAACAGCGGTCTCCTCAGGTGGTCAGTAACAGGAGGCTTCTTTTCAATACGCTTCTGTAGTTAGCATCCTTTGCACACAGGGCAGGGCTTCCTTTCACAATTTTTAAAAAACACAGGACTTTAATTCCATGCAGAACACAGTGGGGAATAATAACCACCAAACTAAAAATGTTCAAAGTGGTCTCCAATGCAAGGAACAGCCCCCCTGGCTGTAGAACACGCTGGCCAGGGACAACGAACGGAGCAGCTCTGAAATTAAGAGACTCCGTGTGTCAGCTGAATACAGAATAGAGGATAAACCCTACGCAAAGTTACTAAAGCAAAGCACGTCGGCTGGTTTGGCTGACACCAACACAACATAAATTTTCTTAATATGACACACCAGGCTGGAAACTTCATTCGCTAAGCTCGCCCCCAGCCAAGCATAACAAGCCTGAGTATAGAAGCCACATGTGAGCCTTGAGCTGGTGCACAGATGGGCCCATCAGAGGTGTCTCATTCATCCACCCTGAAGGACACGAGGGCCTGCAGACCACGATGCTCAAATGACAGGTAGAGAGGAGCCCGCAGGGCTATCTGGATCCAGGATCCCAGCCACGATAGCCACCGCCTATGCGGCACCCACCGCACACCAAGAGCAAAGGTTGGCATTTTGCAAACATCACTTGGCCTCGAGGAGGCGCCTATGGCAGCGAGCCAGGGGCACAGGGGGCCACTGGCCAAGTCGCTGTGCTCCCTTCATCTGTGAACACATGGAGTCACTAAGCTGTCACTGGGAGAGCACGGTACAGCTCAGCCGAGGCCAGGGCCGCTCCTTTCCCACAGATCATTTACGTCAGTTATTACAAGGCTTCAGGAAGGAGCATGGGATGCTCTTTGGTCTTTAAATCTGACAGGATGTCATGAGAATTTCTCCATGCTCGCTACTCTGTGGTATCTTTGTTAAAAGGCTGCCTGGTAAGGCCCCAGATGAGAGAGAAAACACTTGTCAATCATCTTAGGAGAGGAAGGCAGGACCTCTCAAGAAAGAGAAGAATGCCTGATCTGTGTACACAGCATAGAATCCAGGGAAAGCCCTTTTATCCCGTCCTCCTAGGACCTGGGCTGAAACTAGGGGCAGGAAGACTCAAATTAGATCTTTGAAGTCCATCCACAGTTGAAAGATCATCAAGAGAGGGCTAAGAAACCAACCCAACTAGAAGCTGATGTTACTTAGAATCACAAACAGTAAATGCAGGAACCAGGCTAAAAATAAAACTCTGATGTCACTCACTGACAACATAAGAACCTATTTTACTAAGGAGGGGGAAGGGAGAGAAACAGGGTTTCCTTTGCTTTTGACCCAGAAATCTCTCCTAAACCCAGTCATCTAAGTCTGCATGTTAGCTAACTTCTTGGGAGGATACCCCAATCTCACAGGGAAGAGATCAGAGGCAGAATTTGAACACAGGTGTGGTTAACTCAAAACCGGTGCTCACAGTCATCCTCTCTGGGTTTTAGCCCTGACTTGCCTCAGATTTGCTGTGTGACCTTGGGCAGGTCATGTACTTCCTCTGAGTCTCAGGTTCCTTACTTGAGTGGAGAACATTCCTTGACTGGTTTCTAAGGTCCCTTCTAGCTCTGACATTTTATGGATTTATCTACCAGGGTTTTGGACTTCACAGACCAATGCAGTTTCAAACGTTAAACACACAAAACCTTAAGGGTCAACCTGAGAGTCACAGCTCTTTATTTTGCCTAGGGGTACTTACCACCTACTGTCTGTCATTCTTGTTTCACGAAAAGAAATAGTTTCCCCCCAAAATATAGGGAGGACATATTCTGATGAAAGAATGTTCCTTTGAACTGAGGTAGGGTCATGAGAATCTCAGTATGCTGTCCTTGTTCTTCTCTTTTTAACACAGGCCCCTGAAAACTTTGCACAGGCTGTGCACTGGTCTGCAGACCAGTGTATGGGAATCACTGTCAGATGCATTTCTAGCCACATTCATCTAAGGGCATAAAATTAATTGCTTTGCCTGGCAAGCTGGAAGACCTCGATGCATTTTAGCTGCAGAATAAAGTGATATAACGTGAGTTGCGGAAGTCAATTACCAAGATTGCTAAAGAGAAACCGTACCAATCATAATGTATTACTTTAATTTTATTTCTTGTTGTTGTTGAGGCAGGCAAGATGCTCAGTGCTTTGCATGGATTGAGTTATTTAATTCTCCATATCCAATTTTTGTCCATTTTCCATCAAGATATGCAGTTCTCCAGGCTTACCTGGTGGCTCACTGGTAAAATAATAATAATAATAAGCCTGTCAATGCAGGAGACATGGGTTCGATCCCTGGGTAGGGAAGATTCCCTGGAGAAGGAAGTGGTAACCCACTCCAGTATTCTTTCCTGGGAAAACAGAGGAGTCTACTGGGCTATAGTCCACAGGGTCACAAAGAGTCAGACACAACTGAGTGACTCAATAGTAACAACATGCAAGTCTCCAGGGGCACCATGATAAGGAAATATATTCAGACTGAAAAAAAAAAAAAAAAACAGATTGCAACTTATTTCAAGGCTCAACATGAAGAAACATATTCACAGCCTATTTTAAAAAGCACTGTTGCCCTGAGAAGAGCAGCAGGAAGTTATAGAAAGGCAATTAAAATGAACACACACGTTCGGTGTCTTCCTGCACACTAGCTGATCGGTTACAAAGGCCAGGTGGTCTCAGGCCACTGACCTCGGTTGCTCTGTAAACCCAGGAAAGGCCCCATGTGAGGCCAGGGAATTCTTGGGGGAAAAGAACGAAAAGCTCCAGGTTACTGGATGGACACAGGCTGGGGCCCAGAATCAAAGTAACTGTGCCTCCACCCAGACCACGTGACTCGGGGCTCAGACAGAGAGACTGCGTTTGCCCATCAGCCGGATGCGATATCCCCCTCGTCTGAATCCCTCCCAGCCTCATAGGCAAACCTTGCTCAGCTTGAAGCCTCCTCTTCTCCTTGAAACCTTCTCTCCCCATTTCAATTCCCTCACCATCTCTTTGCAAGGGGTGAGCAGAGCTAACATGAAGAGAACCTGAAAGAGACCCAACACGGTCTCTTCACCTGCTCCTAGTCCCAGTCTTCAACAAACGAGAAAAGCAAGGCCCCAAGAGAGAGCAACTTCCCCAAGGCCACATGGGTAGAAGGCAAGCACATCATTCAGACAGGCATGCCTGACATAAGGGATGCTCCATAAACCCAATCACCCACCTGGGCGAGCATCCCTGTGGGAGCTACCGGATGAGCGCAGTGCCTTCAGCAGCCCATGGGGGCCTCCATCTGGACCAGAGCTTCTTAATCTGTTTGGTCTTGGGACCCCTTTTATTAATGACTTTTTGTTTATAATATTATATATGTTTATAATATAGTCTCTATTACCTGTATAAAAATCATTATGGAAACGGTATTTTCCAACATGAAAAAAAATTCATGGGAGGAGTGGCATTATTTTAGATTGTTGCAAGTCTCTCGTGTCTGGTAGCGTAAGAGAGGCTGGATTCTCACATGTACTTCTGCGTTCAGTCTATTATAGTATGGTTTTGGGAGCTGAAGTCGATGAAGAAACCCTGGCCTGACACAAACCTGTCGTTGGGACAGGGAGTATTTTCTCAGCCTTCTCGGTAATCGTGGATATTTTTCTTTGACACTACACCAAAACTCGACAAGTGACAGGTAGCTGTTTAAAGTCAGCCGTGACGTGGAATCTGAAACTCTGTCAGTGACTGTTCGTCTTCCGTTACATGAAAATCAATCGCTCTTTGTACTCACTGCACTTTGCATGGTCCTTTTTACCCTGCATGGCTTTGTGCCATCGTGCATCGGTTACTTGGAAAATATTAGTTCACTGAGATTTGTACCCGAGAGAGAATGAGAATGAAAAGACCACAGTTCAGCACTACTACAGAAATGGTTTTGACCACGCCGATCCACTGAAAGGGTCTCAGGGAAGCCCAGAGGTCCCAGGACCACTTTCTGAGAACCAAAGAAGCTCACACCCCGTGAATGTGGGTCTGTATCTCTTCGTTCATTCCACAACTATTTACTGGGCACCCACTACATCTGTTTCAGGTGCTGGGAATTCCGCAGTGAACGAGGCAGAGCCCTGCCCTCGTGTAGCTCACAATCTCGTGGGGAGGGCAGACCGCACACAAGCAAACCAGTAAAGGCACATAATAATGTCAGGTAACGCTAAGTGCCAGAGGGAAATGAAACCCCATACCATATATTTGCACATGGGCATGTGGGTTCCCTGTGAGGCCTAATTCAGCCAGCTTGGGATTTGCTAATTTAAGGGTTTCACAATAAAATATGGGTTGCTGTGTTGTTGTTTTTTTTTAAATACAAAAATACTTGCGGACGTGGGCGGGGGCAGGGAGGTGGGGGTGACGTGCCCTAGAAGTGCTGAGAGCTCACCACTGGGGCTGGATTCCCTTCCAGTGGCTCCAGGAGGGCTAAACCTCAGCAGTTACCTCTCAGAGCGGCTTCTGCCCCTCCAGCCGGCTGACCACAGCCTCCCTGCTGACACACAGGATCCCTTCCCCCGCCTGTACGGCACATTGGCCATCTAGCCTGAGCCTCACATGACTCCATGAGAGTGATCTGGGGCGGGTATTATTCATCGCTTTTTCAGATGAGGAAACTGAGCCCAGCAGAGGTTAACATGCGATAACGTGCCTGTTACATAATGAACTCAGAACTTGAACCCAAGTCCCCTGACCCACCCTGCACGCTTCATTTCACCAGACAGACCACCACCGTTTCCTTCACCTCTGATACTCCTTCAAGTAAGGAAAAGAAAATGGATGAGACATTTAGAGCAACGATAGCAGCTTAGTGTCTTCCTCCAAAAATGTCCTGGATCATCATAATCCTCCTTCTCAGACAGCAAGTTGAACTTATGAAGAAGACAGATAGATGGAGCCTGATGCTCAGTAGGCACCCATATTTGGAGCCACGAGCTCTCCAAGTGTTCGTGGAGACCTAGGACACCAGGGCCAGTATGAGGCAGTGAGGGTACAGAGATGAAGAAGAAAGAGCAAGGGCCTGCCCTTCTGGAGCTTCTGTCCTGGAGGACTGTCACCAGCACAACACCAACTCAGAGGCTGAGCCTGTTGACCACATGTTCCCCAGAAGGGTTAACTGCAAGCTTCCTGAGCCTCAATCAATGGCATCAGATTAACAACAGAGCCCTGTGTTCAGTCTTAGCCGTGAAACATGCCTTTCAGGAGAAGAAATGAGCTTTATTGCTCTGCCCCTTCACTCCACCCATTTTACAGATGGAAAAGCAAGCCCAGGACCCAGAAGCCACTGCTTCTGAACCTCACGATGAGTCAGAGGTGTGACAGGGGCCACAGCCCACTCGCTCGTCTTCCTGAGAAGCCCTGGCTGCGGCCTGGCCTAATTTGCTCTTTTTAACATCCCAGGAGGCCCCCTTGAATAACAGCCACACATTTGAGGCGGCCAAGCAACACATCACCCTGGCAGGGAAGTGACTATTTCAAGAGGAAAGGGGCATATATAGCAGTGGTCCTCGGCGGCCACCCAAAGTACAGCCAGCCCTGCGAGGCCGGCCAACCCCAAAGCCCACATCGAGCTTCCTCTCCTCCCGGTCCGCCTGGCCAGCACCATTCCCACCAAGGTTTAAAAAAGAAGTAGAAGTTCCCTTCTGCCTGCCTGGCTGGCGGCACATTCCACTGACTCAGACCGTTCTGGGCACTGCGAAGAAGACACTGTTCATTTTCCCTGGGCAGCGAACTGGCCCACATCCGGACCTGTCGCTGGCAGGAGGGGACACTTGGCATCCCAACAGAAGCAAATGAATGGCGTGCTATTTTTAACGTGCGGTTCCTGTCTTTCTTCCAGAAGGCTCGGCACCTGTGCCAGAGTTGCCCCACGCTCGGCTTGCGGACCACCCACATCCGAAACACCTGGTGCTACAGGGAAAGTCAGACTCTGGGTTCCACCAACCTAGCAGGAGCCAGCAGGGGGAGAACTCAGGAGCGTGAATCTTTCGCAAGCTCCTCAAGTGACTCATTTGCAAAATCAAGTCTGAGAACCAGGGACGATCCGGATCCATATTCATTCATTCACTCAACATGTGCCACCTGTGATACAGGAATGCAAAGATAAATGCACGTGCTCCTTGGCTTCCCTGGTGGCCCAGTGGTTAAGAATCTGCCTTGCAATGCGGGGGACAGGGGTTCGATCCCTGGTCCAGGAAGATGCCACAGAGCAACTCAGCCCATGTACTACTAAGCCTGCGCTCTAGGGCCCACAAGCCTCGATAAAGGAAGCCACAGTAATGAGAAGCCTGGGTACTGCAGGGTAGAGTAGCCCCTGCTCACTGCGAGGAGAAAGCCTGTACACAGCAACGGAGACCCAGTGCAGTTAAAAAAATAATTTAAAAAAATTTTTTCTAAAAACAAAAAATGCACATGCTCCCAGTCTAAGCATCCAAAGGAGACACGATACAGTGTGATGTGCTGAAGACAGAGCGTGAAGGGTGCTCAAAGGTGGGAGAAATCAGCTCTGCCGGGAGGGGATGGTTACAAGCAGCATCACAGAAGATGGGATCTTGGAGCCGAGGCCCAGAGAGTGGGGAGGAGGCTGCTATGGAACCATCATTCCCCACCTTGGCTGGCCTTTGGCATTCCCCTGGGCTTAGCCAAAACCAAGATGGCACCCCACCCGTCCTCACTTAGCCCCAGTACCCTCCTGACTTCTTAAAGGCACTCAGTACACATTGATGAATGAATGCAAATGGAGGATGGGGACTTCCCTGGCGGTCCAGTGTGAGGGACATGGGTTTGATCCCCGGTTGGGAAGCTAAGATCCCATATGACTTAGGGCCAAAAAACCAAAGCATAAAACAGAAGCAATACTGTAACAAAGTCTTCAATAAAGACTTTTTAAATGGTCCAATCCAAAAAAAAAAAAAGGAGGATGGGTTGAACATGACGAGAACAGGAAGCTGCTCAGCCCCTGCAGTGAGACGGACTGGGGTCAGCGGACCATTTCTAGTTACCAGGTTGCAGGCCAGGAGCCTTTCCAAGCCTTGCTTTCCTCATCGGTAAAGCAGAGACAACAGCTCTTCCCAAGGTTGCAGTGAAAGGTAAGTCTACACGTGGAGCCCTGGCATGTGGTACAGGTTCAAATGGTTAAGAGTTATTTAGTAACGATAATAATGAAAGGTTTGCAATTAAACATAAGACCCTGATGCCGGGAAAGATGGAAGGCAAAAGGAGAAGGCAGCAGTAGAGGATGAGATGGTGAGACAGCATCACCAACTCAGTGGTCATGAGTTTGGGCAGATAATGCAAGAAAGAGGAGCCTAGTGTGCTGCAATCCATGGGGTTGCAAAGAGCCGGACACCACTGAGCAACTGAACACCACCACCCATCACCAACCAGCTTTGTAAATATAATACATCCATCTTGGGCTCGAGTTTCTTACCTACAAACCAGAGGCTTACACCTGACCCTAACATCTCCTGAGCAACGACTCCATTTTTCTAACAATAGAAAGAGACTTTAAGTCCTCAGGGTCTTCCCTGGACTGGTGTGCATGTCCCCTCTGGCTCATGGCTTTCAGCACCCCTAAGGCTGGCTGAAAGTCATGCCTTTTCCCTGATGAGGGATATGCCTCGGAACCCTGTGCTTCCCTCTTGAGTCTCACTTCCCACCCTGGCTTCTTCTTTGTATCTTTTTATCCTCAAAAAGCTCTGTGGGTGACCCTCCCCCTGCAAGCAGGCAGGCACGGGACAGTAGGGAACTTGACCTCCCAGCCTCATCCACACCCAAGGCTAAAGGGAGTCATCAGCTTCCTCTCTCATCCCCAAAGGCAGGGAAAAGAAGCGTCAACAGCAGCCAGACAGAGACAAAGAGCTCCAATCACTTAGGTCTCGCACAGACACACCCTTGAGAAGTTGCAGCTTGGGAAGAAAGGAGCCTCGGGGGGCTGCTCCCCTTCCACAGCTCTCCCGACCTCTCAGAAGAACTGTTACCCCAAAAGCCCCCCAATCAGTCAAGTGTGGGCTGCTCAGCTTCACTCTTGGTTGTGTGACACGTGGGATCTTAGTTCCCTAACCAGGGATGGAACCAGCACCTCCTGCCACTGGAAGCACAGGGTCCTAACCACTGGAGCGCCAGGGAAGCCCCAGCTTCGCTCTTTTTTTATCCGGCCCCACCAGCAGCCAGCAAGCTGTCCTCGGTCTGGAGGACTTGAAGCCACCCAGTGATTTGGGTTTACTCTAAGACTAACCCCGGCCCCCCACTGTGAAAGCACAATCCTTTTACCTTTCCCTGCCCTCTGCCCCCTGCCCCTAGCGAAGCCCACATCTAGGCACCACCACGAAGACACGGAGTTCCAGAAGGAGGGAAGCACAACTACTTAACTCTGTTGCATCTTCCTCTAAAACGTCCCTTGATCCTGACCTTTCCTCTCCTTTCCACTCCCTCTCACTCACCCCGGCTGGTCTACTCCAGGGGTCGAAAAGCTTATACTGTCACAGGCTGGATGGTACTTAGTTTAGCCATCATGGGCCACGTGATCTCTGTCGCAAACTCAAGGCTGACATGCTTGTGTGAAAGCAACCACAGAAAATACACAAATGGATAGGTCTGTGTTCCAAAAGAACTTGACTTATGGATACTGACGCCCACTAACTTCCCCATGCCACGGCATATTTTCTTAACTCCCTGGCCATGCAAAAACAGGTGGCAGGCCTGGTCTACACCCTTGACACCTCACCCCCAGACCTCACCAACACTCTCCACTGGGCCTCCCTAGCACATCTGACTACACCTTAATCGCATCTTGCTTGCTCCTACCTGGGCAGATCTTCCGACAAGTTCCACTGTAGTCATCTCATTCCCCTCCTGTAAATGGCCAAACATCTTTGCTGGCACGTGAGGCCTGGCTCATTCAGGTTCCCAGATATCTTTCACATTGTCTCCTAAGAGCCTAAACTACCTAAGGCTGTCCTTTTCAATTTGGCAAATAAATTGCATCCATCTTTATAGATTAGACTCTGAGATTGTCCTCAAAACTTCCCCTGATCACCTAACCTCAACTAAGTCTCCATTCATATAGCATTCACTATGCCATTCATCCAGCCCTCAGTGAAAGTGAAAGTCACGCAGCCGTGTCCGACTCTTTGTGACCCCATGGACTATACAGTCCACGGAATTCTCCAGGCCAGAATACTGGCGTGGGTAGCCATTCCCTTCTCCAGGGGATCTTCCCAATCGAGGATTCAAACCGGGGTCTCCTGCACTTAAGGCGATTCTTTACCAACTGAGCTACCAGGGAAACCAAATGGCTTACAATTAGCAGGGATAAAAGTACAAACAGATAATTACCAAAGAATAAAATGGACATTCTAATTGGTGTTCACAGCGCTACAGTGGAGAACAAAGCCACCAGCTGTGGGACTCCCCTGGTGGTCCGTTGGTTAAGACTCTGTGCTCCCAAGGTTGGGGGGCCTGTGTTCAATCCCTGATCAGGGGACTAAAGACCACACACCACAACTAAGACCCGGTGTGGCCAAACTGTTTTAAGGGGAGTAGGGGGAGCAACCAGCTCAGGAGAAAATGGAGGAAGTCTCTATAAAAGGCAAACCCCTTAATCCAGGTCTCCAAGGGTGAGCAAGCCGATAAGGCATAAGGGTTTGAGGGCAGGAAAAGCGCCATTCTAGGCTGCAGAGAGTCCTAGAAAGGCAAGGGTGGAGCAGGGGGCAAACGTCAGGTCGCAAAGCGCTTCCTGGCCCAGGCAGACACTCACTAGGGCTGCTGCGGGAGGCTCAGCGGTGTGGACACACAGTAGGCCTTCAGGAAGCATGTTGGGGGACTACCGTAGAAGCTGGGAGGATTCCATTTCTCATTCCTGGAAGAGTCAGTTACTCCAAGCCTCAAAAAGTCAACATACAAGTGCATCAAAGGGTCGATGGCAGGAGACCCCTGGTCTCTGCCTCTCCTTGTCCAGCCCACACCCACAGCTCCAAGGACAACTGAGTATGAGGTCTTACCAGGCCTGAGCCCCGCTTTCTGGTCTGCAACCTGCAGCCCTGCTTAGCCATCTTGGAAAACGTTGCACATAAGACTATTTCCGTCCTCAGCCTTATAAAAGTAGGACAGACCAAAAAAAGTAATGTTTTAAAGAAAAAGATTTGTTTTTTTTCACCAACTGTAAAATAGCTTTTTTTTTTTTAAGACATCTTAACTTTTTTTAGAATTACACTGGCTTGTGCCTTTTTTTTTTTTTAAGAAGCAGATGTTTCTATAGCATCTCTTTAAAAGGATTATAAAAATAGAAGTCTCAAAAAACTCTCAAATGCAACCAACACAAGGTCTTCCATTGACGCCAACCCCTATAGGCGTCAGTGGCAAGCAGTTCTCGGCCAAGGCGGGCTTTGAAGTCAACTCTTTGAAGTGAGCCTGGCACTTTCTCAGTACTAAAGAAGTAAAAATGGAAGCGAAAAGATGGGGAGAAGACAGAAATAAAGGATGAAAAGGGAGAAGAAGGCCCTTTTGAACACAAGCGCTCTCCAATTTTATCCCTTAACTGGAATAACTCCAGACCAACTTGATTCTATGGAAACTGGCATCAACAGAGTATCTATGTAAAAGCATTATGCTAGGCACTATTGGGAAAACAAAGAAAGGACAGTTTTCTTTCACAAGATTATAACTTATTAAAATAAGACAAAAACAATAAGATGATACCACTTTAATTACAGAAAGTGAAGAGGAACCATAGAACCTCTTGACGAGGGTGAAAGAGGAGTATGAAAAAGCTGGCTTGAAACTCAACATTCAAAAAAACAAAGATCATGGTATTCAGTCCATCACTTCATGGCAAACAGATGGGGGGAAAGTGCAAGCAATGACAGATTTTATTTTCTGGGGCTCCAAAATCACTGCAGATGGTGACTGTCACCATGAAATTATAAGACATTTCTCCTTGAAAGAAAAGCTATGACAGACCTAAACAGCATATTAAAAAGCAGAGACATCACGCTGATAACAAATGTCCATATAGTCAAAGCTGTAGTTTTTCCAGTAGTCATGTATGAATGTTGAGAGCTGGACCATAAAGATGGCTGAGCATCAAAGAACTGATGCTTTTGAACTGTGGTGCTGGAGAAGACTCTTGAGAGTCCCTTGGACTGCAGAGAGATCAAACCAGTCAATCCTAAAGGAAACCAACCCTGAATATCCATTGGAAGCCCTGATGCTGAAGCTGAAGCTCCAATACTTTGGCCACCAGATGTGAAGAGCTGACTCACTGGAAAAGACCCTGACGCTGGGAAAGATTGAGGGCAGGAGGAGAAAGCGTTGACAGAGGATGACATGGTTGGATGGCATCACTGACTAATCATTGGGCATGGATTTGAGCAAGCTCCAGGAGATGGTGAAGAACGAGGAAGCCTGGTGCGCTGCAGTCCATAAGCTCACAAAGAGTCGGATACAACTTAGCAATTAAACACACCAGGATTCAAATCCAGAACTGACTCCAGGCGCTGTGGACTTTCTTTTCCAGCCCATTCTCTGTTCTCTGTCAGTGCGGGGGCAATTAGTAGGGCGGTGGTTTGGCTTGTGGGAAATGACTTAGTGACTGGACGACAACAACACAAAAACAAAACTCTCAACAGCAAACATAAAAGCCATTAGGGTAACAGAAGAGGTCAGACAGCAATGCATGGAGAGAAGCTATGTTAGGAGTCCTAGCTGTGCTTCTTCATGGGAGTCAGGCTCTCACCTAAAGCTCTAAGGACATGAATGGACCCACCTAAGGTCACTCCCTATGTAAACACACGGGTGGTAATGTGAAGACAGGTCAACCTGCCACATTCTTCCGAGGACAGTCCCCCAAAAAGGGAACATATGCCTTGTTGGGGCGGGGAAACCGTGGGAGAGTTTAGGAACAAGGGACCTTCGAGATGGAGACCAGACAACCGGGACTTGAGTAGACACAGCTGGGAAGGCAGCGCATCCCACACTGAAGGCCCAGCACTTGCCATTTAGACAGAAAACAACAATCAGGCCGCTTCAACCAGAACCTGGCCTCTGTCTAGGGGTGTGAGGCAGGAAACAAGGGCTTCGGAGCAGGTAAGGGACATGACCATACATCAAAATATCCTCCTGGAGTTCTCTAGAAGAGATGGAAGAGGCCGGAACACAGCTGCAGGTTGTAAACCAAAACCAGAGAATCTTGGAAATCCAGTTAAGTTCCAAGTATTCCTTATGTTTTCCTGAAGCTGATATGCGCCCACTCACTCCTCTCTTTGCAAAGAAAACTCCAGGCTGGGGGCAAGTACTGTTGCCCTCGCTGTGCCTTTACAGCTCCTGCTGAACATGCAAAACCTACATTAAAATATATGCAGGGTGAGATTCTCCCGTGTTGAGAGCACTGACTCCTGGCCCTAATTTGGTAAAATTCCAAACTCGTATCAATTATTCCAGTAAGTGCTTTAGTATTTTCAAAAATACCTAAAAATGATGGCACACTGCACTTTAGACAACACCAAACAAGAAAGTCAAAAGTCCTCTGAAGCACTGACCTAAGAACTAAGGTCCAAACTTTGAACTAAGGTTCAAAGCCTCCATGAGTGTCACACTGGGCTTTGATTTCTGCCCAAACTGCATCGTGAGTTACTTACATGTGATAAGTAAGGAAGTGAGGCTCAGAAAGGTTACATACCTTGCCCAGGTTCACAGAACAGGTGGGAACAGACTCTGGCACAACTTAAATAATGCTAGTCCTTTTAGGCATTATTTCCCAGAATCTAAATACTGTATATTAATTTGGTTCTGAGCTTCCCTGATGGCTCAGATTGTAAAGAATCTGCCTACAATGCAGGAGACATGGGTTTGATCCCTGTGTTGAGAAGATCCCCTGAAGGAGGGCATGGCAACCCACTCCAGTATTCTTGCCTGGAGAATCCCCATGGACAGAAGAGCCTGGTGGGCTACAGTTCAAAGGTCACAAAGAACCAGGCAGGACTGAGCAACTAAGCACAGCATGCTGGGTAATTACAAATTCAGGCATGATATATACGATTCTTATCAAGTAAAAGGCTCTAAATATACTCATGAACAAATTAGTCCAATGTTCCTATATGCTAATACTACAGGCAGCTGAAATAATTACTATTGCAAAAATAAATTGGCAGCACAGAACAGAAACTTGAAGTTCTCAAGTTTAAAGTACTTTAAACCCCCCCCTTTTTTTTTGTTTCCCTGGTGGTGCTAGTGGTAAAGAACCTACCTGCCAATGCAGAAGACATAAGAGACATGGGTTCGATCCCTGGGTCAGGAAGAGCCCCTGGAGGTGAGCATGGCAACCCACTCCTGCCCACTCTTGCCCGGAGAATCCCATGGACAGAGGAACCTGGTGGGCTACAGTCCATAGAGTCGAAAAGAATCAGACACAAATGAAGCGACTTAACACAAACACTTTTTTTTCCTAGTTTTTTAAATTTAGAAATGAATTTCCCCCCTGTGGTTTAAAAAGAGGTTAATATGTTTGTGAGCATAATTTTGCTCTTTAAAGTATACATAAAGGTTGCAAGCGGTCTCAAATATAACACCCTAAGGACTTATAAAGTGAATGGGTCTATTAAGAATGCAAGAAACACCTTTGGACACTTTCAGCTACATTGGGTTATTTTATGTCACATGTATGTAACGTTTTTTTAAAATAATAACTTCAACCATCAGCCAGAAAAAAGGAGAAGAGAGAAACTGAACTCGAAAGTGAAAAGATGTTAAACATCCCTTTTTTTTTTTTTGAAAGGAAAATCTGATAAAAGGGAATCAGGAAGGGGTCCTTCCACCATAAGGCCAAAAGTCTTAAAGCTGAACATTTTCAGTTACAGTTAACTCATTCATATTGAAGAAGGCATGATCAAAGAAAGTGATCCATGAGCAGCAAAGTGACTTGGCAGTACCAACAATAGTCTGTGTATAGTAAACACTGTGCCAAGCACTTTACATGCTGTCTGTCCATTTCACAGATGAGAAAGCTGAGGTGAGTGGTTCACAAGGAAAATATCAAGAGGCGAGTCGATGCGTAAGAGGTCAGACTGCCCTGGAGCACCTGCTGTAGAAGGTCACCATCGCAGAAGCAGCATTTCTAGAAGTCCCAGGAGGTGGCCTGATCTCAAGCGGGACACCCGCAGTTTTGAAATGCTGTCCTGGGGCACGAATGACCAAGGCACACAGGGACGCAGATGGCTGGGAATGCTTAACCCGGAGAAGAAAATACTACAAGGAGTGAGGAAAGTGGATGCAGGTTCTTTGTGGGGGGCTCTGGGAGAAGGCAAAACCCCACTCCAGTACTCTTGCCTGGAAAAATCCCATGGACTGAGGAGCCTGATAGGCTGCAGTCCATGGGGTCGCTAAGAGTCGGACACAACTGAGCGACTTCACTTTCACTTTTCACTTTCATGCATTGGAGGAGGAAATGGCAACCCACTCCAGTGTTCTTGCCTGGAAAATCCCAGGGACGGGGGAGCCTGGTGGGCTGCCATCTATGGGGTCGCACAGAGTGGGACACGACTGAAGTGACTTAGCAGCTAGGGGAACCAGACAGAACTCGTAGGCAAAAGGTGCCGGCATGCAGACCACCCCGCTGTAAGAACTTTCCGACCAGCAGAACCACAGTAAGAGTGGAACAGTCTCTAATTTCCAAATGCATCACTGAAATTGCTTCACTCGTTCAAGTACCGTCACCATCATTTCTGCCACAGTCACAAGCCACTCACATTTTTATCGAATATTTCTCTGTGAATTAATCTACAGATTTTACTGAAATAAATGTAGCTTCACCCTATGTAATGCTATTCAAGAAACCATGACATTCACTGCGCTCTGGGTTTTCTTCCCTAATACATTTTAAAAGAGATGGCTACTGAAATAAATATTCATCTGGGTAGCATCTAACATCATCTCACATCCCAGGAGCTGAAGGCCCACCAACTACAGATCAAAAAGAGTCAAGCAGAACAAAAGACCAATGGCTTTTGAATTAGATAGTTTTAGGTTAAAACTCCTGACTTTAGCTGTGTATTTCCTTACCTGCAAATGGATATGATATAGTGTTATTTCCATTAGGGTGGTTGTTGAGATCATTCAAAAAAATACACCCAGTACTAACCACCACAGTGCCAAGGACATATTAATAGTAGCTTTATACTTCTTGATACTTGTGAAGTGAAGTGAAAATCGCTCAGCTGTGTCCAACATTTTGCGACCCCATGGACTATACAGTCCACGGAATTCTCGAGGGCAGAATATTGGAGTGGGTAGCCGTTCCCTTCTCCAGAGGATCTTCCCGACCCAGGGATGGAATCCAGGTCTCCTGCACTGCAGGCAGATTCTTTACCAGCTGAGCCACAAGGGAAGCCCAAGAATACCGGAGTGGGTAGCCTATTCCTTCTCCAGATCTTCTTGACCCAGGAATCAAACTGGGGTCTCCGGCATTGCAGGCAGATTCTTTACCAGCTTTACCAGATGCTTTTTACATTTATGTACTTTTCATACTGTTTTGCAGAAGAGCTTCACTGAGCTCTAGTCATTGATATCATGACCTATTCAATCTATTCAGAATTCTGTGGAAGGTTCCCTGCGCTAGAAGGAGAATGAACCCGATGGTCTGTAATCCTTCTCATATATCTGCAATTCCAGTGAACCAATAACTATGCAAACCCAGGAAAACCAAGTCCCCCCACCTCTCATAAAACAGGTGATAATATACGTCTAAGGCAATGAGCACAGTCAGGTGACAGCCCTCATAAAACACTAAATCATCAAAGTTCCCTTTATGGTTGAAAAGGTCACAGCACTTCGGATGGAAAAATATAAAAATAGTCCACTCCTCTGAACAATAAGAATGAATGATATTTGCTGCTATTGGGAAACTGCCAAGGAATAAAACAATGAAGTATACGTTAAGAAATTTTCCACAGAGAATAATACACAAAACAAAAACTCTTATCACTGACGTATTCATAGTTAAAATTAGACCACCAGCAGTAGCAAAAACAAAAAGCCCATGTTGATGTTCCATCATATAACGATATCATTGGGGTGAATTAAACTACATCTTGACAGGAGGGGAGAAGTAAAAGACATAATTTAAATGGTAGCAGCTATTCCACCCATCATCTGTTGTGAAACCCAAATCAACTGTAGCCTCAGTGAGTCCCAAGCTGCTGTTCGGCTGCTCAGTCGTGTCCGACTCTTCTCGACCTCATGGTCTGTAGCCTGCCAGGCTCCTCTGTCCATGGGATTCTCCAGGCAAGAATACTGGAGGGGGATGCCATGCCCTTCTCCAGAGGATCTTCCCAACCCAGGGATCAAACCCCAGTCTCTTACATTACAGGCAGATTCTTTTCCATCTGAGCCACCAGGGAAGCCCTGAGCCACTAGCGAAGCCCAATTCCCACGCACTATTTCTCACCATCCTCATTTAAAACGTAAGGATATAGAGTTTTCATACAGCCTGGAAAATCCCATGGACGGAGGAGCCTGGTAGGCTGCAGTCCATGGGGTCGCTAAGAGTCAGACATGACTGAGCGACTTCACTTTCACTTTTCACTTTTCACTTTCATGCACTGGAGAAGGAAATGGCAGCCCTCTCCAGTGTTCTTGCCTGGAGAATCCCAGGGATGGCAGAGCCTGGTGGGCTGCCGTCTATGGGGTCACACAGAGTCGGACACGACTAGAGTGACTTAGCAGCAGCAGCAGCAGCCCCTAAATCTGATGCTCAACCACAGATGGCACTTTTTTCAACCATGGAGGAAACTTACTAAGAAATGGCATCCCCAGTGGTCCAGTGGTTAAGATCCTGAGCTCCCAATGCAAGGGGCACAGGACTGACCCCTGGTCAGGGAACTAAGATCCTGCATGCCGCAAGTATGGCCAAAAAAAAGAGAGCGAAAGATGGCATATGTCCCTAGTGTGGCAGATAAATACCACCTTGGACACTATTTGGGAACAACTCAAGGGATGATGACTTTCACTTGTGATCCTAACCAAATAGCAGGTCTGCCACAGCCCTGACTTTCCATCAGGAACCCACGCTCCAAATGAGATTCTATTTCACTTGGCCTCACCCACGACGACTGCAGTCCAAAACCAAAGTATTACACAGTCAAGTTGTATTGTTCCCACCATCATCGGGCAATGTGGCCTGGTAAAAAATTCACTGTCCTTTTTATCACAGCCACTGAGAATTATTCCCTTGTACCTACTAGAGGACTTCAAGACTGGATTCAAAGATCACTTCCCGTCCAAAGCCACCCTGGAATTCCCCACCATCACCCAGGGCAGATCTCGATTGTGAAGGAGAATCAGATAAGAAGAAGAGCAGCTATCAGACTATGCCGGGCAGTCTGCAAAGGTAGTTTCCATACTTTTTCTCATTTCATCTTCCCAGGAGATCTCTGAGGGTAGAACTTTTATAGTCTTCACTCCATGCATGAGCAAACTGAAGATCAGAAAGGGGAGGGATGCAGCCAATCAATACAGTAAGCGGCGGGGCTTCAGGGCTTCCCAGGTGGCTCAGGGGTAAAGAATCTGCCTGCTAATAACGCAGGAGATGCAGGAGACATGGTTTCAATCCCTGGGTCAGGAAGACACTCTGCAGTAGGAAATGGCAACCAACTCCAACATTCTTGCCTGGAAGATTCCACGGACAGAGAAGCCTAGTGGGTTACAGTCCATGGCGGCTGCAAAGAATCAGACGCGACTGAGCATGCACATGCGCAGAGCCAGCTTTAATGCCTGGCTCAAGCGGGCTCTCCTCCCACCTCCGTTCTGATCACAGGGCTCTCACAGGGCCAGGAAAGCATATTCCCAGCAACCAGAACGCTTCTGCACCCATCCCAGCTGACTGAGGAATGCTGACTCTGTAACACTTCTGCACCTATCCCAGCTGACTGAGGAATGCTGACTCTGTTGCCACTGCCTAGAGCAGGCCAGTAACCAACTGCTGTCACTCACACATCTATTTCAATTGTTCTGCTTCTCCAAAGGAGGAATAGAAGAAATGATGGAAGTCTGTATCTATGTATCACATGTTTTTTGGGGGAGGGGCCCAGCCATGTGGCTTGCAGGATCTCAGTTCCCAGGGATTGAACCCGGGCCCACGGCAGTGAAAGCACTGAATGCTAACCTCTGAACTCCCCCATCTCGCCTTCTTAAACTGAGTACCCTGATATCAATAACCTCAGATATGCAGATGACACCACCCTTATGGCAGAAAGTGAAGAGGAACTAAAAAGCCTCTTGATGAAAGTGAAAGAGGAGAGTGAAAAAGGTGGCTTAAAGCTCAACATTCAGAAAACGAAGATCATGGCATCTAGTCCCATCACTTCATGGGAAATAGATGGGAAAATAGTGGAAACAGTGGCTGACTTTATTTTTTTGGACTGCAGATGGTGATTGCAGCCATGAAATTAAAAGACGCTTACTCCTTGGAAGGAAAGTTATGACCAACCTAGATAGCATATTGAAAAGCAGAGATATTACTTTGCCAACAAAGGTCCGTCTAGTCAAGGCTGTGGTTTTTCCAGTGGTCATGTATGGATGTGAGAGTTGGACTATGAAGAAAGCTGAGAGCCGAAGAATTGATGCTTTTGAACTGTGGTGTTGGAGAAGACTCTTGAGAGTCCCTTGGACTGCAAGGAGATCCAACCAGTCCATTCTAAAGGAGATCGGTCCTGGGTGTTCTTTGGAAGGACTTATGCTAAAGCTGAAACTCCAGTACTTTGGCCACCTGATGCAAAGAGTTGACTCATTGGAAAAGACCCTGATGCTGGGAAAGATTGAAGGTGGGAGGAGAAGCGGATGACAGAGGATGAGATGGCTGGATGGCATCACCGACTCGATGGACCTGAGTCTGAGTGAACTCCGGGAGTTGGTGATGGACAGGGAGGCCTGGCGTGCTGCGATTCATGGGGTCGCAAAGAGTCAGACACGACTGAGCGACTGAACTGAACTGAACTCTGATATAATAATATCACCTCAGTCATCACTTCACCGTTGGAGGATGACAAGTCATCTTATCAGCAGCCTGTCCCTACCTGTGCTGGGTTAATGTTTCCTAGGGGAGCTGAGATAGGGCCTTCCACACTCTGATTAGAAATCAAGCACTAAGGGTCCCCAGGGGCTGTAGAGGTGTTTAAGCACATGCTTCGCCTTTCCCCAGTTTCTCCCATTTCCACCCTGGAGATACCCTATAGGCTTCTCCTATTCCTTTCAATTTCCTGCTTATCTACTATGGGATAGAAAACCAGAAGAAGCACGCTTACTGGACCAGTCCTTAAAACCATGAATAAAAAACTCTCCTCTGAGAAAAACACGAACCGCTTGCTCACATTTCTTTCTCCTGTGTTCTCCCTCTTGGTGCTGAGCTGTGGTTTGGATAATTGCTGTTGCCTGACCAGTCCAATCCAGAAAGAGAGAGAGGCTTCCTAGGATAAGGTTCCCTTCCATTTCAAGTTTCCATCTGAATTCACAGCCAGAGGGCCCATCCCTACCGCCTCGAAATGTACTTTCCTGGACTGAAGGATGTGGAGAGTGAAAGCAAAGGCCATAAGCGCGGGACCTCCCATTAGGGATTCCCTGAGCACAAGCCAGTCTCGCATTGAGGAAGTCATCTGCAGCATTGGCAAACGCATTGCTTTCCTTTCCTTCCCCCCATTGTTTGCAGAATGGTATCTCCTCCAGGTTGGTGAGGATGCTTCCAGGGTTCCAGGCCAGATGCTCCGTAATTGCCCTGGGGGAGGGGATGGGGCTGGTTTTATCGCAGGAAAGGATTCTCCTGGAGTCTTTTCCAGGAGGCCTCCCAACCCCTACTCTCTGGAAGAGGGAAAAAAGGGAGAGGTGGGGGAAAGACAATCATTCTACTTCCTTATTTTCTATGTCCCCACCGCAAGTTTCAGGTTTTTTGAACCGAAACTGCAGATTTGCATTTTACTGTCTTTGCTTGAAACCTATTCCCCTTTTACTTATGACCCCGGGAGGCGCCCACAGGTCTGTATGGAAGATCATCCGGTTCAAACTCAGACTCTTCCTCGGCATCAGAGAGTGCGTGGAGTGGACTCAACACCTGAGCTGCCTTCCTACCACCTGTGGGAGGACGGTGGGGCCCATCAGCATGATTATGTATGTTACACTCGATGTATGAAATACACAAAGGATCCCAAATGGGGAGTCTGTATGGACAGCATCCCGTCAGCAGTTCGGTCCACCTCAAGAGCGCCAGCGGGTGGGAGAGCACTCACTTTCCCTTCATACGCATCACTTAGGTTTTTCCTGTGGTATTACTTTTGAATCTTTTAGGAAAAGGACAGTTTTTCTTTTTTTATTGTTCAGTCGCTAAGTCGTGTCCAATTCTTTGCGACCCCACGAACTGCAGCACACCAGGCTTCCCTGTCCTTCACCGTCTCCCGGAGTTTGCTCAAACACGTCCATTGAGTCATGAGGACACCCGACCATCTCATCCTCCGTTGCCCGCTTCGCCTCCCGCGCTCAGTCTCTCCCAGCATCAGGGTCTTTTCCAGTGGGCCTGTATTTGTGCACTTGTCTTCCTTGTGGCACGCAGGATCTTTAGTGGAGTGTGGCATGTGGGATCCAGCTCCCGGACCAGGGATCGAACCCAGGTCCCCTGCATTGGGAGCACGGGGTCCTAGCCACTGGACCACGAGGGAAGTTCCCAGGAGCTTTCATTTTTGAGAAATAAGAATGGTAAGTCCAAATCCTGCTGCTAATACAAAGGCTAGTGCGGTGCAGTGGTTTAAACACCTGATTTAAGGTGCTCACCTGCCTGAGTTCAAATCCAAGCTCTGCATTTGGCAAGTGTGTGGCTGCCTGGGTTTAACCTCTCTCTGGCTTAGTTCTCCCCTCGATATATCAGGGCTGATAAGAGCACAGTGCATGGGGTGAGGGTAAGTTAGTAGGTCCAAAGGGCTTAAAACAGAGCCTGGCTCTTAGGAAGCACCATGGCAGGGTCCGCCCTGGTTACTGTTCATAAGTAAGAGAAGGCCTGAACACACTTGGTCATCTGAGCCCTACAAACAAAGCAGACAACACAGAAGGACACTTACTTTCAAAAGTTTTAAAATCCAACAGAAGACAGACAATTTACAAACAGGAAGAAAGACTTGCAGAAGTTTCCAGAATATAATGCAAAGCTGTGTGATGGGGAAAAGCTGACGGGCACCACAGGAAGAAAGAATGAAGACCTGAGAGTCCAGAGGAAAGCATGGGTTCCCGGGAAGGACGCCTTCCCCCAGGAGGGGCCTTGGAGGAGCCGGCAGGGCTCAGTGACCAAGCCCGCTGGAGGACGCAGGCCAAAGCCCCCCCAGAATGGGGAGAACCCCCTCCCCCAGTTCCTGTCTTCGCTGACCCCTGGGGTTGATTCTCCCCCCCTGCTCAGTAGGAAAACACTCTGAGGATCCTGAATGAGCAGAAAGGGCTGAGGCAGCCTTGTGGCCCAGGCTCCGCCCCGCCGCACAGCCCCTACAGCAGTCTCCCCCAAAGTTCCAACGCCCCCCTCTTTCTGAGCCAACCCAGCCCCAGACCTCTAGTCCCCAGGAGACAGACTGTGGCAGTGCAAGGGCTCAAGGGACTTCACCGGCTTCCCCTCTGGCCAAAAAAAAGTACACATGGAGGAGAAAGAGAATTCATTTGTCTCAGTCACTAGAAACAAAACGGGTGGAGGAGAAGGCAGGAGCGAGACCCTGTCCCTGTGTGCTCTTAGAGCAGCTAAAACCAGAAGAGCCACGCGAGCTGGCAGCAGCCCTTAGAAGGCCTCGGAAAATGGTTTCTAAGTCACCTCTAAAACTGAAAAGGAACTTCAGGTGCCCACTTATGAGCTGGCCTTGCAAGAAGCATAAAAATCAACTAAGGCGGTAAAAAAAATTCACTAAGAATCAAAACTAAAGCCAAAATATGAGCTTTTTTAAGAAAAAAAAATACATAAGCTGAGAACTTTCTACAACAAATGCCAGATTTTTAGCTTGGGAGAGAAACAGAAGCCTTTGGGTAAAATAAACAGAAGGGGGAAAAAGTTCTCTTAGCATAAACCAAGGGGAACCTCCTTCCTGCAGATCAAGTTCTGACCTTCATGTGAACTCGAAATAACTAGCTCATGATTTCGCAAAGCGGGAGGAATGGCAAGCATGTTGAACGATGCTAAAAATCCTGGTTCTTCTCTGGCTTTTTGTTAGGCAGCCAAGTGTATCGGTCAGAGCAAAAGCAGCTAAAAAATGCGCACTTCCCTCCATCGGGAAAGACTGAGGCTATCGCAAACAGGCCCCCTGCGTCAGCCTGTCCATGACACTGCCCTTTATGTGAAACTGAATTTTCAATGAGAACTGAGCAAGGAAAGCAATTCCTCTCATTACTCATTCAACAAATATGCACCGAGCACCTACACTGCCGTGCCAGTTGCTATTTTAGAGCCATAAACAAAACAGAGGGTTTCCCTGATGGCTCAGACGGTAAAGAACCCGCCTGCCATGCAGGAGACCCCAAACAAAACACACAAAACCTCCCGCTTTGCAGGGGCGGCGGGGCGTGGGGAGAGCTGACGTCTCCAAAGGTGGACTTTAAAGTAAAGGAACCCGTTCTCTGTCTTGTACAGTGGAAACATTGAAGACGCTGCCCCACACCCTCATCCCTGCCCGTAAGTCCGCGCTGACCTGTCTCCTGTTGCTGCATTGTAGCCTGGAATCCATGCCCACCTGTGGCCCCTGCATCCATCCAGGTGTGGACACAGAGACCTGCTCAGGGGCACATCTCAGCCCCAGACTGATAAGGGAGAGCTAGCTCCACCTAGGGATGGCTCTGTGGGCAAAGTTGGCAGGCAGAAGGCGATTAAATAGGAAAAGACATGAGAAAGTGCTTCAGAAGCAACGGTGTCCACGAGCCAGCCAAGGGGTCCTGTCACTCAGTGCTCAGCCCTCTTCCTCAATGCCTCTCCAGCACCTTGACCATCGCCCCTCATGGGCTATTTCTATCCCCCTATTGCTGAGGCTGGCACAGCAATAGGGATCACTGCCAACGCCATTGACGACGATGACGTAACAGCAGGGCATGAACACGTGCCAGGCGCTAAACAACTTAAGAGTTGGCACCATTTTCATCCACATCTTACAGATGAAAGACTGAGACCAACAAAGGCTGAAGACCCCTGGAGAAGAAGCTGGCAACCCACTCCAGTACTCTTGTTTGGATAAATCCCTTGGAGAGAGGAGCCTGGCGGGCTACCGTCCATAGGGTCACAACGAGTCGGACACGACTGAGTGACTAAGCACAGACAAGAAAGGTTAAGAAGCACATCCACAGGCACACAACTTGGAGTGTTTCCATCAGTTTTATAAAGCATCGGCCCTTGGTAACAAGTAAGAGGTTTATGTTCCCCAAACAGCAAGTGCCCCAAGTGGGAGCAGTGCAGAGCAGGCAGCCCAGGACACAGGCAGCTGCTCAAGGCTCTTTCTTGCTTCCGTTCTTCAGGCCAGAATTTGCACCGCTGTGACAGGCAGCGCATCAGAGAGGGGACGGATACAAAATCCGGTACCAGGGTCCCAGCTCTGCCACCTAGTCTGTAGCCCGGTGGGAGGCGGGGAGCGTTAGCCCTCCTCAGCCTCAGATTCCTCCTCTACCCAACAGAGATTATATTACCCATTTTAAACAAGTTAATAAAACGGGCTCAGAAAAGTTCCTGACACACAGGCTCCCTGTCTTTGTATTTTTTATCAGCAGTATTTATTATATTATTTTATATTATATAAAAACTATTATTATATAACAATTATATAATAATATTTACATTATTTTTAGCTTATAGTTACTAAAGTATAAATATAAATGATTACATTAAATAATAAGTATTATTATATTTATTATGCATTTATTTGTAGCATCACTGCAGCACCTCCATGCACAGCATCCACACCCCTGTTGGAAGGGCACCGTCGAGGAGCAAACCAGAGTGAGTCCCCCTTCAGGGCTTTCCCAGGAGCCCCACCTGGTACCCCAACAAGCAGCCGTGGACAGGGTCACGTGGTTGCCCACCCAGGCAAGTGAGACTGGGAGAAGCGGCTTCTGTCAAGTGGAAGACAGAATGACTGGGCACTGAGTGGGAACCCAGCAGCGTGCCCACGGGGTGGGGCCAGGACGGACCCCACGTGGCCCACGGCACTCACCCCACAGAGGGCGGCTCCTGGGGCAGGTATGAGCAGTGAGCGGCACCCCACCACCTCCACGTAAGCTCCCTGAAAAGCCATTGGTCACACAGGAGATTCAAAAACTCCTTTGCCCACACTGCTATGGTAAAGTGGGGATGGGACAGTGAGGCAGGGGAGAAATGTCCTCCTGTTAAGGGGCCCAGGCCTCGCCGTTGCTCAAGGAACACGGAGCCCAGCGAATCTTCACGAAAATACTTTTTCTGACAACTCTGTTGAGGTGGTGGTTCTAATAAAAACAAAAGCTTAAGAGCTTCTTCCAGACTTGCTAAAATTAACAGGAGCCCCCAAAACAATCTGGCACTACCCCACTGGCTTCCGGCTTCTCCTTCCATCCTGTATCTTTCCAAGATTGTGGGTGGGTAAAGCAAATGTTTGTTCTTGGCACATACTGGTTTATTTTGTTGTTTGTGTGGCAACATGAGTTTGGATCCTTTTAAAAAAAATATATAGCTTTTCTTTAAGTTATGGAAAAGCAGCTCACAGGAGCTCAATCTTTGTTTATGGTATACCATAGACACTTTAATGGAAAAAAAAGTTTCATGAAGCCTGCCTCCTGGCTATAAATAGGGTTTCTCAAAAATGTTTTTCAAAAGATAAAGTTATTAGTCCATCTCTTGAATTCTCAGTAACCCTAGGACTCAGTCATTTTTAATTCTACTCATAACAAAAATCTACTTCCCAGACCTAGAGAGAAAAATAAAATAGGCATATACCCACTTTAGAAAGCCTGATATATTATAGTAACTGGAAAATGAAGCTAACTGAGGGGAGGGGGCGGATTATTCCATTTACCAGAGGCATCTTCACTTTACAAAGCATCCCTTCCATGGAGAAGGCTTCCCAGAACCCCTTGACCTCAGAGCACCGCATTAACCACGAGCAAAGCTCCCCTTCAGCCTCAGTCAAAACTGGATTTAGGCTGCTTGCAGGTTTCTGCCAGTGCAGACAGACGGGGCAGTGGTTAGGACACAGACTGTCGGAGGTGATACCAAGCGCTGACACTCACTTCATGGCATGCCAGATGTATCACCCGAGCTCAGCCACTTCTGCCTTCTCATCCTCGGTTTCCTCACCCACAAAATGGAGACTTTTAACAGTAGCTGCCTTGTCAGGTGACTGCAGAGCAGCCTGGGCGGCGTGCGGGGCATACAGCAAGGGCTATGGAACGCACGCCATCGCCACCTGCTCTACACCGAGTGCGCACGGCAAAAACTCCAGTAGCTGCTACAGGCCCGTGTTCTGGCCCTACTACGTGCCGGGCACTGCCCTGGTGGCTGGAGATGAATCCACCCAGAAACCAGATCAGAATCCTCCTGGAGCCTACACTGTGATTGCAAGAGGAGCGATGCAGTCTACTGGAGGTGGTAAGCGGGAGGGTCATGACCTGGCTCCCAGTTCCTTGTGGCTGCTTCCCAGAGAGCAGACGGAAAAGAGACGAAGGGAGAAATACGGAGATCAGAAAGGAGGCCCCTGCAAAAACCCAGGTGAGAGACAATGATGGCTTGCATTCTGGATCTGCTTTGAGGGTTGAGCCCACAGACCGATGCAGGTACAGATTCAGGGTGTGAGGGAAATGTCAAGGGTGACCCAAAGGCTCTAGGTCTAGCAAGCAGAGATGAGCAGACATGAACTGTGCTGCCAGAAAGTGGCTAGAACCATGAGCAAGGGTCGTTTTTGGTTACTGGGGCTTTTCGCAGGGGGAGAAGAATTTTTCTTTCAATAGTCATTGTAGCCAGTATCCTTCTTCCCTGCTTCTAGTTTCCAAAAAGAAAGATTTTCCTGGGACTACCCTGGCAGTCTAGTGGTTAAGGCTTCACCTGCTAATGCAAGGGGTGCTGGTTTGATTCCCTGGTTAGGGAGCTAAGATTCCCACAAGCCTCACAGCCAGAAAAAAAAAAAAAATCCAAAAACATAAAACAGAAGCAACATTGTTGTAATAAATTTAATACAGACTTTTAAAATGGTCCATATCAGAAAGAAAGATGTTCCTTCAAAACTCCTGAATCTAGTCTGTCTCCCTCTAGGCCTCCCCCCACCCCCACCCCCATGCAGAAGTGACATATCCCGCCCTGGTGGTCCGCTCCTCCACCCAGGAGTCACTGCCGCCGCTGCCACCACCATCAGCCCGTGGAGGAGGCCCCTGGCTGCTCAAGTCTGCTCGTGGCTGGGTGGGTCCGTCTGTCTACCATCGAGCTCTTATCAGGAAGCTCATGGTATCCCACACCTAAGCCACATCCTCCAAGCAAGCCTTTCTCAGTAAGAAAGGTGATATTTTGATATATATTTTTTTTTTTACTTGGTATCTCTCTTTAGTGGTTCAGAAATCTGAAAAACAGGTATGCTGTTTAAACCCCAACGATAAGCGCGTAGGAGCATTTAAAATAACAACCAATGGAACCTCATTACCCCTCCCTAACATCGGTCAGTCAGCAAATGAATACTCAGCATCTATTATTAAGCACCCACAACCAAGCACAAAGTGATGAAGGGTGAGGAGGCGAGGGGGGTCTGACATAGGAGCACCCTTTTATAGCTAAGAAAGGCCACCCAGAGGTAGGCAATTGGCGAAAGACCACACTATCACACCAGGACATGCTGCCAAGGGCTTCTGATTCCTAAGTCCTTGCTCTTTTCATATTTATGAGCTGGGTGACTTCGGGCACGTTATTCAACCTCTCTGTGCCCGAGTTACATCACCTATGAAACAGCATTTGTAACAGCACCTACCTCATTGAGTTACTGTGAGAACTAAATGTGTTAATTGATGCAAAGTACTTGGAAGAATAACTGACATATAGTAAGCCCTCAATAACTATCATCATCACCATTATTATCATCATCATCATCATACCACGTGGCCTAATAATTAGGATAATAACTACCATTACTAAATATACTTACTCTGAGCCAAGAATTGTACAATAAGTGCTTTACATGCAATAACGCATTGAAACCTCTATGAGTTTTGTCCCCTTTTTACTCCCCAATCTGAAATTCAGTGTGAGGTTAAGTTATACTAAGTGTCAAAGTTAGAAGCTGAACTCAGGTCTTACAAATGACCTGCCAGAAATACATCTACTGCATGAAACAGAGCAATGAGTGTGCTTCTAGCTTCCATACAAATGTTTAGAATACATGCAGAATCAAGGGCACCTCCCTGATACACAAAGCTCCTTTTGAGAAGTCTTTTAAGCCCAAAAGTATAAAAGGAAAAAAAAAAGAGTTGCACTGCTCTTGTTAACTTCATCCGCAGCATGATTCTAATCTCCCTAGACCACATCCTATACCCACCACAACCGAAAAGCCCACTTCCTCCCCAGAACACATCCCAGGGAGCAAAATCAACATCCAGCCCCAGCTTCTCCGGGAACACCTTGGATATTTACCTATGCGTGCCAGCAAGTAACCGAGCTGGAAAAACATTCTCCCAACACCTGGAGAGGGATCGGAGCGACGGGGACTGAAACGCATCACGTTTTCAACCCTGCTTATTACTCCCAGCACCAACCCAGCTGAGCCAGGCAAGCTAGCAGCATCCCACTGGGTCCTAAGGTCAGCATCACAGACCAAGGCCAGCTGCCCCGGTGGCCTTCACTGAACCTGACTTCAGGGACCTACCTTCATCCACCGGCCCTGAGGCCTAATGGTGGAATGGGACCCTGGTGCCCCCAGCCTGCGTGTGGGATAACAGAAGGGTTATTTGTCAGCAGGCTTTGGAAGCTAACCCGCCTTGAAGTATGGAGCTCAGGGGCCCGATTATGGATACGAGGTGGGGAGGGTGGGGTGACGCTGTCCTTCACATGCTGGTCATGAGACCAGCCCTCAAGCCTCCCAGGGCTGGAATTCATCAGAAATATTCTAGAGAGGATGTGACTGTCTCACTGGTGGGAGGAGGAGGCGGAGGGGACAGAGGCCAGGGAATAAAGGCAGGAGGTGGACTGGGTGTCAACCCTAGAGATCGGCTGGGCGTCTCGGGCCCCTTACATTCCAAGAATCACTGTTGTATCAGAGGCTCCGTGTCTGCAGGCAACCGGCCAGGCAAGAATGCAGTCCACTGAGACCAAAGGAACCCACAGTCTACAAACGACAGGTCCCGACCACTCTGGAGGGGTATCTGCTGAAAGCGAATATCTTCCATCAAAACAGAATCTCCTACTTTTCTCAGGCTTCCCTGGTGGTTCAGGGGTAAAGAATCTGTCTGCCAATGCAGGAGATGTGCGTTTGATCCCTGGCTCGGGAAGATCGCCTGGAGAAGGAAATGGCAACCCACTCCAGTATTCTCACCTGGCAAATCCCATGGACAGAGGCGCCTGGTGGGCTACAGTCCACAGGGAAACAGAGTCAGATGTAGGGACTGATTTAGGGACTGAGCATGCACTTTTCTTAGCAGTGGGGGGGTAGAAGCAAAAGATCTACTAACACTAAGCCATATTCTCACATGACAACATACAAGGGCTGGGGCTGAGTAGGGGCGGCCCCGTGGGAGACCTAACCCCTCCAGCTCAACACCAGTGCCCCCAGCTCACTTCCCTCGTATATATGGCTGCCTGGCCACTGTAGGCTGGTGCCCGGCATTGCTAACGTAAGTGAGCACTGCATAAGGCCAGGTGTTGTGAGACACAGCTTCACCAGTTTCTATAATTCTGCCAAGTCTTCACTGGGTTGTAAGATTTTTGGTACCACTTCCCTGTTACCTGGGGGATCCATGAAGGACATTTCATTGACGGCAGTAATGTGGAACCAGCCCTCTTGGGCAAGCATGCGTGATGCTCCCCCAAGCTCTTCTCTGCCTCCTGGGTGCATCTGTCCCACCCTTTCAGATCTGGACTCCACCTGATCAAGTCACTCCCATCAGAAGCATCAGGGAAGGGATGCAGATACGTGAGATCCCCAGCACCTCCTGGCCTCAGGAGCTCTTCTGCCACCCAGGAATCATAAACCCTTGTCAAGCCAGGTGGGGAGGTTCAGTGGATGGTAGGGCTGGGGGACTTGCTGGCACTGACCCAAGGGCTGCAACAGGGAGCACCTCGGTTTCAGGCTGAAGCCAAGAGTAAGACCATCTATGGGCTCCAGAGGATGGCCAGCATCTCCTGAAGTCCTGGCGAGGAAAGAAAAGGGCCAGTGCCTGTCCCAACAGAACCATATTCTTACATTTGAGGGACCTGAAGACCGTCCACCACCAATCCAAGGGCACACTCACAGCTGAATCACAACTCCACTACTTTGCGTTGCTGTCCAGTTTCTAAGTTGTGTCTGACTCTCTGAGACCCCATGGACTGCAGCACACCAGGCTTCCCTGTCCACTCTCTCCCACAGTTTGCTCAAACTCATACCCATTGAGTCCATGATGCCATCCAACCATCTCATCTTCTGTTGCCCCCTTCTCCTCCTGCCCTCAATCTTTCCCAGCATCAGCACCTTTTCCAGTGAGTCAGCTCTTTATATCAGGTGGCCAAAGGACTGGAGTTTCTTCAGCTACCTTGTAGACCAAGAATAAACACTAAGCCTCACATCACTGGAGATGCGATATCTCATGTCTTTCTAAACTCAGCCCCACCGGATGGGCTCCAGGGGAGGACCTACAGGCAATTCCAGACTCCAGAGAGACAGCACAGAGTGAGACAAAACCCCACCCTCAGGAAGCAGACTCTGCACCCCCAGACTTGGCCAAGTGCCTTCTCCACCGCTGTCAGTACCATCAAGGCACTAACGTTCCCCATGTCCACTGGGTCTCAGCTGGCATGTTAATGCATTTCACTCTCTTTATCACATTTTGCTGGGATTCCCTGGCAGCTCAGACAGTCAAGAATCCGCCTACAATGCAGGAGACTTGGCTTCGATCCCTGGGTCAGGAAGATCCCCTTGGGAAGGGAAAGGCTACCCACTCCAGTACTCCTGCCTGGAGAATCCCACGGACTGTATAGTCCATGGGGTCACAAAGACTCAGACACGACTGAGCAACGGAACACAGACATGCGTCCCGTTTTGGTATGACTATTATCTGCCTGTTCAACAAATGAGAGAACTGAGGCTTAGGAAAGTTAAAGTAACTCACTCAAACTCACAGAAGGAACTAGAATTCAGGCCCAGGAAGTCTGACTCCTGACCCCATGCTGGAAATGCCAGTCAAGCCTTACTTCCTGATTTTCAGATAAGGAAGCTGAGCCTCAAGAAGTTTGTGTAATTTGTGTAAGATGATAAAACCAGGAAAAGGGCTCCCTCTCCCAAGCCCACTTTCTTCCACCCCCTACTGGTTACCCCCCGAGAAGCCTGTATTTTCTTCCCTCCCCCACCCACAGGAGGGCCTCTCAACGCCCCCGCTCCTATGGCTGGTATCAGAGGCTGGACGGTTCATCATGTGGGCAGCCATCCTGTGCAGGCAGAGTCCTTACCAGCCTGCCTGGGCTCCACCCATCGGCTGTCAACAGCAGCTTTTTTTAAATTTATTGTCAGCTATGCTGGGTATTCGCTGCTGCTCGGGCTCTTCTCTAGCTGCAGAGAGCAGCGTTTACTCTCCAGTTGTGGTGCACGGGCTTCTCACTGTGGTGGCTTCTCTTGTTTCAGAGCACAGGCTCTAGGGCCCGTGGGCTCTGTAGTTGCAAAGCACAGGCTCAGTAGTTGTGGCAACAGGAGCTTAGTTGCTCCGTGGCCTGTGGGATCTTCCCAGACCAGGGACCAAACCCGTGTCTCCTGCATTGGTAGGCCGATTCTTTATCGCTCAGCCACTAGGGAAGTCCAACAGCAAGTTTAAAATCCTCTGCCTCGCAATCATGACGTCAAAAAGTCTCCTGATAACTGCCCAACGTCCCCTGGGAGGCAAAATCACCCCCAGCTGTGAGCTGCACTGGATACCAAGGCACAGCCCGGGACAGAAGAGACACGGACTGGCAGAGGGGCCCGGGTTTGAGCCTGGCCTTAAATCCCAGCCCCGCCTCTGAGCATATGCCTCGGTCTCCTCCTTTGTAAGACAGACGTAGCACTGTGTCTCCTTCTCAGGGCTCCTCCAGTAAACGGAACTGCTTATGCCAAGAATCTGGGCCAGAAGCCAGCTCCCAGGCAGGGCTTGACTGCGCTCAGCTGTCATTAAAATAAGTCTGGTCATCTAGTTGAGACCCACCTCGCAGTGACCTGGAAAACCTCCCTGAAAACCAGGAGCAGGTTTTTTTTCCACAACTACGGAGAAACACAATCATCAGAAACACCATTTTCCTTACTCTGTGGGAGGTGGCCGGCAGGGGAGGGGGAATATGACCAAGTGACTTCCTCTAAACCAAAAAGGAAGAAAGAGAAAACCACAAGCAGCTTGGCCTGGGAGTCAAATGTAAGAAGCTTCCAGCTCGAGCCTGGAACCCAATGCCCGATCACACAGCCTTCACGCTGTGAGTCAGTCTGCACAAACTTGCACATAAGCGCGCACACACGACACACACACACACACACACACACACACACACACACACACAGCCCTAGTGTCAGAGCAGCCTTGCAGTGACAGTCGTTGAGGATCATGAAACATCATAAACACCGAATGCTCCAGAATAGAATAAATAAAATACAAGAGACGCTAGAATATTATGCAGCTAGCAAATGATAAAAGAACAATTGTCAACATGAGAAAGTGCTCATAACAAAACTCAAAGTGAGGCAGATGAGATACAAAAATTATATATGCGAAATAAAGAATGACACATGCAATATGATCAGTCTCGTAAGCATTCTGGGGGCTCAGTCATAAGGGAACGGTAAAATGCTAACAATGTAGACCTCAAGATGGCAAAAGAAGGGATTTCTATTTCTTTTTTAAACTCTCCTTGTTCCCTTGGTTCTATATCTACAAAGGCCGTTAGAGGCGGGAAAGCCCTGAGGGCCGGGATCCCAGCTCTGCTGTGCCTCCCTGTGCTGGGCGGTTAACTTTCCCAGTTAATGACACTCCTAATAAGAGAGCAGAACGCCTAACGTAGCTATTATTATGACTTTTCCTATTGGAGGGGAGACTTAAGCCCTGGGAATAAAAAACGATGGGTCCTTATGGGTAAAAAGATGTCCTCAGTTAATTAGATATCACCCCTGGGGGTGTTATATTAGTGCTGCAAAAAGAAATGCGCACCAGGCGCTTTTGCAAAATTCCCCTGAGTTACCAAGACTGACAAGAGAACCATTTGCTGAAAACCAGCCACTCTCGTAAGCCGTACTAAACACAAGGCCACTGGTACAGCCCCTGGAGGCTGCCCACTGCAGCACAGGGACAGACTATACCTGGCTAATATATGTGTTTCCAAAAAAGCATGTGTAAAGGGGTGTTGCAAACAGCACCCTACTTATGATCTAACAGGAGAGAGCAGTCTTCCACAGAGCCACAGAAATGGGATTTACCATCTGATTGCATCATCTGAAAAAATAATCTTTCCCAATGTTACTGTTCCATTTGAGGTTTTAATAAACTGGATTTCCTCCGTCCGAGGCATCGCGGCACACCACGTGCTCCCCTGTTCCATGATCCCTGCAAATAGCTGCTCTGCGGTCTCAGGTGCAGCCTGGCACAGGTCAGCTTGGAGCCTCTGAGGATGGACGTGTGAACCCACAGGAGCTGCACCCGGAGGAGAAGAAACCACGCCGGACAAAACATGACAGGTCTGCCAGCTGTGCGTGTGAAAAGAAACTCACGTGGGCTCGCGTACACACAGCACACCTGACCCCGGCACCAATGAGACCTGCAGGCGAGCACGCAGGGGCGTATGGAGAACACAGGAGTGCTCCGTCAGGGCACGCTTTCCGTGTCCCGGGGCCTGAGGGAGGCCCTTCTCGTTTTCAGCCCGTTCTTTCCAGCAGAAAGTGCCTTGAGCCTCAAAACTTGCATAAATCAAAGACTACGATTTTTTCCCCCACAAGCTACCAGCAAAGACAAAAGACTTAAAGGGAACTCCATAACAGGCCTCCAAGAGGTATGCAGGGTAATTTAAGTTTCATCGTGGGACTTCCCTGGTGGTCCAGTGGCTAAGAGTCCACACTCCCTGTGCAGGGAGCCCGGCTTCGATTCATGGTCAGGGAACTAGATCCCACATGCCGCCAGCTAAGACCTGTGCGTGCATGCGTGCTACGTCACTTTAGCCGTGTCTGCCTCTTCGCAACCCTATGGACTGTAATCCGCCAGGCTCCTCTGTCCATGGGATTCTCCAGGCAAGAATACCGGAGGAGGTTGCCGTGCCCTCCTCCAGGGAATCTTCCCGACACAGGGATTGAACCCGTGTCTCTTGCAGCTCCTGCATTGCAGGCGGATTCTTTACCACTGAGCCTCCAGGGAAGCCGGTCAAATAAATTATTTAATTAAATATTTTTAAAGTAAATAAATAAATTTCATCTTGAAAGGTTATCCCCACATAAAGCCTGCTGTCAGTCAGTCTTCCCACACAGAACGCTATAGTTAAAGCTGCAGTTTCAAGTTTGCTGAGACAGTCCTGATTTTAAATGCTCTATCTTGCTCCATCCCCAAATAATGTACATCCTGGTTTAAGGTTTGAAGAGGTCACTATAATCCAGTGGTCCTCACTGGGCACAGTTTTGTCCCACCCCCACCCCTGCCCCAGGGGACATGTGACAACATCTGGAGACACTTTGAGTGGTCACACTGGAGGCTGCGAGGTGGGGGGGCAGGACAGGGAGCTCCTGGCATCAAGTGGGTAGAAGCCAGAGATGTCCCCACAACAGAGAATGATCAGAGGACATCCCCCCATAGTCCAGGGGCTAAGATGGCACACTTCCAATGTAGGGGGCTCGGGTCGATCCCTGGTTGGGGAACAAAAATCCCACAAGCCACGTGGCGTGGCCAAAAAGTTAAACATAAAAAAAAGAATGATCTGGCCCCAAATGTCAGGAATGCCAAGGCGGAGAGGCCCTATCTTAACTAGAAGGCTTAAGAGAGAAAAGCTGAAGGAACCTTAAAATAAAACTCCTGCCTCAGGTCTGCGGGGCTTTCCAAGCAGCACTAGTGGTAAAGAACCCGCCTGCTAATGCAGGGAGATGCCAGAGACAAGGGCTCGATCCCTGCGTGGGGAAGATGCCCTGGAGGAGGGCATGGCAACGCACTCCAGTATTCTTGCCTGGAGAATCCCATAGACAGAGGAGCCTGGCGGGCTACAGTCCGAGGAGTTGCAAAGAGTGGGACACAACTGAAGCCACTTCGCACTCGCGTGTGCAAGCGAAGGACATTCCTAAGTGGAACTCTGCTCCTCCGGTGAGACGCAGTCCTCCACAGGTGGCTGTGTGAGCTGGTATAAGTGACTGCCTCCGTGCAGGCCTCTGTTTCTTCAGCCATCCAGTGGGGACAATAAAAATACTCTCCTCCCAAGGTTTGGTGAAGACAGTGAGAGGTTATGCACACAAAGGGTTCACAGCACTCCAGCGCCCGACGCATCACAAACACAAACTTCAGGAGAGACCAATCGGCAAAGCTGAGACGTCTTCTAAACGCCAAGAGCCATCTCCGCCATCAGCTGGGGAGCAGCCAGGCTGCAGAAGGCTTCCCTGAAGCAGGGCAGGGCCCCAGGGGACATTGAGCAAGACGGGGCAGCTCAGGGGCTCTCCGAGCAGAGTTCCCTGGGGTCACCTGTACCCCCAAAGACGTCCTGGATGGGGGTGATGACTAAGTAAGCAAAGCAAGAAGGAGAAGGGGCCCGAGACCAGACAGTCCCACGGCAGCGGCATTTGGTAGCAAAGGAAAGGATTAGTCAGGCTTCCTCTGCAGACCCCGAGCGAACAAGCAGCAGACTGAACTGCAAAGCCCATCCCCCCACCAGGGTGCCCTTTCATGTGACAAGAAGACGCTTCTTCCCGGTGTCCGGGGGCTTCAGACAGGGCCCCCCACAACGTCCGCTCGCTGCAAGGCAACCCCCAACAAGGCCACAGACAACCAGAACCAAATAAAGTTGGTCCTAAGCAACTTGGAGGCCTCCTGAGAAGATTGAACTGCACGTGCCCAGGAACTCCTGCTTCTGAAGAGAACCACCAGGGCGTCCGCCCTGCGGCCACGTCAGCTGCCCGGATCCCTGTGTCACGCTCACGCGCACGTGTGCCAGGAAGTCACTGGTGGCTCAACATGGAATTTCCAGACTTCTGTTTTCTGAAAGTTTGAGCAGGGTTTAAAAATTACCACGGGCTCCTGTTGGCAACAAAAGTGAGGCCTTTATCTGAAGAGGTTTTTCACCCTGACTCTCCACTGGAGCGAGATTGTGAGACACGGCCAAGACCACGTGCTCAGACCTCAGACCCCCCATATCCATGAGTCCCGATTACAAAATAAGACACAGAGCTCACCCTTACACAGGAGCAACTCTGAAGTGGACGTGTTTGAGAGTTTAACCAAATGCTCACAGAAGGACTTGCTGCTCTTCTGCCAACTGTTTCTCTTTATGAAAACACGTATGCACAGGTAGGCAGTGTAAGATGGCAGAAATCCACCCAGGGTCGTCTTCAGATTCCAGCTCATCTACTGGGCGGCCTCAGACGAGTTACCCAGCCTCTCTGAGCCTAGGTTCACACATAGGTAAACCATGCTAATAATCTAAGGGGAGTGGGGAGGACACCAGGGAGAAGGCTGGTAATGTGATGGAATATGAAGTGTCTAAGCAAAATGGGCTAAAACCCTAAGTCCCTCCGCCAGCCTCCAGTCCCGTCTCACTGCCCCCACTCACAAACCTCACTAAGGGAGCTCCACCCCCAGAGTCCCAGCTCCACGAGGACAGGGACTTTGTGGGTCTCATGCATCAAGGCCAGGTTTAGGCCAGGACTCTGCACACAGCAGACACTCCGTAACTACAGATTGCATGAAGAATGAAAGTAACCTCCGAGCAAAGGGCTCTCTGTTTGTTTTCTTCTCTGTAAGAGACACACCCCCCCCACCCCACATTATGGTGAGGATTAAATGAGCTCATGGATGGGAAAGTGCCCAGGGCAGGGCCTCCATACAGGTGCCAGTAAGTGGCAATCTACCCCGCCTTCAGTGCACACGAGATCACAAACAGAATGAGGCTGTAAAACGGTCACGTGTACGCACGTGATCAGGCGGCACTCTCCCTCTCTCCTCGGCCACAAGAACATATGCACAGCCGCCCTTGTGAGCACCAGGTGGCCGGCCCCTGGGCCCTCCAGGGAGAGGCGGGTGGGTGGGCCACAGCCTGCAGACTCAGAAAAGAGGCCAAGCCAGCTGGACCACCACCAGCCACACCCACGCAAGGGGTCTGGGGATCAGCTCCACACGCAAATATTCCACCTGCTCGCCTCTACCTGTCTCCACCCCAGGAAAGCCACAAGGGGCTCAAAACACAAGGTGGGTGGAGAAAAGAGAGGTGAAGGGGAGGGAAGAAAACCAAACTCTCAATAGAAAAATACCTGAGAGCCACAAGAGTCTTGCACCAGTGGCCTCGAGATCTTACCTAGAGACATCCCACCATCCTTCTGCCCTAAACAGAAGTTCCCCTGCTCAGCCCCAAGCAGCAGAAACCAGAGAGACTTAAATCTTAAAAGACGTCGAAGATCACTCACTGGGGTCTGGGACAAAAGAGTCTAGCGCAGAGAAAGCACTGCAGTGAAAGTTCAAGTTCACGCCCAGCTCTCTCGCTGCTCAGTGGGAAGCCCCAGGCAGCTCCCCAAACTTACCTGGAACCCACTCTCCTAAGCTGGTAAAATAAAGAAGTTACAAGGACACCCTCCCAGGTCAAAGGGGTCTATAAGCATCAGAAGCCAGCCACAAAATCCAGACCTCAAGTTCATGCATGCCCGCTAAGTCATTTCAGTTGTGTCTGACTCTGTGAAATCCTATGGACTGTAGCCCGCCAAGCTCCTCTGTCCATGGGATTCTCCAGGCAAGAATACTGGAACGGGTTGCTGTGCCCTCCTCCAGAGGATCTTCCCAACCCAAGTCTCTTGCATCTCCTGCACTTGCAGGCGGGTTCTCTACCACTAGCATCACCTGGGAAGCCCCCTCAAGCTTGTGCACTGGGCTTGAAAGTTCTCTCTCCCAGTCCCAAGTCCCAAAATTTGTGGGGGAAAGGAAAAGCTGGATGGGAATCTCAAAGGTGCTGCTCAGAGACCATCCCACTGCGGGGGTAAGAGGTGCTATCCCAAGAAGGAGGAAAGAAGCGGGCAGGAAAGAATCTGGGGGTCACAGAGGGAAGAGAAACAATCTGAAAGGTGCAGAGTAATCAGCATCACTCCATCAGCGTCACTCCCCCAGGGCTTAGGAACTCCTCCGAGGCCCCAGCAACACCACACTGAGAACCCGCGTCAGCCAGGCTCTGTCAGGGGCTGGGGACACAGCAGCGATGGCTCCCACTGTCTCAGGGCACTGTCAAGCCCATCTGGCCACCTCCTCCAGTGTAGCTCTGGTAACTGAAGGCCTGACTTGGCGTGTGTCCTCTCTCTGGTTCAGACAGGGTAGTGGAAGGAACCCCAGCCTTAGGAAAGCAGCTGAGTTCCAACTTCTGTATGGTCTTTAACAAGTCTCCATGTCCTCATGTCTGAAGTGGGCAGAAAGCCACCTCACCCGACCTCTTCATCTCACGGGTTCCTGTAGCGCATACTGAAACCCCACCGAAGCGCATGAAAGCCTTACTCAAATGAGTTACTCCTCTGTCCAGCATCACTAGCAAGCCAGCTGGTTTGGGAGATCTCTGAACATAGGCTGAAGATGACAGGCAACCATCCCGCCCCAGCCTGGCCCCTGGGCCACCCAGTTCCTCTGAGGGTCCCAGTGGCCATCATGCCTGACGGCAGAGCAGCTGTGAACCACAGCCCACACTGGAAAGCACACCCCCCAGGTGGGATCCACTGAGGAAGTCAACCCAAGTCCAGCTGGGCGAGGAGCCAGTTCAGCCCCACTCGAGCAAGAAGCGTGCGTGTCTCAAAACAAGCACAAGTGAAAAGCACAAGTGTGGACCACCCCGTCCCCAAGAAGGCTGTGTGCACCAAGGCCCATGCCTCCCACAGCCCAGCACACCGGATTTCTCTGCCTTTCCTGCATGGCCAGTCCCCCGTGGAGGAGGACAGCAGCCAAGCTCCAGGGAGCCCCCCTGAGCAGACAGATCTCTTGGTTCTGGAACCTTCCAGAGCATCGAAGCAGGTGAGGTGATGAGCGTCCTTTCTGAGAGATGGGAGAGGAGCTGCACAAATGCCCTTCTGAATGTCTGGGGCTTCTCCTGCCACCCCCACCCCAACCCCAGCACAGATCTGAAAGCCACATACCAGCCATGAGACCCTGGGACCCACCCTCTAAGCCCCCACTTTCTCAGCTCAGAGGGGATTCTGAGGATGAAGCATGGGCTGGCACAAAGCAGCACTCTGAACCGCAGCTGGGACTCAGCCATGGCTGAGCCCCCTCCCAGACCCCACCCCTATAATCTCAAGATCCACTGGACTCTGCCAATTGTGAAACAGCCCTCTAGACGGGGAGGAAAGGAGTGGGGGGGGGGGGGGGAAGACCTCAAGAAAGGAAAAAAAAAACCGAATTATTCAACCATTTCCTTCCCTATTCTGCTTTGACCTTCCACGGTGTCATACAGGTGGTACTTGTTCTAGTCAAGTGAGCACTGAACTTTTTTCTAAAGATGAGAAACTGTTATTTTTTCCTGTACGTGTCTGCCTCAGTTCCCACAGCCCTCCAGCCAGAGAGGCAGTCTTCCTGGGGCTCGGCCCAGGTCTTCCTGGTCAGATGGGTGTGGTTCTGTTTTTCCTGGAAAAGAAAAAGACCTCAGACTAAACGTGCCGCCGCTTATGACTATCAGGCTGGCAGAGAAGGCTCCACCCAAAAGGGAACTGGTCAAAGACTGAAGACCAGCTCACAGGTCAGGACCCACCCTGTAGGGGTTTATTCTTTTCCATAAAGCAGTCTACCAGCCACATGTCCACAGTTATAGAAGACTTTTCACGTTAACAAATTCACAAGACATAAGAAAAACTTCTACCAGAACTTGAGCCTGACACAAGGGCTGGGAAACATGGTTACTATGATGTCTCTTTGGGTCCCATGTTTCAGGAAGTCTTGTTCTACTCAGTGCAACAGTCTCCTCCCAATCAATCTTCCTCTCTTTCTCACCCTACCCCCATCACACACACACACACACACACACACACACACATATAAAAGAATCAGAGCCCAAGGCCATAGACTTATTCTTGCAAATGTCTCCAATGTTCTGAACTGCTGTCCTCTGGATCTGAATACCCCCCATACCCCCCGCCGAGTTCCAGCCCCGCCCCAGCACTGTTCTGATTTAAGAGCATGGAAGAGAGGAAGGAATTTCCGATCACTGGCAGAACATTAATTTCTAATAAATATGCTGATTAGTCATGCAACTCAAAATCTATTTTTCAAACAACAAGACAGGAGGGAAAAACACAAAAGAAAAGAAATGCTTTCCTTGCCACCCAGGAGCACCAGAATTTACCTGGATTGCCCCAAAATGGAAAAGTGTATTGGTTCAAACATAAGGAAAATACACCATGTGCTGGCCCCAGTGGAGCAACAGCTCAGGACACAGAGTGTTCTATTCATGAGAAAAAGCACAAGAGAGATGCTTTCTCTGACTATTCAGAGCCTCCATCACGTCCTACTGAGCAAACAAAAATGCATATGACCCAGACTGAAGAGACCCCTTATAAGATAACCCCCCAGCTCTGCAATGTGGCATCCAGCAGCTCTGTCGCTCACAAAAGGGGAACTCAGGCTAATAGGCCCATCAGATTCTGAATTATTCAAAGAGATAGTGTATTTATTGAGTCAATAAACAACTCCAATTTGGCCTTCATGTAAATGCAAATTATTGGAGAAAGAAAATCCCCCTTTCTCCCTTTACATTCAGAGGGATTGGCAACTGGCAACTTCTCTCAGGGTCCAAGCACCCAAGATTCTGTTTCAAATATTGTCACAATATTGTCACCATTTCCCTGAGCCTCGGTGGTGAGGCCCTTCAGCTTTAAAGGCAGAAAGTGCCTTGAAATGCTGAGAAGCCATGGTCTACTGACTTCTCATCTGAGAAACGGAGCCCCTGCTTCTGCACGTGTGTGATGGGGTCAGTAGGAACACCATATACGTGGGTACAGCAAGGGTAACCGAAGCGCTGGGAAAGCGCACACTGGATAACCGGCAGAGTGTACTATCAAGCAAATCTGGGAATGCGCAAGGAACAAGAACGCTCAGATTTTCCCACCTCTCTGCATTTTCACAGGAAATAAAGTCTTGTGACTAATTCTCCATTCAACCGTTACTGAGCTCCGACTGTGTGCCAGGTACAGAGATGAAGAAGGCAAGGTGTGAATGGTCCATTTGAGTGGAGGAAGCGAACCGGAACAGAGTCCAGTGAGCCCAGTGACGCAACAGAAGGGCGGACCCGGGATGGATCTGATTGGGCATAGATTTCCGGAAGTGGCCAATAGGAACTAGCCAGGGGGAGACGAGTGACAGGTACAGAAGGCTCAGCCAGCCAGGAATGCCTAGAGAAGAGAGAACCACATACACTCAGAAACAACCTGGAATACATCCCAGCTGGAGCAAACTTACAGGAAGCATATAAAAGAGGCTGGAAAGTGGGCAACCAACAGGCCAATCACCCTGAGGGCTCCATGTGTGTGTGTGGGGTGGGGGGGGGGGGGGGGGGAGTACGGGGGGTGGGGGCGGGGCGGGGGGCAAAGAAAGATTTTAACCATGGAAAGACATGGTCAGATTGTCAGATCTGCATCGTGGAAACGCTCTCCTGCTGGTGGCAGCAGCGTGGAAAATAAATTTGTGGAGGCTGCAAAAACATAGAGATGAACAAAACATATGGAATCACCGTCAACGCTGTATACATTGGAGACTCTCCAGGTTTCAGCTCTGGGGAAAGAACGTCCTTTATTCCTTGTAAATGTTTACATCTCACTAGGTGTGTGTGCTCCTGCACACACACACGTGCACATGCACACACACCTCTCAGGGAGCTGGTGACAGTTCCTGGCGCTGGGTTGTTTAGCAAGGCCCACTCCAGTATTCTTGCCTGGAGAATCCCACGCACAAAGGAGGCTGCTGGGCTACAGTCCACAGGGCTGCAAAGAGTCAGCACGACTGAAGCTACTTAGCGTGCATGCATATGCTATCTGGGAGCTTCCAAAAGAATCAACACCTACGGGCAGTCCGTATCCAAAGAAAACAGGTCTCAGAATCTGGAAAGGCATGAGGTTAGAATGTGTTGGTGATGCCAAGAGAAGGCAAAGGGCAGATCAGGGGAGACAGTCAACTATTAATGTCAAACTGGACACTAGGAGCCCTTTATCCTCCCATCAGCTGGTTTCTCGATAAAGCTTCACAAAGAAGAAGGGTGAGGGAATAAGTAGAATTAAGAAACTGTGTAAAACTGAGTAAATTAGCCACATTTAAAGCCACAGATATGGTGCCCAGGAGAGAAGAAATGGTGTTATTCAAAAGAGGAAGGGGAGGGAGGGCTCCAGAGCGATTCAATAAATCTATAAATCACACACCACAGTATTTGTTGCATCTGGTGAAAGGCAATAGAGTTATGTGGTATTAAGCACTCTGGAGTCACACCTGAGTTTAATTCCCAGCACTGCCATTTACCATATGACCATGCCTGAGCCCATTTTTTAACCTCTCTGGGGTACAGTTTTCAACACTAGCTGAGTAACCCTACCTAACTCACTAGGTAGAAGGATTATAGAGATAACTAGGTGCTAACGACTTTATGCTCTAGGTGCTGCTCAAGAAGGTGAAGATCATTTACCAGTAGTCTTAGAAATGAAACCTTCATTGTAACTGATCAGGGGAAAAAAAATCAGAAGCAAGGCTGTGCAAAAGGAACAGAAGCAGGAGGTGGGGGATAAACTGGGAGATTGGGATTGACATATACACACAGCTATGTAAAAATGTGTAACTAATGAGAACCTACTCTATAGCACAAGGTGGGGGGAAGATATAATCTGCAGGACATACATTAAGTTAACGTGAAACATGCATTCCAATATTCAGTAGGTGCAAACAAATACTGTTCGATTCCACTTGTGTGAGGTACCTAGAATAGTCAAATTCGTAGAGTCAGAAAGTACATTGGTAGGGCTTCCCTAGTGGTTCAGTGGTAAAGAATCTGCCTGCCAATGCAGGGGACACAGGCTCGATCCCTGTCCAGGAAGATCCCACATTCCGCAGAGCAACTAAACTCACGCTCCACAACCATTGAGCCTGCGCTCTAGAGCCCAGCACCACAACTACGAGTCTGCACCCTGCAGCTACTGAAGCCCGCATGCCCTGCGGCCGGTGCTCCACCGCAAGAGAAGCCACCGCAGTGAGAAGACCGCACACGGCAACCAGGGAGTAGTCCCCGCCCGCCGCAACTAGAAAAAGCCCACATAACAACAGAGACCCAGCACGGCCAAAAATAAATAAATAAAATTATTTTTAAAAAAAGAAGAAGAAAGTACATTGATAGATGCCAGGGGCTGGGGGTGGGGGGAGTGGGAGTGAAGGGGGCTTCCCTGGTGGCTCAGATGGTCAAGAATCTGCCTGCAAGACGGGAGAGCTGGGTTCCATCCCTGGGCCTGGGTAGTATTTAATGGGGACAGAGTTTCAGTTCAGGAAAGTAAAAAATGCCAGAGAGAGATGGTGATGAGAGCAGCACAAGGTGAATGTACTTGGTGCCACTGAAAGGTACAGTTAAATTAGTTAAAATAGTATGTTTTATATTATATGATCTTCACCACAATAAAAGATTTTTTTAAAAAAAAGAAGCTGTCCTCCTCAGCAATGCTGAATGGAGAAGGCAGATTCTGCGTCTCATTCGGTGACCGGTTTTTTGAGGTCAGCACAGACATTGCTGTGGGACATTTCCACTGTGACCACCCCTGACAGGCGCCCCCTCCGCAGAAGCATTAACCAACACGACGAACATCCGCTCAGCATTTACTGAGAGCTTACTACATGCAAGACAATGTGACTGTCCCACTGAAGCCATGACAGGAAGACCGGTCTTATCTTCAAGGAGACGCATCAGTTAAAAAGACGTGGACACAAATAAATGGAGTACCAGCTGGGATGTCATGACACACAGCGGGTACAAAGCATAGCGAGCTATAAGGATGCAGGGGCCCAGAGGCAAAGTGTACAGAGAATGTCTAAGGATAAAGCGAAAAAAAGGAGGCTCTGAACTGAGTCTTGCAAATGGGGTTGAATCTGACCATGTGAAGATATGGTTGAACTTGGCTGTGTTTAGATAAGGGAAAGGGCACAGACGGCGCAGACAATGGTGTCTGTAGATGCACAGGGGCCAGAAAGGATGGGAAGTGAAAGCGATGGGAAGCGAAAAGGATGGGAAGCGAAAAGGTGAAACACTAGGAGCCTGGACTTTATCCCTGGCTCAGCGTTGTTTCACATGCTGCTTCTGCCACAAGATATCAACAGGTGTCCAGGGGAACAAAGTGGCTTCCACGGAACTAAACAGGCTTCCTGATCGCAGCGTAGCTGAGCTCCAAGAGTCTCCAAGAGACTCCTTCAGGAATCTCTTTCTTTTCTAAGATTTTTTTTTAATGTGGACCATCTTTAAAGTCTTTTGAATTTGTTACAATGCTGTTTCTGTTTCATGTTTTGATTTTTTTGGCCACGAGACATGTGGGATCTTCGCTCCCCAACCAGGGATCGAACCCACAACTCCTTATATTCGAAGGCAAAGTCCTAACCACTGGACCACCAGGGAAGTCCCCCAGGGCTCGCTTGAGAACAGAGCTCTTCCCCAGCTTGTTTGACCAAAGGACCCCTTTTCCCCCCCTCATACTCTCTCTAGGTCCTGAGAGGATGCACAGCGTGGGAAAGATAGTCATTTCAGTCAGGGCTGTGCTTCAGAACGTCTGTTTTACATACTATAAATATAGAAAATATGTTACCACACCGACTGAGAAAACTGCGAACTAATGTTTCCAAATAGGGCTGGGACACTCTGCAAGGGGTCTGCACTGGGAGGAATAAATTACATTCGATATGGCAATCCCTGATAGTGCAATAGTTAGGACTCCTCGCTCCCAGTGCAGAGGGTCGTGGTCCTGCCAATCAAGCTGTGGTCATGGAAGTAAGATTCCACTTGCTGTGAAGCATGGCCATTAAAAAAAAAAACAAAAAAACTATCTTTTACTCTTTCAAGGGCCACGTGTTAATGATGTGGTATTCTTACGTGTGCTGTCGGTACCTGCTGTGCAGGACAGGAGCCGGTGCTGTCCCAGAGAACCATTCACCGCCGTCAAACTCCAAAAATAAGAGAGAGAGAAAGAATTCCAGAGCTCAGTGCCTGTGACCCGTCCACATGAGAAGTGGGGCCCCCAGGGACAGCAGCGTGTGCCTGGCCCCTCTGGGCGGGCTCTGGATCTCCTGGCAGGTCGAAGAGAACCAAGATCGGCAGAAGGAGCACCAGGTTTGGAGGCAGACGGATCTGGGTTTATAAATGCTTTCTCTTCTTTTCTGTTCGTACTCTCGGTAGGCTCATTTCTAGGAATTGGTCCTAGGCGAGTTGCCAATATAGTACGACTGACAAAAGCAAAAGAAAGAAAGAGAAGAGTCACCCTAAACATCCAAAAGCGGTGACATGGTGGGGAGTTCCTGGGGAGCCAGTGGTCAGAACTGGGTGCTTTCACCACCATGGGCATGGGTTCGAGCCCCGGTCAGGGAATTAAGATCCCACAAGCTGGGCAGCCAAAATAAAAACAAAGAAACCTAAAGCGGTGAATAGCTAACGAGAACCTTCTGTACAGCTCTAGGAACTCGACTCTGTGCTCCGAGGTGACCTAAATAGAAGGAAGTCCAAAACAGAGGAGCTATCTGTGTAAGTATAGCTGGTTCAGAAACTAACACCACGGTAAAGCAACTATACTCCAATAAAAATTAATTTTTTGAAAAGTGATGAAGTGGTTAAATAATGATACATATAGACAATAAACTAAGAGGCTACTGCTACAAAAAACATTTTTCTAAGTTTTTTTTTAATGTAACAGTTACATTCATAGCCCATGTAACATATTAAAGAGAACGGGGATGTAGGTTCAGAAGAGATGCAGGCAACATGAAATTTATAGACAAAAGCAAAGAGCAGAAGGAATGCAGGAAGTTTACAATCAGCAACGAGTCAAAGAAGAGCCAAGCTCTGCAATTCAAACAGGCAAGAGAGAAGTCGAGGGCAAGAAACCCAAGAGGGCAAGAAACCCAAGACGGCCTGCCTCGCAGGCCTCCCTTGCGGGTCGCCCAGGGAATGCCAAGAAGGGGCAGAACAGAGAGAAGAGGCTTCTATCTGTTTCAGCTGAGATGTAGGTCAGTGTGTCATTTCTTCAAAGAGGTGAGTCGGTATCAGAGCAGCCAATAATTCCAAGGCAGGAGAGACAAGAGCTAAATTAAAGGAGCCTCTCCAGGGGGTCCCGCACGCCCCCTAAGACTTCGGTCTTTCTTAGGCAGAGAGGGACTAAGGACGCGCTAGGAAGCTGACCCCTTCTCCCCCTCTCCAACCGTCCTATAAATTGGTCCTGTGTTTCCCAACACCAGAAAGGGTACTCACTCATGCAGAGCAAAATGCCAGTAAGTACAAATTTGGAACACGGGTTAAACAATACTCTGATCAAAACTCCAACAGCAACCCTGAAGAGACAGAGGGTGGGGGGAGGGGAGGAGAGAGATTAAGAGCCCAGCTCTCCTCGAAACTTAATTCTATGCTCTAATTCAGAGCAGTATAATTAACCCCGAGTTTCGCTGCTAACACTGAACTTTTTCAGCCTGATGAGAATATCATTTAGAATCCTGCAATCGCCAATAATAGCAATATGACACAATGGCATCCATTGAGGCCCTCATCAGGGCTCGTAGTCATTTACATAGAACATTTTCTGTGACTCTCTGAAATGCAATGCCACAAAGACTCGATTGAGACAGAAGTCTCCCTTTCCCATAAATGAAAAAAAGAAGAAAAAAAAAAAAGGAAAGAAAGAAACCACAATTTCCTTTACAGGACAGCACAGATGGTCCCCACCCTCCCAAGGCTTCTCCAGGGCCGGGCACGTCACGAGAAACTGCTCATCCCAGTGCTGACCAGAAACTAGATACTTGCATATCACACTGGGTGTGATGCCTAATCTTGCACACACCGGGTGTGTGCGTGTTGGCCTAATCTCTTCACACAGGAAAAGGAGATCTGGGGTGCTTTAGGAAAACCCTGAGCTTAATAAAACAGAGCAGAGGATATGGAGGGGGCCCAGCTGGATTAACAGCTTTCAAGTCCAAGCTCCGACTTCACCAGCCTCCCTGGAGATGGGGGCTGGCGGGGGGGGCGGGCAGGCGGGTGTTCACGTGGCCTAGGAGCTAGGCCTGGAGAAACACGGGCCACTGTCCCGTCCTGCAGCCCGACTGGTGCCGTGGGCCACAAAAGTCTGAAAGGTGGTGACTGGGGACCATGAGTCACCCAGGGCAGGACAGTATTATGTGCAGAGGGCAGGACAGTCATTGTGCTGAGGAAAAAGCAGGATTCGGAAGCCAGACAGACCACAGTTGGCATCCTGGCGCCATTCCTTAGACTCGGAGTGGTTATCTAACGACCTGGAGCCTTTTGTTTCCTTCTCTGAAAAATGGGCTTTGAAGACGACGCGGGGATGAAGAGTCTTAGCCTCTGAAATATACCACACCATGACAGTATAAAAGAGCAACAGTTATGGATATGGCCATTGTCGTTATTCTTTACTAAAGATTTGCGGAAAAGCCAATAAGGTGAAAAGCCTGGAGCCACAGCCAGGCTCCTCTGGTTCATGTCTGAGCTCTATCACTTGCTAGTTGGGTGACCTTATTTAACCTCTGTGTCTATTTCCTCATCTGTAAAACAGATGAAATAATAGCACCTACCTCCCAACTGGTATCTAGGGTAAATGAGTTAATATATGCACAGCATTTACACAGTGTATACATATGTGCCAGGCTCTAGTCTATGGATTTGTTGTATAAATAAGATGAATCAACAGGGATCTGGGGAAAGGGGTATCCTTTAAGGCAACAGCAGCAGTTCCTAACATCTACAGTATGTCTTCATATCCACTAAGTTCTTTAAGTCTTTCATTGAACCTCCCCCAAGAGAAACAATTCTATGATGTGAAATCAGGGCCTAAATTCTAAAGATGGCCTGGGAATCTCCCTTTCTTGAAGGTTTCCTTTAAGAAAAAAAAAAAAAAAAACTGGTTAATGGGAAGCATCAAATGAATGACCCTTTGTTCTTTTTCTAGCTCAAGTCTTTGCCTGTGCAGCCAAGTTCTTCCCAACAGATCACATCCTTCTCACATGCCACCTTGAGGGAATGGCCAGCAGGAAGGTCCACGCCAGTCTAGCACGAGGACAGGATAGACTGGAGGAGAAAAGGGGAGTCCCACGCCAAGTCTGGGTGCTGCTTTCTGACCAAGCAAGAAGGGCCTGACAACTGGCAGCTGTTGCCACTTGGCAGCTGTTAACTGTCAGCACTTCAGAGTTCACGCTTGGAAATCCTGCCGAGTCCCTGCTTGGTACATGGCCTATTCACCTTGGAGAGAAGGCTAGTAATAAAGAATGCACTTGTTGAAAACTCAGCTGGCTAGTACAGGTCAAATGCTCTGGTTCTGCTGAGCAATCCCAGTGGGGCCACCACCATCAGTGGTCACCCACCAGACAGTTATCGAGGCCAGACCTCAAGGACAGACTCATCAGTGACTTCTCCACTGTACTCGTCTCATCCTTCTGAGGGATTTCGACACCAGATGGGGAGCAACACAGGGACTGGTCCTTGGTCACTGTCCAGATGCAAATCCATGGCCAATGAATGACGCAGACAGGCACCTATATCTCTTGAAGATCCACCAAAACAGGACATGTGCACCACCTGGCCAGTGCGACCAATCTCACGCGATCCAGTCCCAGACTCCGTGGCTCCTCTGAACTCCAGGAACCTGCTACCAACACCCTACTCAACCTCCACATTCCTGTTGAAAAGTATCTCAAGCTCAAAAGTCGAAAACCCACACCCCCTTCCTGGTTCATTCCACTCCCCAAAGAGCTGGCTCCTTGCTGTTCCACAAACAAGCCAATCAGTCTTTCCTCAAAGCATCTGTACTCGCTGTTTCCTGAACCCCCTTGTGGAGGCTTGCCCCAGCTGCCATATGTAAAACAGTACCTGCCGCCCATCACCCTATCTTACTTCTCAGCCTGAAATCCACCTGTCTTCCCCAGCAGATGGAAGCTCCATGAGGGAGGGGCGTGGTCTGTTCTGGGCATGTCAGTATCCCCAGGACATAAATGGGGTTTGACACAGAGCAGGTACTGAATACGGGGCGTGTGCTGAATGAATCCATTAACTGGTTAACTAATTAGAAGCCAAGGTAGACAAAGAAAGGGTCAGAAAACAAAATCGTATCTGGGGCTTAACTTCAAGTTTTTAAGACGCACTTGAAGCCCAGCCAATGAGTCTCGTGGAGGTGCTCAGCGGCCAGTTCGGTTGGGCTGCTTGGCCTCCCTTCTCTCCCTTCCCCCTTCTGTGTTTTATTTCTCATCGTGTTTTGAAACTGATGGCACATGGAAATCCAGAGATGAGGGACGAGAATCTCACCCCAAAAAAAGGAACCAAGTCGGGGGAACATCCTGGCAGGGGGCAGGAAGAGGTGCTGGGGGAACCAAGTCACTCTCTGCCGCCTGGCCTGCTCTGACCAGCTGGACGCAGCAGTGGTCACTCACCGAGCCCTGACCAAGCGCCGGGCACCTGGCTGGGTGCTCATCCTCATGACAACGCCATGATAGAGCCATGGGGATGCTCCCTCTAACACAGGGCTAGGTACAAAAGTCACCGGGGTGTGGGGATAGGACCAACCATGAGCATAATAACCCTCAAAATGTGCCAACCAAGGCAGTCCCTGCGCTCCAGCGCTGGACAGATGAAGGGACAGGCAGATGGTCTGCGTGAAGGAGCCACACTGCATGGAAAATATATTTTTAAATCCCTGGAAGCACACTGGCAAGGCAGGATAACCACACTGTGAGAGGCACAAAGACACCGACAAGGGAGAAGAGGCGCGTGTTTCCAATCCTGCACGCCCTGCAGGCCACATCTGCACATATATGGTGGCGGTGTCCGACTCTTGCGACCCCACGGACTGTAGCCCACCAGGCTCCTCCGTCCATGGGATCTTCCAGGAATACTGGAGTGGGTTGCCATTTGGTAAAAAACAGAGTCCGACTGCGCCCCACCAGCGTGTTGGGCCAGACTCAGGCTGGACCGCTTCTATGACGTCTTTGAACCCACGGCATCTGCTACACTAGGGGCGCTTCCCATATGCCTGCGGGAAACACTTCAGCCCAGCAGTGGGGTAATCATTCACATCACGCTTTCAGACCCACCAAGGCTTCCGCAGGCTTCGGCAGCCCCGCAGGTGACGGGACTCCTCGTCTAACTGATGGGAAGAGCTCAGAGAGGTCAGAGGAGTCCGGGAGTTGACCCAGGTCTTCCGACACCAGTGCCTGGGCGCCTTCTATGGCTCCACACGATTTACCTTCTGGCTGCAAGGAACATACAATCAAGATCCCACGTCCTGTTCTAATTAAGAGAAAAATGTCCTCTGGTCTTACGGACAGCCAGTCATCAGAGGTCTTCAGGAGTTTCAGGATGCAAGGGTATGAAAGCAATGTTAAGATTCCTTCATGGGAAGAGAGGAGGAACAGGATTTCAAGTTGAAAATGGTACTGCTCAGCTTTAATATTTTTATTATTTCTCTTATGCAGCTGAACATGTATGTTTATCAAAGACAAACATGTGGTAATTACAAATGAGATTGCCAAAGAAATCCTCAACACAAGAAAAAAAAATAATAATCTGTGTGCTTAGGATTTGGGGGATTTCACATCATCTCATTTAATCCACGCTCAAGGAAAAATAATAATACTGTAAGCTAGGTTTTTGTCTGACTCTTTGTGATCCCATGGACCTACCAGGCTCCTCTGTCCTTGGGATTCCCCAGGCAAGAATACTGGAGTGGGTAGCCATTCCCTTCTCCAGGGGATCTTCCTAACCCAGGGATCAAGCCAGGGTCTCCTGCATTGCAGACAGATTCTTTACTGTCTGAGCCACCAGGGAAGCCCATGTTTTACTACTATCCCATAACATATAAGGAAACTATGTTTGGAGGAGTTAGAGGATTTGTCTGAGGTCACATAACTAGTCAGTTTTTTTTTTAATTCAAATAACTGGGAGAGGAAGAGAGGAAAGGGCAAAAAGTAATTTCCTCTTTAGGTCTTTCTGTATAATCTGAATTTTATACAACCATGTGCACGCACTCGTTGACATTTTTCCCTTTCAAAAAAAAATTAAGTTATTGTTCATGGCTCTGGAAACGGAAAAGTAATTGGAGCAGTCTGCATGAGGTCACAGGGGATAAGCAATGCACACAGGTGTGAGGCTCCCCTGACCCATGAGCAGCAGCCCACACCCTCGAGGCACGGGGAGCGGTGGCCAACGAGGCAGGACGCATCCACTGTGCTCACAGCAGCATTGGCAGCTCCCAGCACAGGACCTGAGGCAGATGCAGCAAGGCCACCGCCAGCACAGGGCTCAAAGGCCCCACACATCGCAGGGACAAGCCTCTGCCACACGCACCAGAACACAGTAAGAAATCCCACATCCATCATTGCAAATCTTCTCTGCTTTTATTCACTTCCAAACTACCCTTTATTTTCAGGAGCCCTCACATGAAGCTTTAACTTCCCTCCCTGCCATGGATCCCAAACAAAGACCAGGAGGGGCTCGTGGCTGTATCAGGCCCATGGATGTCTGGTTCACAATGTTTTGAAACAAAGCTAACAATTAAGAGCTTTCCCATTAAAAGCCCAGATTTCCACTTTTTTGCGAAGACCTGGGGGATGTGGGCATGCCAGGTCCCCATCCTTGGGCTGAGGGTGGATGACAGGTGGTGTGAGGGGGCACAGAGGGGTCCCCAGGCTGCTCCCAGCACCACCACTCAGGCCAGCACCCACCTCCAAGCTTATTTATCCGCCATAAAAGCAACATTTTGTGGCGTCCATGCCTCTGTCAGCAGCACAAAATGGAAAGAGAAACCAAGAAGACCCTGTGCTTCCAGCAAAGTGAGAGAGCAGACAACCGAGCAACTGGAAAGACCTCCGCCTCCAAGACGCGAGGCAGGCACAGCTGTGAAGAAGGGCTATTAATGTGGGGTGCTTTTTCTTTCACCAGGGGAGCCCCTCTGATTGCCACTGCATGCCTGGACCCTGGACGCCTGTGAGCTTGGGAACTAAGAGCGCCCCTAAAGAAGAGCTTTGGGGGAGAAAAAGGAACGAAACCCAACAGTCCTGCAGGCAGGGCCTGCTCTGAAGTCCAGAAAGCCCGCGAGGCAGTATCCCACCCTCTGCTCCGGCCAACTGCCCCCTTTTCCATGCTCCCTGCAGACCTGAAGCAGCTTCCTCTTAAGAAATCTCCATTTCCCCACTGAGAAGCGTCTAATTCAATAAACTCCTGTTGACCGCTGTCCTGAGCCAAGCGCCAAGGGTGGTACAGAGTGACGAGTGAGACCGGGACCCTCCCACAAAGCCTGCACCATCTACCACAGGAGACAGAGCTTCGAACATCCGCGATCCATGGACAGGGGTGCAGATGAAAAGCACACGCCGTGGTAGCTAAGGGAAACACCCGGTTTATTCCCAGTTTACAAAGCGGGGAAGGCCGTGGACTCGCCCATACACTGGAGGGATGAGCATTCCGGCAGAGGGGACAGCATGAGTGAAACCAGGAGGGAAGAAACCGTGGGCGTGTCCTGGAAGTGCCCGGCTGCGGTCCGGGAAGCCTGGAGGAGCCCAGTGGGACCCCACGGGCATGTCAGTTGGTCAAGGCCACTCTCTGACACGGGAGCAACATTTACAGGTACACCACACAAGGAAGGCCCTGAAGCTCAGACTGGAAAAGGCAGACTGAGGCTCCAGGGGGCAGGGAGGAGCCCTGGGAGGCACGGGGCAGGGAAGGAGACAAGGACCAGAAGACTTTCTGGTGGGCAAAGAACTCGGCCTTTGTCGTTAACATCTCCTTGATGCCAACCTTTGGCATCTGCTCCACTTGCCCCAAATGCCAAGTCCATTTCCGTGGCCATCACGGTATGTCACCATCTGGATGGTGACTTCCACCCTCCCAAACTGACCCTCTGGCAAACGTGTGTCCCCTGGGGGCCACTGGCATTCATCAGCCTGGCCCTCCCACTCTGAGGCCAGCCAGCAGGCGTGACTCTGTGGTTGACACGGTTGCCAACATTCAAAAATTAGGAGACATAGCTTTAAAAAAAAAAAAAAAATTCTGAATTTTTCTAGGATGACACTTCTACACGGTGACAAAGAAGCTGACTGGCAGCTGCTCCCGCTGGCAGAGCACACAGCCACCCGTTTTCCACACGGTCACCTCTCTCGAATCTCCAGGACGGAGGGCAAACCTCCACTGTCCACTTATCGTTTACCAGGCCACCTACCACACCCCCAGAGCCCTCCGAGTTGCAACATCAACCACATTTATGCTAGACTTATGGGCCTAGTAGATATTCCTGATTCCTTCAGCCCCAGGTACCACTCCTGCCCCCAGAGCCCACAGTTGACCCACAGAGAGCTGGCACCTCACTCCTCCTCACACACTCTCAGGCCCTGCTCTAAGCACGGCTAAAAGAAAGCAGAAGGGCCCTCCAGAGAGCTGGGCAACAAGCTCAGAAGAAACGCAAGGTATCTTTATTTTCCCTTCTATTACCAACTCAGCTCTCCCTGATGACCCACTGTGTGCCAGGCCTTCCAAGCAGAGGTCAGGAATAACATCTGAGTAAGGTGGGATCCGTGCGTTTGCCAGGTCTGGGGTTGGGGGGGAACCTGGAGTAAGTCCAGGCGGATCTGGCTCTGATGCCACTCAGAATGAGGGCAATAACAACGCAGCTCAGTCACGAAACACAGCAATCCACGCACATTCTGCAAGCAAAGGCTCAACACTCGCTGGCCAGTAACCGAGGCAGCAGGCACGGCCTGTTCGGGACAGGGTCGGGGTTCAGTCCCCAGCCCTTACTCCCATCAGAATCAGCTGTCTGTTCCAGGAAATCTGCTCCACTGCTTTCATCTTAGACAGAGTGAGAGAGGCTGGAAAGAGAGAGAAGGTTGGTCACGGCAGCAAAATACTAATAGAAAAGAAATGGAACTATGACTCCTGTCTTCAGTGAGTAAACAGCCTAGTCAAGGGTTCAAACACTGAACCCCACAGATTAATGAAGTCACTAACATAGGAGGAATGTGAACAGAGGCTGGGCTCCAGGTAGGAGACCTGCTGGGTGAGGTGTGTGTGCTGGGGAGGGTTGTGGGGGGGGGGGCGGTATGTGGGAGGGATTGTTGGTGTTTTGTTGTTTGGGGGGGTTTAATTTTCTGGTCCCACAGCATGTGGGATCTTAGTTCCCCGACCAGGAACTGAACCTGCGCCCCCTGCACTGGTAGTATGGAGCCTTAACCACTGGGCCACCAGGGACGTCCCTAAGGCAGGGTTTTGAAAGATGCTTTTAATCAAAGAAGTAGCCTGGGCGGGGCGGCATAAATCATCTAACTTCTGCTGGATTAATCATCAGGACCTCCCTCTGAAAAAAAAAATACTGTAGATCTAATAAAACTACAATTGAAAAAAAAAGGAAACATTAAATCCCATTTTAGGAAGAATGAAGTTCAAAATCTCAAGGAAAACTCTCATTCGAGAAAGTTAGACCCATTCAGCCTGTGAATGGGTTTTCCACTTGGCAAGATAGCGCCTCGTCTCTAAGTGATAATAAAGGAATGAATGGGCATTCGTATCAGGGAAATTCCTAGTGATTATTAGAATGGAAAGGAAAGAGGGGGGGATGGAAACAGAAGTATTAAGGACTGGCAGACACCCTCTGGTTTCAATGCTAGAAAAGGCAGCAACTGTTTTGTTCAAGTTGGGATGACCTCCAGCAAGAACTAGTAAGCTATAACAAAACTGAATTTCTACACGTCTAATAGTCATTTTTCTTGGTTTCCTGGCTCTTAATTTCTTCTCCAAAGTCTGGTCACCTTATAAACAAGCAGTCATCTGTACCGCCCAAGTAAGGAGATCAGCCCAGACCACTTGGATAGGCAGCATTTCCTACCGTTCTGTATTTAGTCCCATCCTGTACTGCTTGACCTCAGGCCTTCAGACGCCCTCCCCAGGCTCTGTTACGCCCACCAGGCCCACCCCTCCCTGGACAACTTCCCCTTGGCTGGCCCACTCACCCTGCCTCTTTCCCCAGGAAGGGCCCTTGAGTTCAGCCACTTCCATACCTCTTTGTTTCCCCCCTCTCTGTCTCTCTCTCTTACACTTACACACACATACACACACATACACACACACACACACACACACACACACACACACACCAACCCCCAAAAGAACCCTTTCCTCCCCAGGAACCAAAATCCACAGATGCAATGAACCCAACCTGCTCCAGCTGAAGCAAAAACGGAGATCTACAAGCCTCTGTCACTCTGTTGTGGGGCTGCCCCCACCCCTCTTACCCCTTACCACAGAGTCCCAGAAAAGCACTCGTCAAGCCAAATGTCTTCATCTGACAGGTGCAAAGTCAGAACCCCAGAGAGGGAAAGTGCCCAGCCGGCCGGAGGACCTCAGTCTGTCAGAATCAGGCCGGAAGCCAGGTTTCTGGACTCACCCGACCAGCACTTTCCACTGCCCACACGGCAGCTTAATCAGCTCGTGTAACCAACACTTGCATAAAACCGACCAGGTGCCCAGCATTTCCCTACGCCCTCTCTTACAGGTGAACACATTTAATCCCCGCAACAGTCTTAAGGACACGAGTTCTCTTATGCCCTCCATTTCACAGAGTAGGAAACCGAAACACAGAGAGATTTAGGAATTTGGCAAGGTCACAGAGCTGATGAGGGGCGGACCAGGGGGTTGAACCCAGGGAGCCAGGCTTTAGATGCGTGGTTCTTAAGCACTTTGCCAGAAGGAAAAGTAGGCAGAAAAGGGAATACTGGGCTATTAACCATTTGACAAAGGAAATACACCCAGAGTGTCCCTTAAGAAGCAAATGAACCACAAAAACAAAAAATTAAAACAACACCCACAACACTGGAGGTTGCAACGGAAGCCTAACCGTGCTAAACGCCCCTCCAAGACGTCTGCTGGCTTTTTCTCTTGGGCATTCCCTGTTTGTGAGGGGTGGGATGAGGCAGTCACACGTAACTTCCACAGTAGCCCAGACTTTTCAGTCTGTTCACAATGCATGTGTCCTTCGCACACGGCTCTTGGCTTCATTCCTACCTCTGATGCCCCAAAGCTTGAGGCTTGCATACAAAACCCACCCTCCTGTTAAGGGCTCCGGGCAGACTACCCTCCTACCACAGAAAAATAAAATGCCTCGCTGTTGTTGTCCAGTCACTCAGTCATCTCCGACTCTTTGCGACCCCATGGACTGCAGCAGGCCAGGCTTCCCTGTCCTTCACCATCTCCCGGAGCTTGCTCAAACTCATGTCCATTGAATCGGTGATGCCACTCAATGCAAGAAAATGCCCGGCTGTTTCTTTAAAACATAAGCCATCAGTGTTCAGCCTGCCCTTTGCGGTCTTTCTCTGCATCTGGGGATCTATCGTCAACTCTGGCACATGATAAAATAAAGTCAGATAATCCAGAGGTGAACTGTCCAAACCCCCCCCCCCAGCTCCTTTACTGTTTCATGAACTTGCCCACAGCCTGTTTATAGCTCACTGGCGCATCCACGCCAATGGTAGCTCCAGAAGCTACAAGCTGACAGCAAGCAATGGCGGAACTAATACACAGCTTGACTTTCAGAGGGTTCTGAAACCTCTGCCTGCTCAGCTTCTGACCCACCTCAGGGACTTGGGCTGGGCCAGCTGCGGTCACCAAGAATTTGGTCTGCACCCAGATTGCACCAAGCCCAGTTATTAGACCTCCAACCGTGAGCTCAGTGGGGGTCAGATGTGGACCAGGTTCCCACGCCCCAGGGAACCCCAGATGTCCTAAGAAGGAAAGGGGACCACACCAAATGAAGGGTTGGAAGAGATGAGAGACATTCCCACAGCAGCAGGGAATGGAAAGCATCTTGACTTTCTGTGCCAACGCCCTCCACCACCGCCACCAAAAATTAGGGTATTTCATGCCGCAAGCAGAGATGACTGACTCAAATCCAGCCACTTCCACATTTGCAAAATGGGTTCAGCCACTTGGCCACCATTTAACGGTCACCAAATTAGACACAAGGTAGAGACCTCCCCAGAAAGCAATATTTATTGTCTCTGGATCACCATTGGCTACAATCTCCTGAAAGTTCACCAAACTCAGCTCTGTAAAGCGAACAGAAAGGAATGCCATTATAAATCCCCATCCAACCAGCATCGCAGGACCTGCCCATAGTTTCTATGTTTTAATTTTCAGAGAAATACTGGAACAGGACAGAACCAGAGTGACCTCAGAAATCATGCCATTTTGATTCGCACATGACAGAACCCAACTATTTATCTCATTTTAGTCTACTTATCTCATATACACAGTTCCCTTTCCTTTAGCCAAAAAAAAAAAAATCCCTCTTTTAAACAATATGTGATATAAAGCAAAAAGAACAGGGAACCAAAACAAATTCTTTCCTGCAAAATTTATGGTTCCTTTTTTGTCAGGGGTTACACACATAACCACCACCCAGGTCCGCCGCTGTGTACATAACACAGGCTGTGAATTCTAAAGAACTACATGGGTCTCTCAGCTGCACGCTGTCTGATGGCGCAGACTTAGGTGCTGACGTTCCAAAGCAAATCTGCCTTACTCAAATAATTTATTAAGATGAAGACTCAGGAAGGGAAAGCTGACAAGCATTCAACACACTGGCAGGAGAGACCCAAATGTTCCTGTGTCTCAGGCTGAGGCCTTGGGAGCAGAAACACACCGTGGGTTCCCTCTGTCATCGGCGTTCAGCTGCCAAGTCCCGTCCGACCCTCTGCGGCCCCGTGAACTGCATCACACAGGCCTCCCTGTTCTTCACTATCTCCTGGAGCTCCTGGCACAGCATGTTTTTACCCTTATCGCCTGGGTCAGTGAATTTTTACCTTCAGGCTTGGGCAAATGGGTTTGCTGAATGGTCAAGAGAGAGCTGGACCCCTTCCTGGTCTCAGAGAAATGAAGTGGTGGGTGCTGGGTACGTTTTGGAGGTGGGCGAGGGGAGTTAAGTCCAAAGATGCTTCCCCAAAATAACACTCCTTAGGGTCCTTCCCTGGGAACTCAGCTGGTAAAGAATCTGCCTGCAATGCAGATCTCGGTTTGATTCCCGGGTGGGGAAGATCCCCTGGAGGAGGGCATGGTAACCCCCTCCAGTATTCTTGCCAGGAGAATCCCCATGGACAGAGGAGCCTGGTGGGCTGCAGTCCATGGATGGGGTCGCAAAGAGTCAGAAACGACTGAGCAACTAAGCACAGCACAGCACAGGGTCACCACCTTAAGCCAGAATCAGTTATGACGAGGGTGCCAAGCTCCCCCTGGTTTGCAGCTTCCTTGGCTGTGGGCCCTCAGTTTTGCTTTCAGAGCTGGGGGTTGGGGGGGTTGGGAAGAAGTCTCCAGTCCAAACACGTGTGTCCATGTGCATCTGTCCAGAGGGGCCAGGCAGGAGAGGGTGAACCAGGAACGCCGCTTCCTTTCCCCCGAGAGCACTTCTGCGGTGTTCCTGTCGAGGCCAAGGGTCCGCCTCACCTCCGCCACCTCCGTATTCCTGGACAGAGGTCGTCCCAAGGCAGGAAAAGAACGGGGGAGACTGGGACAGCCTGACCTCAAAGGCCCACTGCGGGGGGCCTTTCTTCAGTCTGGGGCCTTTGTTCAGTGGCTCAGTCCGACTCTTTGTGACCCCATGGACTGCAGCAAGCCAGGTGTCCCTGTCCACACACGCACGCACGCACGCACACGCACAGACACACCCCCACCACCACCACCGGAAGTTTGGAGAGAAGGTAACTGGAGACTGGAGAAAAGGAAGGCTTCAGTTCTCTCCTCCCAGTATCTAGCCCGCCCCCTCGGGCAGCTTCCATTTGCATGAATGAGGGCTGTGGTCACTGCATACCTGGGACAGAACAAAGCAGGAAATAACAGGGCTATCCCTTACTCAAAGCCAAAGTTCATCAAGCTCAACAGCGCGCCCGTCTCCCCCTTCAGAAGCTGGGAGTGGCTAGCCAGCCCCGCCCCCGCCCCGCCCCCCGACTGGCGCTGACAAAAGCCACCTTGTTCCCAAGGAACCTGTTTCTCCAGCGTCTGTTTCCAATCTCCTAGGGGCCTGTATTTATATTTTCAGTTAGCCGCTTTTCACATAACTTTCCAAAGTGTTATTATTACTTGTAGGTGGGAAGAGAAAAGATCTCAAAATGAAAAGAGATTTCTCCCTCCCACCTGAGAACCCTGGGATCCCACTGCCTCATCCCAGGGGCTTCACTGCTAAGGGTCTTCCCACCTCTTCCGAGGCAGACCGAGGGCTTCGGGCAATTTCCGACGCTGCCCCCAGCCCCCCGCATCAGCAGCACCCCTGGGTGGGTACCTCGGGCCTGCCTGGCACTTTGCTGCGCTCTGCTCAGTTCTGTCTCTCTGCGACCCCATGCACTGTAACCCACCAGGCTCCTCTGTCCAGGCAAGAATACAGGAGTGGTTTGCCTTTCCTCCTCTGGGGCGGGGAGTGGGGGGGGGGGGGCCGTGGAATCTTCCTGAGCCCACGTCTCTTGTCTCTCCTGCACTGCAGGCGAATTCTTTACCTGTTGAGCCAGCACTTTCCTAAGACTTTGCAACACGGACTCTCAACAAACTGGTTGAAGGAAGAATCTGCATACTACAGGTGATCCCACCATCTCAGCAAGGGAGATGATTTTAAGAAACGGAAGGGGCCATGAGGACTAATTTACATCTGCTCTCCGTGTCTGCAAAATGTCATTCACATGTCACAAACAATTTTATAGCAAGGTACAAGCATCTATGCATCCCCTATTTCATTAACACCATGAAGCGTGTTATTATCTCATCTTACAGGTGAAAAATAAGAAGCTTCGAGGGGAGTTCAGCTGCCCAAGGCTGTTCCAGGTCCCACTGCCCCTCCAGGGACCACCCACACCAACTGCTTCCCCAGGCGGTCCTTACTGGTCCTCTCACATTGATGTGCAATAATACCATCACCCTAAAATAATAATACCATCACCCTAAAATAATAATACCATCACCCTAAAATAATAATACCATCACCCTAAAAGGCCCCAGGCTTCTGCCCTTTCCCAGGATTGTGATGATAAGTTCAGCTGTGGGGTCAGTTGCTTGGCTTCAAATCTTGGCTTTACCACTTAATAGCTCTGTGCCTTTAAGCAAATTACTTAATCTTTTTTTAAACAAATTACTCAAATTTTTTTCCACCTGCAAAAAGAAACTCTCATATCCCCCACCCATCTGCTTACTTTGTGCATTGGTTAAGATAATGTATGAGTAAAGAAGTAACATTCTTATGACGTCCGCCATTCCCATCAACATCGTTATCGCCACCCTCTCCATCACCAGCGCGGTGAAGATGGAGCACAGCACACACGCACAGTAGCTAACACCAGACAAATGCTTCCGTGCTCGCCTCCTCCTTCATCCAGTGAGGCTGGCAGGGCAGGAATTAGGGTGCCCACTTTAGAGATGAGGCTTCTGAGGCTCAGGAAAAGTGACTTACCCATAGGCATGCACAGCTGTGTGTGCCAGACTCATGCCCAATGTGATCCAAACCCCAAGTCCTAAGCTCTTCCCCACTCCCACGCTGCCGACAGAGGGAGGGTTCAGGGAGCTCTCCCGGGGGCCGCGTGGTTTTTTACGTTGCGGTGCAGGCTCAGGTGTCCCCCAGTGGGTGCAGTCCTTTAGCCTCTCCAGGCCTGTTTTCTCATCAATACCACCTGCTCCTCCTGACGCTCTCCAGAGTTGCCATGAGGATAATGAATGAGAGGTAGCTGCAGAAAGCATCCGGTGCTCATCTGTCTGTCCAAGGCGGGGAGAGGGTCTGTCCCCCTGGGAACTCTCCGAACCACAAGCAGGAAGGGAAGGCTGAGGAGCTCTCATCAAGAAAGGATCCACAGCCCAGAGTCTTGCTCAAGCCACATGTGTGACATGCAGGTCAATTCAAGCCACTCAAGACCTCCAATTCAGCCAGCCTGGTTTCTGCTGAAACCCACAGAACGGTGGCTGCAAAAGCAAATAGAACTGTGTCTTGGTGGATCCTCATCCGGAAAGACACAGGGTGTGGAGGACAGAGGTGGAGCCTGCCTCCCCTGGCCAGCTAGCTGGAGGATCTGACACAACGCACCTGACCAGCATTTTTTAAATTTAGTTATACCCATCTGCCAGGTATTTACAGCAAACAATACAAACAACACCAAAGAATAAAATAAACAGTCAAGGGAATCAGGCCAAGAGAAAAATAAGCATAAGGAAAATAATAAAGCCAGAGGCAAGACCAACACGTAGACAAGTATACCGTATGGTCAGTTTCTTTCTGCACAAGTGTCAAGTCAGGTCACACACCTAGCCCTCAGGTGCTTAGTAACCAAAGCCAAAAGGAAACACGATCAGTCATGAGATCCTCAGTGCCCAGAGAGAAAAACAAACCAGTTGTTCAGGAGACGCACGTCTTCCCCTGTCAGATTCAGAGACTCTTGGGAAAGTTTCTCCATCAGACCTTCAAAAACGAACACCAGAGGATAGCAACAGATCCTCGCCACAGACCCCAAAATCTCTGCCTGGTGTTCCTCACTTCACCAGCTCCTCTTGCAACTCAGCCCAAGCAGGGCGGTCACTTTACCCTTGGGAGCTTCGGTTACAGCCTAAACTGTAAAGTGGTCCATCTACCCAACCAGGCTGTTGTGAGGGTTACCCAGGATAACGTGTGATAACTCACAGGCTGACACACAGCAGGTCCTCCACAGAGATCATGTCATCACTTCCACAAGGAGATAAGTTCCTCCAGCACAGGGCTCTAGGTCTGGACTTGCCCTTGACTTATCACAAGCATCTATGATGGCCACTGGCACATAGTAATTACCCAATAAACGTTTGCTGAATTGACTGATTCATTTCCTGCAGCAGGTTCCTGAAAACATTAGCCTCCTGAGGTATTTCTAATAACAGATAAACAGATATGAGGTAAAACAAAAAACTGGGGGAAATAAGCATTTTATATCCCCCCCTTCTCTCAGAGTCAGAAGCACACAGAAGGTTCTTGGAAGTCTTGCAAGAAAGATATCTGCTTGATTCTGTTTAGCCCAGAGTTCTCCAAATTTTCTTAACCAAAAACCTCTTTTCCCCCCACAGAATGGAAATAGACTCATAAGTGTTCTCATGACCCCAGGGGATTCGAACTTTTCCTAAGAAGGAAAAGCGGGCCACCCCAGAGATAAGAGATGGTCCCATAACCGCCAGGGAACAAAGAGCATCCCTGGTCTCCAAGCCAACCCCCTCCACCACCACCACCTATTGACTTTGGAACACATGGCATTTTTAAGAATTGAATGGATCCTTCAGACCTAAGCAGCTCCCTCTTGTCTGGACACATGGACACTCTGGCTACCCCCTGAACATTCCAGAACCCGCTTATTCAGCAAGACCAACTCCCAGCCTCCTGGCTCAGGGTCACCAGCCTGCAGAGAAACACCCATGTCAAAGCAAAGATCTGAGTCTGGGGCCAGGGAAGGGTCCTCACCATCCCCCAACCCCCCAGGGCGGGCAGCACGTTCATGGAAGAGGGTGCAGGGAGAGGAGGCCAGGGCGGGCGTCCGTCCAGAAGTCCTGGGGGACAGCCTGTGGGGCGCGTCACGTGTTTCCCTTTAGCTCACTAAGCCGAGAGGCCACCTGGCACCAGGTTTCCCTGGCTGCTGCTCCCGCTGCCACGCCCACAGGTGCCACCCTGCCCTGAGCTCCCAGAGAGCCGGGCGGGCTGGAGGCCAGGTCATTTGAATGACCCTTCCCTCAAGCAAACCAGGGCTCTCCCGGGCACCCACAGGGCTTGCCAGGCAGGAAATGACTAATGAGCATTTACTGAGCACTTCCGGGCAGCAGAGGGCTGCTCCCAGACTTGGATCCATCCCGGGTGGGTGCTGGTGTCCATCCACTCATTTGAGAAGCAGCTGTTAAGGGCCTACCTAGCACTGAGGACCAAGTACCGACCCAGGCTTCTAACTGAGCCCTGGCCTTGACCTTCTGAGCCCTCTGAGCCACTGGCAGGCTGTGGCCTGTGGTCCTCGCCTAGCGTGGACCCACATAGCCACAGAGTCACGGTCCTCCTACTTCTAGCTGCCCAGTCCATGGGTCTGAAAGAAATCAAAGTGGCCAGGTGCACATGAACCCAAAGGTTTAACATCTCTCTCTTGTCATCTACCTTCTGCCCACTGGGGCCTGACAGTTCAAATACAACCCTGACTCATTCTCAGAAGCCTGGTGAGCAGGTCCAGGGCTAAGCGCCAGGGACAGAAAGGTGGGTGAGATCCATGAGCTCTCTTCTTCCAAGGCCCGGCCGACATGTCTCTCTCCCCTATGCCCTGCACGTCCCTCATCTGCCCGTGTGGTTCCTGCTGCCTAGAAGGTCCTCTCTGATGGCTAATCGGCTGTTACAACAGGCAGAGCAGCAGCTCCTTCTTTCCTGCGTTGGATCACGAGGTCCTTGACTTCAGTCCTTGACTACGGGGATGTCCCCCGCCTTTTCACTCCCCGGGGACTCAGCACAGGGCTTGGTACGGGCCAGCCTCGAGGGACCGTGCTGAATAAAGAGGAGGGGCCATCAACACAGTGGCTGAAGACCTTCCCACCAAGCCATTGAGATGCCAACCTTGAAAACACCACCTTGGGGCCGTGGTTCCTTCAATCAGCACCACTTAGAGGGAGGATGTGGATCCAAACAAGCTAATTTACAGGGTTGTTAGCAGAATTCCAAACAAAGAAAAAAAAGAGGAAACCGGGGCCAGCAGAGCCCTCACCCCAGCTCCACGCTCCCTGTCCCATGCCCCCAAACTGCAGCAGATCTGGACTCGCATGACCCCCAAGGAGCCACCTAAACACGAGTGAGGGAAACTGCTCTCGGGGTCTTCCCCTGAGCCGCCCTAAACCTTCTAACTGCACTTTTCAGCGCTCTTCCCTTAAGCAGATACATTTTTTAAATCCGAAAATTAGTTGATTACTACCTTTCCATGAAGAAGAAAGGCTTTCCTGATGGTGCAGATGGTAAAGAATCTGCCTGCAATGCTGGAGACATAAGAGACCCAGGTTTGATCCCTGGGACAGGAAGATCGCCTGGAGAAGAGAATGGCTACCCACTCCAGTATTCTTGCCTGGAGAATTCCATGGTCAGAGGAGCCTGGCGGGCTACAGTTCATGGGGTCGCAAACAGTCAGACTTGACTGAGACTAAACTTCCACTTTTCAAGGAGAGGAAAGCATAGTGCAGGCTTTGCAGTCTCTCAGATCCAAGTTCAGATCCCAGCTTTGGCACTCTCTCCCCATGGGACCTTGGAGAGTGACTAGACCTCTCTGAGTCTCAGTTTCCACCTGATTGTTGTGAGAGTGAAATGAAATAAAGTGAGAGAAGGTGCCTGGCAAAGTGTCTGGCCCTGCTCTGGGCTTTAATTAGAAGCTCATCACTTCCCCTTCCCTGGTAATTCTTCAGAGTTGGGCTCCAAGGCAATAAGCACAGTGGTAACAGAGCCCCACTCTGGAGTCCACTCCCAGGGTTCGGATCCCGACTCCACCGCTCCTGACCTCAGAAGAGGTACCTGACCTGTCTGTGCCACATCTGAAAAAGGAGGGGAACAATACCCCGACCCTGGAGGGCTCTCGAAAGAACAGGACTTGACACATACAGAGCACTCAATATGCGTATTTAGCTACTCTTACTAACCCCCAAATCAGACATCCTGCTTGCTCCTCACAAGCTACCCAAAGTTTTACTTACATTATATCCTTGTGTGTGTGTGTGTGTGTGTGTGTGTGTGTGTGTGTGCTTAGTCGTCTCAGTCGTGTCCAACTCTTGCAACCCCATGGACAGTAGCCCACCAGGCTCCTCTGTCCATGGGATTCTCCAGGAAAGAATACTGGAGTGGGTTGCCATACTCTCCTCCAGGGGATCTTCCAGACCCAGGGACCGAATCAATGTCTTAAATTTCCTGTGTTGGCAGGTGAATTCTTTACCACTAGCGTCACCCGGGAAGCACCTGGCCCATCAACCATCCCAATGCCTCCTGGAGGCAGGCGGGATGGGTGTCAGTGAGTTACCAGGAGAACCCTGCCCAGATAGTAACGAAGAGGCTGTTGTCTGGCCTCCGTGGTGCTTTGTTTGGTTAGTTTGAGTCAATATTTTTTAAAAGCAGGAGTTTTAACATTTAAAGCTATTTCCAGCTTTTCTGGAAAAAAAGAAAGAAAAAAAAAAAGAATCAGAGTAACTGACAACTCTGGGTCCCCTAAGGGTTAGAATTCCAGTTCCAACACTGACCAGTGCCTTAACCCGTCCGTGGCTCAAATTCCTCAATTCTCAAATGAGGATTAAAAATCGGAGCTATCTCAGCAGGTTTAGTGAGGATTAAGTGGGGTGGTGTTTATAAAGCACAAAATACAGGGCCTGAATGGAGGGTGGTGGAGGGCACACAACACAGTGAGTGCCCACAGAGCTGAACTGTACACTTAAAAACGGCTGAAACGTACAAAATAAATACAAACTTTTAAATAAGTTTTTAAATGGTTAAAATGCTAAATTTTATGTTACGTATGTTTTACTGCAATTTTAAAAAACAACAAGGGAATTCTGTAGCAGTCCAGTGGTTACGATGTGACGCTTTCACTGGCCACTGGCAGAACTTGGGTTTGATCCCTGGTCAGGGAACTAGCAACCCATAAGCTGTCTGGCCAAAAGAAACCAAAAAACTGCCTGACGCATTTTAATGTGTCCTCTTAAAAAGGGGAGGGCTCCCCTTCAAACAGGGCAGATTCTCTGAGTCCCCACTTCTCCCTGCTGCCTCACGGACAGCAACCACACACATGTGACTGGACACGTTCGGAATTACACCACTGCCATAAGAACTAGATGAGATAACTGTGCGTAGATGGCACTCGGGACATGCTGGCAAGCATTGCTTTCATTCCTGAAGTCACTCCACTCAAGACATGATCTAGTAACTGGGGGGTGTGGGGGTGTTAAGTCATTTCAGTTGTGTGAAACGTGTGACTCTTTGTGACCCTATGGACCGTAGCCTGCCCGCAGGGCTCCTCTGTCCATGGGATTCTCCAGGCAAGAATACTGGAGTAGGTTGCCTTGCCCTTCTCCAGGGGATCTTCACGACCCAGATATCAAACCCGCGTCTCTAGTATCTCCTGCATCCGCAGGAGGGTTCTTTACCACTAAGAAGCCCAGGGAAGTGGTAAAGTGAAACAAAGAACCCAGGCTGCCTCCTGCCTCCAGGTCCAGCTGGGTCTCACCTTCTGCAGGATGTCAGCAGCCTCCATACATATGTGACCACCCCACAGGCTTGGTCTTGATGGGTCTCTCTTATAAGCAAGCACACATAGCCCCAAGGTACAAAAGCCAGCAAGACTGATCGAGCCTGACCCATTGAATGTCTTACAAAGGGCAGTGATGCCCAGTGACAATGAACAGTAAAGGCAGGCTGTGCCTCGGGGCTTTCCTGCTGGCTCCATGGTAAACAGCCCATCTACCAATGCAGGATCCATGGGTTCCATCCCTGATCTGGGAAGATCCCACATGCCACGGGGCAACTAAGCTCAGGCACCACAACTATTGAGCCAGTGCTCTAGAGCCTGGGAGCCACAACAACCGAAGCCCGCACTCCTCAGAGCTCTGCTCCACGACAAAGTGGAGCCACCCCAGTGAGAAGCCGGCAGCCCGCAACTAGAGAGAAGCCCCTGCTGGCCCCAACTAGAGAAAAGTCCGTGCAACAGTGAAAACCCAGTACAGCCAAAAATAAATAAATAAATAAAATTAAAAAAAAAAAAAAAAAAGGCAGGCTGTGCCTATGTCAATCCCTTGCTGTGCCCAGCTGGTCTGGTCCCTGAACAGGCAGGAGTGATGACCACCACTGCCCTCTGCCCTGCCTGGCTCCTAGGATGACGCTCCAACCTCGATCACCAAGCCCCACTTTGCACTTAGAGGCCTAATTCAAGTCCCATCTCTTCAAGTCAGTTGACAAACATTGGACTAAGCACCTCCTGGGCCCCAGGCCCTGTGCACACGGTGCCCCGGGTGGAAGCCAGTCTACTCAGGAAGACAGAAACACAAGAGTTACTTCAGCACGTGTACGGCCCTGGTGGCCAGAAAGGGCACAGCGCATGGAGGAAACAACAAGCAAAGTGACGGTGTGAGCCCCCAGCGTGCAGGTCCAGGATCCAGAAGGCCCTGGGAGCTCTGATGGGCCTGAAGCAGCAGATAATTGGGTCTGGTCCAATCACTCGACAACAGCATGAAGACTTAAGGTCCAAGACCAGAGGCGGAGGCAAGCCCTATCTCTGAAGGCCCGAATAGCTCACTGAATTCCTCCCACAACCCAGAGGCAAGGAACATCTCCCAAATTACAGATGAGAAGCCTGAGTTTGGAAGGTCTGATGACTTGCCCAAGGGGCCTAGGCCTGCCTAACTTGCTTTTTTGGTTGTTGTATTTTTCTTTTAAAAAAAAAAAAAACACACACACACTATGGTGTACTGCTGTATCCTTGCAAAACACGTTTTTGAGTTTGAAGTCGGGTTGAATGTTTCTGCTTTACCTTATTTTGTAGCTCATACCTTCAAGTATCTTACGTGATGAACATCTTCCCAGCTCGCAGAGCATTCTTTCAAAACATCTGTGATGACCTCAGGGCAGCGCACAGTTTCAGCAGCTCCCCCAATGCTTCACATTTCGGTTGTTTCCAACCCATGGCTTCTGGGTTTTTAACCAACCAGCCCACACAAGGTTCACTTCACTGTGCTCTCACAGGGGAAACAGCACCCCAGATACCACCCATTATGTGACTTATCTCCAGCAAGGATGAGTAAGACAATGACTTTCAAAACGACATCAGCAAGTTTTATTCTAAAAGAAACACCACTCTTTTTCTTTCCCAACTCAGCGCCCCCAGTTTTGGTTGCTGGGCTGGGTTCTCTATTACAGTGGTCCCCAACCTTTTTGGTTTCGTGGAAGACATATTTTCCATGCACTGGGAGGGGTGACAGTTTTGGAATGATTCAAGCACATGACACATATTGGGCACTTCATTGCTGTTACTATGACATCAGCTCCACCTCAGACCATCAGGTCTTTGACTCTGGAGGTTGGGGAACCCCTGCTCTATTAGATATAAATGCAATAGCTGGGGGTACGGGTGAGGACCATCTGGCAGCCAACACCTTTACGATCTAAGCACGCTCAATCTCTCCCCAGATGGCAAAAAGTGCAGAGACGCCAGACTCCAGTGGACACCTCCAACTCTTCCGCAGAAAACATGGACTTCTCCCCAGCAGATCGCCAAGCATGTGACAGAATTCACCTCCAGAAAACCAGTTCTGCATCTGCTAGAGAAACGGGTCAAAGATAGGTATGCTCCCTGAAGGCCCCACGGCGTGCTCACTGTCGGGAGCTTTACTGTTTGGAAGAAAGACAGTGTCTTGAGGGAGCCAGGAAGCCAGGCTTACATTGTGAACAGCTGTGTGACCGAGGGCACATGGCTTCCCTTCTTGGAGCCTCACTTTCAGTATCTGCAAAGGGCAAGGTTTGGATGAGGTGATCCTTAAGGTCCCTTCCTGCTCAGAAGGAGACCCTTGGGCCTGACCAATTATATAAATGAACAGTGACTGGACTCCATGATCTGAGCTCATAAGTGCAGCCCCAAGCCAACAGCTGCTGCCTGGAGGCAAAGGGGCAGAAACTACGCAGAGGAAGGACAGTACACCGAAGTCCCCTGTGTCCTCATGCATCACTTTAGTCGTGTCCGACTCATTGTAACTCTATGGACCGCAGGCTGCCAGGCTCCTCTGTCCATGGGATTCTCGAGGCAAGGATACTGCCATGGGTTTCCATGCCCTCCTCCAGGGGATCTTCCCAACCCAGGGACTGAACACACATCTCTTATGTCCTCAAAGGTCAGGACAAAACAGAACACATCAGATCATTCTCTGATAGAGGTTAAGGGCAGGATTCTTAGTCTAAGGAAAAATCATCTGACTTGCATCACATAAAAGCCTAGCTTCTCATTTTAAGACAAATGTGCTTGTCACACTTGGGGGGAAAAAAAGTGACTGATTGATAACAATCCAGCAAAATACTGGAGTCAGAACAAGAGCAAGTCAGTGCAATGCCAACTCCAAAGGGGAGGTTTCTATCTTTATTTTCTAACTGGCAATGACAAGCTTTACACAAAACGCCGGTAAGCTGCAAGTCACTGATAAAGGGGACAGCCGGCTCTGCCACTGGAACAGAAACAGGCCCAGATAGGAGAGGCCACCCGAGTGACCTCAAGGACCCGGGCAAGCCTCAGTGGCTTGAAGGTGATGTGCAGGCAGAATGAGGAAGGGACGTGCTGGAGGCGGCCACTGATGCTGAGGGCAGGTCAGTGCCAGACTCTTCCTGGAAACGAAAGCTCCAATTCAAACACTAGGAAAAATCAACAGTTCCAGGGTGACAACCAGCTCATTAACCTCTGGGTAGGAGCTCTTCCAGGGTTCGGGACTCCCCCAGATGGTCAGGGATGTTCCTCCTCCCAGACCAGCTGGCGACCTCCTCCCGAGCCTGCCTGCACCTGCCGCATGTCCCTTCCCGCCGCCTCCCTCCCAGACATGTTCCAGCAGGTTCTGGTCCCCCCCTTCTTCCTTTCTCCTCCTCGCCTCCCTTCTGCCCTTCTCTCCCCACCCTCCACCTGCTTCTTGCTCATTTCAGCCTTCAGGGAGGCAGGAGGCTGGGAGAAGAGCCCCAGGTTCCGGACGAGGAAGTTCAAATTCAGAGGAGACAAGATCTGCCCAAGGTCACAGAGATGGTGCCAAGAATCCAACTGGCTCTCAATGACTCCAGCTCAGGGTACTCTCCACTGTCGCAGCTGCACGGCAGGTCCTGCCCCTGATGCCTGTACAAGGCCTCCCCTCCCAACACACCTGGCTCACACCGGTGCACACACACACCCCACTCTATCCCACTCCCTGCCACTCTGCAGCGCCACTCAGCCTCCTGGGGAGGCCACCGCCACAACCTGATCTCCAGGAGCAGGTGGCCTGCCGGCCGGCTGAGCTAAACCTACCATTTTCTAGCTGGGCTACTTAACTTCACCTCATTGAACCTGAGTATCCTCATCTGTCAAAATGGAGTAAGACCGGACTCTGCTTCGGAGGGTCTTAGAAAAGAAGAACGTTAAGCTTGCCCTGGACTGGCTTAAGGGTGGAGACAACACGGGCCTCCTCACAGACCATCTTGCTCAAAGGCTCTGAATCCACTCCCCAGTTCATAATCCTCCCACAATGAAAACCTCTGTCTGCGGGAAAACCTACACCCAAATGTTCACAGAAGCATTATTCACAACAGCTGAAAAGAGGGATTAAGGCAAATGCCCATCAATTCATGAAAGCAGACATAACACCTGGGGTGGGGGTGGGGGTGGGGGTCCCTATGGTGGAACATTACTTGGCCATGAAAAGGAATGAGGTGCTGCTATTCTCCAGAATACCTTGAAGGAATTCCCTGGCAGTCCAGTGTTTGGGCCTTTGGGCTTCTAATGCAGGGGGCACAGGTTCAGGCCCTGGCTGGGGAACTAAGACCCTGCAAGCTGTGCGGTGCAGTCCAAAAAACAAAGAAGGGTGGACCTTGAAAACATCATGCTCGGTGAAATAAGCCAGAGAGATACAAGAGGACAAATACTGTACACTTCTTCTTACACGAAACACACAGAGCAGGCAAATTCTTAGAAACAGAAAGCAAATTGGTGGTTGCCAGGCGCTGGGAGGAAGAAGCATCAGGAGTGATTGCTAATGGGCATGGGGTTATTTTGTAGGGGCGGGGCAGGGTAATACAAATATTTTGGAACTAGGTAACAGAGACGATTGCCTCTGAATACACTAAAAACAACCAAGTTGGAGACTTTTAAAGGATGCTCTTGTGGTACATGAATTACATCTCAATACAGCTGTTAATTTTTAAATGACTATGAAAAAAAAACAACAAAACAACAGTTAGGACTTCCCTGTAGCTCAAAGGGTAAAGAATCTGCCTGCAATGCAGGAGACCAGGGTTCGATCCTGGACAAGGGACAAGAAGATACCCTGGACAAGGGAATGGCAACCCACTCCTGTACTCTTGCCTGGAGAATCCCATGGACAGAGGAGCCTGGTGGGCTACAGTCCGTGGGGTCACAAAGAGTCGGACACGACTGAGCGACTAACACACACACACACACAACAGTTAGTATTTAAAATCTGTAAGAAAATCCTTCTGTAAGGCCTCAGGCTGTACAAGTCTGAGTCTAAAGGACTCAGATACCAGATACCTTCCAGCCTGGGCCCAGCCCACCTTGCCACAAACACACCAAACTTGCCGACTACGACTCCCTCGCTGGACCCAGGAGGAGTCCTCCCCACTGCCGGGCTGGGTGCCCAACCTTCAACCCCGATCAGGGACCAGGGTAACTTGTTCGGCCTCCCTTCTGTCTCAGCTCCTGGCCATTATTCTGAGGGCCATCCCATCCGTGACCTGACGCTGACCCAGCGGCCCACCTTATCTCTCCTGCTAAACCAGAACCTCCCAAAGGAAAGCCATCTGGGGCGGCCTGCTTCCCTCTGCTCTGTCCCCACCCCTCAGGCCTCTGTTCTGTCAACACCAAAAGAAGATCCCCAAGTCTTCCTGTGGGCTGAATCCTTGATAACAGGGCTCTTCATCCTGACCTCAGCACTGCTGCTGCTGTTGCTGCTGCTAAGTCGCTTCAGTTATGTCTGACTCTGTGCGACCCCATAGACGGCAGCCCACCAGGCTCCCCCGTCCCTGGGATTCTCCAGGCAACAACACCGGAGTGGGTTGCCATTTCCTTCTCCAGTGCATGAAAGTGAAAAGTGAAAGTAAAGTTGCTCAGTCGTGTCCGACTCTTAGCGATCCCACGGACTGCAGCTTACCAGGCTCCTCTGTCCATGGGATTTGCCAGGCAAGAGTACTGGAGCCTGTTGCCATTGCCTTCTCCGGATCTCAGCACTAGCAGACTGATTTACAGGTAGGGAAGGGCAGGGCGGGGGTGGGGCGGAAGAGGGGAGGAGGCAGGGGACGCAGCGAGGATTTGAACGCAACTTTCTCTGCCTGCCATGCTAGCACGTGCTGCCATTTTCAAGCTGTAACCAGGAAGGCCTAGATATCTAGGAAGCAATCAATAACATTTCATTTCCCCTATGTTCCCCCCAACAATCACATAATTCAAGTTTAAGGTTGAGATATTGCAGAGCAGGCATCTCTAAGGGCAGCTCTAAAACTGAAATGAATACAGCTGATCATCTCTCCAATCAGAAAATACCCAACTAGGCCCGGCTGGCTTCTGGCTGTGCTTAGAAGTTTCTAGGTACCTAACCACTCCAAAATCACTGCAGATGGTGACTGCAGCCATGAAATTAAAAGATGCTTACTCCTTGGAAGGAAAGTTATGACCAACCTAGATAGCATATTAAAAAGCAGAGATATTACTATGTCAACAAAGGTCTGTCTAGTCAAGGCTATGGTTTTTCCAGTGGTCATGTATGGATGTGAGAGTTGGACTGTGAAGAAAGCTGAGAGCTGAAGAATTGATGCTTTTCAACTGTGGTGTTGGAGAAGACTCTTGAGAGTCCCTTGGACTGCAAGGAGATCCAGCCAGTCCATCCTAAAGGAGACCAGTCGTGGGTGTTCATTGGGAGGACTGATGCTGAGGCTGAAACTCCAGTACTTTGACCACCTCATGTGAAGAGCTGACTCATTGGAAAAGACCCTGATTTGGGGAGGGATTGGGGGCAGGAGGAGAAGGGGATGACAGAGGATGAGATGGCTGGATGGCATCACCGACTCAAGGGACATGAGTTTGGGTGAACTCCAGCAGCTGGTGATGGACAGGGAGGCCTGGCGTGCTGCGATTCAGGGGGTCGCAAAGAGTCAGACAGATTGAGCGACTGAACTGAACTGAACCAGACAAGTGTAGACTTTGGTACAAAGCACAGACAGTGACCTGACATTTTCCCTGAGCATTAGACAAAAAAAAAAATTAACAAATTTTTTTAAAAGATTACACAAAACAGCTTCTATATGAGTCACACATGGTCAAAAGCGGCATGAGGCAGCCAGCCACCACACAGCCCAGTTGGCATGTCTGCAAATGCAAATATTAAATTTAAAATCTGTCTTTAAAAAATGATAACACCCAGTGCCAGTGTGGGCGTAATGAAGCAGGCAGTCTCATGCGTTCTAATGGCAATATAAATAATACACGCCTTTTGGAAAGTCATTTGGCAGGTGGTGTCAAAGATTATAAAGATGCTTGGAAATTAATCCAGAAGAAATCATTTCTGTTTCTCAGAAAAAGCGACAGGTGTGAAGACGGTCGTCCCTACATTACTTGTAACGGGGAAATTGGCTGCTGCCTAAAACTCTAAATAGGAAAGAGCTTAAGTGAATTACAGCACATCCACTCCATGCAGTATCCTGCAGCTATTAAAAATTATGGTTATATCATCCACGTATCACCAAGGAAAAATGTTTGGCTCTTCATTTGGCCTTTTGACATTAGAGGTCTGAAACTGTTCCTGTCTGTGATCACCATTATTTTATCTATTTTCTTCGAAACTTTCAACTTTTTATTTTGTATTGGCGTGTAGCCGGTTGACAACGCTGTGATAGCTTCGGGTGAAGAGCGAAGGGACGCAGTCATACACACACATGCACCCATTCTCCCCCAAGCCCCCTCCCTTCCAGGCTGGCACATAATGTTGAGCAGAGTTCCATGTGCTATACAGTAGCTTCTTGTTGGTTATCCACTTTGAATATATTAATAGCAGTCATCACAATTATTTTAAACAAGAAGCCACATGGACTAAATCATAGCTGTAACTGCTTTAAAATATAGTAGTTCCGTGATAAGGAGACATACATGGCTTTTTTTCCCCCTTTCTCCAGCTTCTTTTAATGTTGTTATGCCACTCTAATATAATTAGGAAAAAATAATTAAAAAAAAAAAAAAGACGAAACTCACTTGAGGCTTCTCAGTCTCACATCAACCCTGAGGCCTGCTCACCCCAAAGTGTAGCAGCCACTGGAAATGCAGGCATGGCTGTTCACACTTCCATTTATCAGAACAGGGCAAATCCTTCCAGGAAATGCCTCAGCAAGGTGATGCCCAACCCAGGCCCAGCACATGTCCAGTTAAAACCATCACAACCTCAAAAAGTGCCCAAGTAATCAGGCATAAAAGGCTGATGAGTTGGAGTGATAGGATTGAGACCTTTTCTAATTTTTTTTTTTTTTTACTGGCCCTAGTCACAATGCCAGGCACAAAGTAGGCACCTGATAAAATATTTGAGGCAAAGAGTTTTTTTGTTTTGTTTTTTTCATAGGAAATGCACTCATTCGCCCACACTCCCTGAGTGCCCGGGCTCAACATCCTTCACAAGCCTTGGGGACTCATCACCACCACCCATCTGGGCCACCCGGATATGGTTTCATAGATTCAAAACACCCTGACTCTAGAAGCAAACTGCCGAAGTTTGAACTCTCGAGTCTGGCTGGATTCTCGGTGTGACCTCAGGCTGGTAGCCTAACCTCTCTGGGTCTCGGTTTTCCTTTCCTATAAAATGAAGGCAAGAAGAGAGCCACCTCCTGAGGTGGTCATGAGGATTCGCTCAGTCCAAACACATTAAGGCCTTCGCACAGTGCCTGGCACACGGAAAGCATTCAATCAATGCCAACTAAGCATTAACACTGAGCTTCCCAGGTGGCCTTAGTGGGAAAGGACCGGCCTGCAAATGTAGGAGATGGGAGAGATGCGGGTTCGATCCCTGGGTCGGGAAGATCCCCTGGAGAAGGACATAGCAACCCACTCCAGTATTCTTGCCTGGAGAATCCCATGGACAGAGGAGCCTGGTGGGCTACAGTCCATAGGGTCGCACGGAGTCAAACATGACTGAAGCGACTTAGCACACATGCACAGCATTAATATTGATTGTCATTCCATTTTGCAGACAAGAAAGACTGGGTCTCAGACAGGTGCCATAATCTCCCAAGATCACACAGCTAGTAAGACGCAGTGCTGGGATTCAAACTGAAGTCCAAAGGACTTAAAAATCTGGGCTTTTTTTTTTTTTTTTTTTTTAACTAGAGCATGCACTCTCACAAACACACACATTTGGGCTGTCATGGCTAAAGGTAAAAATATGAGATCACTGGAAATTACATGAGACTGAGAGGCAGTTAACTGGGATCCTAGTTGGTTGTAACTTGGGGATAATTAATACCAGGTCTATGTCAAGGTTGTTCTTTTAATTCATCCATTTACCAAGCATCTTTTTGAGGCAGGTTCTGTCCAAGTCATGAGAGATGGAGCAGAGAACCAGACAGGGTCCCTACCTCCTGAAGTTCTTATTCCAGGGAATAGGGAAACAGAAATGCCAACCCACTCCAAAGTTCTTGCCTGGGTAATTCCATGGGCAGAGGAGCCTGGTGGGCTACAGCCCGTGGGGTGGCAAAGAGTCAGACACAACTCAGCGGCTAAACCACAAGAGAGACAGAAACAGCAAACCAGTAAGATAGTTTCTGGTAAGCAGGGAGGAAATGAAGCAGGACAAAGTGCTGGAGGGGTCTGGGCAAGTCAGAGTTAAAGCCTGAGAAGGAACCAGAAGGATCTGGGGAAGAACGCTGTAGCCTGTCCTCCCAACCCACCAAGGGAGAAAGCAGGGTGGGCACCAGTGTCTGCTGTAAGAGAACCAGCATGAATGGAATCAGCAAAAAAGGGGCAGGTGAACAGGGTGAGTCAGAGAGGAAGGATGGGTCTGGTCATCCAGACCCAAGGTTTTGGGTCTTGCAGACACACCATATGGGTTTATACCAAGAGCAATATGAAGCCATGTGGGTTTAAACAGTGGGGTTACGCACCTCTATGGGACAAAAAGAGCCTCTGCAGGACATTAAAAGAGCCTAGCATATGGCTGGCCCTTTGTGAAGAAAGAAACCCTAGTTTCCTTCCCCTGCCTCACTAAACCTAGACAACCATACGCTTTCCAGGCCTCTGATTCCAAAACAAAAAGGTTTGGTCTCAGTGGTTCTCATCCCTGGCCACACTTTAATACCTCGTGAGGCACCTGGAAAAATAATAACAAAACAACAAAGCTGGGGAAGGTGTGTGGCCACCCGCCCAGAAGTTCAAATCCCAGGTCGGAGCAGGGGGCCTCCAATCAGCATTTTCTGATGCAGCCACGGTGGGGAAGAGACCACCAGAAGTGGCTTCTAAGGCCTTCTCCCCCTCTGTGGTAGAAGTGCACCCAGGAAAGGTGCTTCCCACGTAGCGCTCGTGGTAAAGAACCCACCCGCCAATGCAGGAGACATAAGAGATGCAGGTTCGATCCCTGGGTCAGGAAGATCCTCTGGAGGAGGGCATGGCAACCCACTCCAGTATTCTTGCTGGAGAATCCCATGGACAGAGAGCCTGGAAGGGTACAGTCCACAGGGTGGCAAAGAGTCAGACACGACTGAAGCAACTTAGCACGCACGCAGGAGAGGTGCCCAAAGACAGACCCAGCCACCTTTTGAGACAGCAAGTTCCTTCTCGCTAAAGACAGTCCAGCAAAAAATCACTTTCTCAGAGATGAAACCCAAGAATTAGGTACCCTTAAAAGATCCCTTTCAAAAGAGATTTTTGTGGTTTTACGAATTGCTGGGTGACCCTCTAGTGAGTACTTAGGCCTCAGCATCTCAGCTGAAATCAATGAGAGCAAATAAACGGCCTGTGTGCTACCTCTTGCCTTGTTGTGGCCATGACAGATATCACTAGTTGATCCCAGCACTCTCTCCAGCGGAGCGAGGTATCCCAAGTGGTCTAAGAACCCTGCCATGCAGGGCTGGCACAACCGCTATCAACCACTTGAAAATGAACTCAAACTGGAACCCATCTGTCCTAGCCTAATGTCCCTAAGGTCCTTTCTCACTCTTCGAGATGATGATCCTTTTTATCTTCTGATAAGCCATGCTCAACCACCAAATAGCATGGCAATGAGCTCAGTTGGTTTGATGGAGATCGCGTAGTCCATCCCTGAGAGCAGATTCTGCTTTCCTTTGCTCTCTTCTCTCAACCTCAGGCTCTCTGTCCTCCCTACATGACATCCCCCTGTCCCCTCCAGACAGGTGCACCCCCCAAACATTCACTGAACAGGGCCTGAGACTGACTATATGCTTAGATCAGGCAAGCCATTCCCATTCCTGGAAAAGCTCATCCAAGTTGGTGCCCTGTGTTATCACTGATAGTTGAGATGATAATAGCGACAGCAGCTGGCATTTATGGAGCACCTTCTGGAGCCAGGCACCAGGCTGGGGGCTCCCCATGCATTTTCTCATGGCATCTCAATCAGAATCCTTTGAGGTGTTTATTAGCCCCATTTGGCAATGCGGGAAAATTCAGGTTTTGAAAGCTATTTATATTGCTGTTGATCACAAAGCAACAGAAAGATTACTGAACAGCCCCATCCCTGGCTCTGGGCAAGTCCCCTCACCTCTTTGTGCCTCAGCTCTGAAATGGCCAGAATGAAAAGGATGAAGAGGGAGCCCAGCACTGCATGTGGCAATCCAGTGGCCCCTCGGGAGAACTTGCTGGAATCTGGGTACAAGACTAGAGCCACTAGAAAGAGTACATCTTGACCAGGTGTAACCGACACTGAGGGAGGAGCCTTTTGTTAGCTTCACAAAGTGACGTGTCCTCAAACAGCTGCGTCAATATCAGACTTTCAGAAACCTAACCTTTCAGGTTACGTTGAATGCAGGTTCAATCCCCGGGTCAGGAAGATCCCCTGAAGAAGGGAATGGCAACCCACTCCAGTATTCATGCATGAAAAATCTCAGGGACAGGGAGCCACAGTCTGTGGGATCACAAAGAGCTGGACACCACTGAGCACCCATGCACGAACCCTTTTCAACCCTCCTTGCCCTGGGCTGGCACTGCCACCATCTCAGCGGGTTTTCCAGGGTTCTTCCTCCAGCCTTGTTCCTGCCGGTCTCCCTGTCACTGGCTCTGAAGGCATTATCTCTAGGCTTATGCCTACCTCTGGGGCTGCTAAACATTCAAAAAGCTGAAAAATCTTCTAGGGAGGTGGTGGGAGGGGGAACTTGGCAGTGCCTCTGTGTAATGTGATCTCCCTTTGACCAGGTCTATCTCTTGTGCGGAACTTGGCACATCTGGCTTCACTCCTAATAAACACTAAGCCTTTCCTTCAACTTCACATGCCCTGCAGTAAAGCTTCGAACCACACTTATCACATTAACATGGGCTTCCTGTCCCACCGGGCAGGGTGAGAAGAGTGTCAGTTATTCCCATTTTGCAGAGAAAGAAAGTGAGCTTGAGCACACAGGGAGGAGCCTGGCATAGGACTTGACTCCTGGGTGCCGAGACACCCAGGACAGCACCTGACCTGCATGGCACCCCTGAAAGGTACTCACTGCACAAGCAGAGGTTGAATGGGAGTCATCTTCTGAGACCCAGCGGTGCGGCGATTCATCACATCTGTAAATGCACTTGTTAGCTGAGATCTACTGTCTCACAAGAAGAAGTCAGTGGGGGACTTCCCTGGCAGTCCAGGGGTTAAGACTTCGCCTTCCAATGCACAGGGTGCAGTTCTATCCCTGGTCGGGGAGGGAAGATCCCACATGCCTCTTGGCCAAAACACCAAAACATAAAACAGAAGCAATATTGTAACAAATTCAATAAAGACTTTTAAAAGGGTCCAGTCAAAAAAAGAAGAGATGAAGTCAGTGACATCACCACCTGGGAATGGAAGGACAGCTGGGCCCGCCTACTAAGTCAGTGTTACCCCCCAGGGGACATTTGGCAATGGCTGGAGACTTTTTTTTAATTGTCACAAATTGCGGGAGGCAATGGGCAGAGGTCAGGGATGCATGCTGCTAAACACCCTACAGTCCATACACTAGTCCCCCAAATAAGCAATTACCTGAGGTTGAGAAGCCCTGGTCTAAAGGAATAGTAGTTGTCCCCACTCACCCCCAGTGACCCTTGGAGACAGCCTCTAAGCCTGAAGGCCAGATTCCAGGGGACAGCAAAGGCTCAATACCACATGTGCCTCTTCCAAAGGAAATCAAACGGCTGCTCACAGACTTTATGGTCAGACAGAGGCCGAGCATCTGAGTCTTACCCCCATCCAGCACACGGTCCCTTTTCTTTTTTGTAACATTTACTGATATTTGGTTGCATGTGTGTGGGTGCTCAGTCATGTCCAACTCTTTGTGACCCCATGGACTGTAGCCCTCTGTCCATGGGATTTTTCAGGCAGGAATACTGGACTGGGTTGCCATTTCCTTCTCCAGGGGATCTTCCCAACTCAGGGATCAAACATGTGTCTCCTGCATCTCCTGCATTGGCAGGCGGATTCTTTACCACTGAGCGCCCTGGGAATCTCTACTGATGTTTAACATACCGTGACTAATTCTTTGCAATACCTACCTTATCTTACCTGCTTCTTCTAACAGCCCTAGAGCTGAGTCATACAACCACCACTATTTTATAGATGAGCAAAGTGAGGCACAGGGAGGTTAACCAACATGACAAAACATGTTTTCTCACGGAATCCCCATGCAGTCTTCTTCCTCAAGAGCCTGGCTCTCAACAACTGCACACACTGTCTCTCAGTTCCAGAAACAAGCCCAGAGTTTGGTGAGACTGTCCCCAAAGTGACTTCAAGCCATCTGACATCTACTCTCACAGGGATGGACTCCCAGAAGCCAGATACAAGGAAGCTAAATTGGAGGTTATGATTGACTGGAGAGGTGCACCGGTCAGAGCTACGAAACAATTTCAGCATCAGGTCTGAACTCTAAGGAGAATGCAGAATCAGAGGTGGTATCAGGTAGAGCGGTTTGCAGGAGGAGAGGACCTTGAGGAATGGATTCGGACAGGAAGTCTGAAGACAGGTGCTGGATGATGAAGCCAAGCCATAGGTCGCCGGGATGGATACAGCAACCCTAGAGAGACAGGCTGGGCTGCAGGGTGCTAGATCTAAAAGGTGAGATTAGTGCTAGCTAAATGTTTCCTGCCTGAAGCAAGGATGTAACGGGCTGGCATGGCCTCACCAGCAGGGAGAAAAGGCACACGGGACCATTACTTTCCTCCAGGAAGGGCTGACTCTCTCTAACTGCTTGTATGTGACCTCTTTCTCTCCACCCCTCTGTCTGATGATCTCCTGCTCCAGCTTAATTAACATTATTCTCTTTTAGAGATCACTGTGATTCACAGTGAATATATGCCCACATCTTCAGACATGCCAACGTGTCATCTGAAATAAGAGCTCCCATCTGTACCCCTACAATTTCTTTCCATGCAGTAGGGTCTGGTGACCACTCCTAGACAATACTACTCCCGGGCACCAAGGCAGAAACTGTCTCAACACCTACACAGCAGGTCTTCTCCTTGGATGCATGGCAACTATAGCCCAAAGTCAGGAAGCACCGTGATACTACGGGTGAGTTGGGAGCACACATTTAAGCCACAATCTGGATGGGGCTTAATCTCACACACCTTCCCTCATTTAACCCTAATAACATGTGGCCTGGTAATTATGACCCATTTTCCAGGTGCTGTAGCAAGTTTCCAAGACAAGGCTGCAGAAGACGAACATGGATTTGGATGCATGTTCTGCTGATGCCAAAGCCCATGCCCTTTGCCATGCTGCTCTTCTCCTGGGACACCCCAAAGGCATGTCATCCATGCCTAATTTCAAGCTCTATGAAATCCAAATTCGTTCACAAAAGGAAGGTCAAGGCCCCAAAGCCATGCCATTATGTCATCAATTGATCTGAGCCAAGGCCCCAAAGTTTCAGGTAGCCTTTACCACTTAGAGGGGCTTCCCTGGTGGCTCAGAGGTTAAAGTATCTACCTCCAATGCGGGAGACCCAGGTTCAATCCCTGAGTCGGGAAGATCCCCTGGAGAAGGAAATGGTAACCCACTCCAGTACTCTTGCCTGGAGAATCCCATGGACGGAGAAGCCTGGTAGGCTACAGTCCATGGGGTGGCAAAGAGGCGGACACGACTGAGCGACTTCACTTTCACTTTCACTTTACCACTTAGAGCTTCAGGATCTAAAATCCATGGCCAAGACACTCTTACCTTCTGCGGTTCTGGGAAGCATTTCATTCCTGCCAAGTCATGGGGCTTGAGCAGCAAATGTCAATGGGCCTTTCCCCCTACCCCAGGAAGGTGGCTCTCCCACCTGCGAAAGTGGCCCTCAAGCCCAGCTGTCCTTCCAGGAGACTCAATCGCACCCTGGCGCTTGGAGGCAATGCTCCTCAGATTTCCCTACGTCCTCAAGGAAACCCACAACTAGCTGGTTGAGGTCCTGGCACAGGCTGTGGCCATGGTCCAGAGTATAACTCCCTGGCCTCAGTTTCCTTCCCTGTACCTACATCACAGGATTGTATTAGTTAACACATACAGAGTGCTGACAAGTCATAATGGCTATTCAACCTATGGTAGCTATTATTATTATCACCACGTATCCCCAAATCAACAGATGTGTTCAGATTTAACCACAAAGTTATCCAAATAGTCTTTATCATGGCAAAACGTGTTAGAATCAAACTAGACAAATAATCAGGAGAAGGCAATGGCACCCCACTCCAATACTCTTGCCTGGAAAGTCCCACGGATGGAGGAGCCTGGTGGGCTGCAGTCTGTGGGATCGAGAAGAGTCGGACACGACTGAGCGTCTTCAGTTTCACTTTTCACTTTCATGCATTGGGGAAGGAAATGGCAGCCCACTCCAGTGTTCTTGCCTGGAGAATCCCAGGGACCGGGGAGCCTGGTGGACTGCCGTCTATGGGGTCGCACAGAGTCGGACACAACTGAAGCGACTTAGCAGCAGCAGCAGCAGACAACTAATCACAAGATGAATGAGATAAACTAAGGTAGGGCCATACAATGCAATGAGATGCAACAGTTAAAAGTTAGAAAAGGCAAGAGTATTTACTCTCAAGGGGGAAATGTTTGCAACATACTATCAGTACTTTACAAAACGCCCCTGAGAATAGCAGAGGAAAGTAAACTCATACCCCAGAGGGACAGAGATGCTTTTTGCTGTCTTCTGTATTTGCTGAAAATTTTCTTAATGCAACCATGTTTGTTTAAAAAAAAAAATTTTTTTTTTTTCAAAAGACTTTCTACTGAGTAACAGTGAGCTTCCAGGAAGAAGCCTCATGTTTATGCTGTGGGCTACTGGGATACACCCTACAAATGCATCTACCCCAATTTTTAAAAAATTGAAAAATATAAATTATAAAGCATGTATAGCAGGTAACCCTATTTTAGTAGAAACAGATAGAACGAGCATAAAAAAAAAAAAAAAAGACAAAGATCACTCATCAGAAAACAGTACCAGGAGTTAATTTCAAGGGAGCGGAGATTACAGATAATAATCTTGCTTTCTTTTTTTATTTATCTGTATTTTCAAATTTTTTATATTTAAAAAAAAACCCTGAACTGACTCATAGGAGAATAAAGTCAAACTCTAGGTCAGGGTCCTCCAGGCAACTGCGGACCAGGATGAGGGGATTGAGGGCAGCATGGCCTGAAGGTTAAAAAAAAAGGCCAGGCTGTGAGTCTGAGTCCCACTACTCAACAGACGAGTGACCACCCCTCAGAGTCTCAGCTCCCCGGAGAAGGTCCTAAGTTTTTATTCAAAGTACACAACACACTAGACAGAGAGTGTCAGCTCCCAACCAAACCCATTCACCAAAGAACACAGGGCATGGCCAATAACTTGTCTCACTGGGGTGGTCCCCCCGAAGTTTCCAGAAGGGCAGCTACTTAAGGTCAGGCCTCCTCAGCTGCCAGACAACCCACTCCCCTCCTAAGGGCCTTCCTGTACCAGCCACTGCACAATGGTCTTCAGTCATCTATGGGCACTGATTATGCATATCTGGGGACATTATACTAGTTCTCCACTGTCTTTAGAGACAGAAACCACCTCCACTCCCTGACCAACACCTTCCACCTCTCCTTTCCCTGTAACAGTGGCTTCCGGTGTTCTTGGCAACGACTGAAGCCGTGATGAACCAATTTATATGCAATTCAGTACAGACACAGACACACAAATATATATATATGCTTTCATAAAGCAGTTCTTGTCCATCCCACTGCAGAAGACGCCAATATTTTCTATTCTATCATTTTTTAATGCTGATCATAACTCACTAAACTGATTTTATGACCCATGGTTTCAAACATACCACTTTACAACATGCAAGTCTATGATTTGGTTTTCTAAACTTCACTATAAAAGAACATTTCCTGGAACATATTAGATGGAACCATATATAACTGCCGGGATTCAAAGGACCAAAACCAGTAATTTCATATGGTTCAACCTAATAATTATGAATGAACCAAACTAGAGGACTCAACTGGCCAATTAGCCTCTTGAAAGCTAATTCTAAATTTGACTAATGTTAAAAACTGGGCTATACAGTGAATGTACATTATTATTGCACAACAGACAGATGGCACCTGAAATGGACAGTCCAAGTCACATCTTAAATGGGAATGACAATGAGAAATCCACAGGGATGCTGTGAGAACTGAATGAATCATATATGTTGAAGGCCTTGCAAACCAAATAGGTTAAAAATAATATGTTAGTTTTCATAAATAGTAAAGTATGCCAGTGTCTCAGCAAAATAAGACCATGAGTGTGGTCCATGCTTAGTGGGGAAGGAGTAACCCCCACGACAGATGGACATGGAAACATGGTGGCCCCTCAGCCAGCAGCAGGAACCGCAGCATCACCTTGTCACCATGGAAACAAGGTGGACCAGTTGGCACAGACTCTCTCAACTTCCCATCTTCTGCAATTAGAGCCAAAAAGAATGCCTTCAAACTTTCAGTTGGCAGCATAAAATAACTCCTCATGGTCCTAGAGAAAATGTCCCCAGAGATAGGAGGTGGCCACAGCCAGAGCTGGCCAGGTCACAGAGATAAGGATGCTCAACGAAGACCCTGTTTCTTTAAGGGACACAGTCAATAGTCCTACGCTCTTTGGGGACAAAGATCACACTGGCCACTCTTCAGTCACATCTTGGCTCATTTAACCTATATTAATTCAAGTATATCAACTTGTCAAAAGAGAAATATAATTTAAATTATCCTAGCAGAGAAGCCTACACCACTTCACATTATACATTTTTTTCACATTATACATTTATATATATATATATACACACACACACATATAAATATATAGGATATGTATGTATGTGTGTATGTATACTATCCATTGTGGATTTAATCTCAAATTCAATTTTAAAATTTTGTGACACAATTTTTACAATTCAGAATTATGTCCTTTTGCTCTAACTTTAAAAATCTAATCCTTGAATAAATGAAACAGTGTTCTTATATTTCGAGATCAGTTTACAAGGAACTTTAACATAATGTGATCTCATTTAACTTATCCAACTACCCTTTGTGAGATGTTCTACTGTTATACGCAATTTAGAAATGTGAACACCAAGGGTCAGAAAGGTTAAGGCACCTGCCCAAAATATACAGCTATTTAGATGGTGGAGCTAGGATTCCAACCTGGCAGTCTCGCTACAAAGAGTCTATCCTCTCTTTATCACCCAGAGGTCTTATTTAAATTTCAGTTCCTAAGGACAAGGGTTGCAGCAAAAATAGTCATATTTTAGATATACTTATATTTGAATCATATTGTTGCATTTGAAACACAAATGAGAGAAAAGGACTAACTTCCTTCATTTCCAAAGAGCTTGCACACAAATAACAAAAAGACAATCTTTTTTTAATGAACAGGGAGTTAACTCCCCCCGACCCCAAAAAAAGGAAGGAAGAAATGCAAATAGCCCGAAAAAATGCTCAACTAACTCAAAATTGAAGATATAACTAAAAGTAACAGGATATAATTTTTTACCTCTCAGGCACACATTTAAAAACTTAACAATCCTCAGTTCAGCTTATAGTATGGCGATAACAGACACTCTCCCAGCCTATGGGTGCAGGTACAAATGGGAAAAAAATTTTTTAATGCAGGTTCCAAGCCAGCCATCCTAAAATCAGAAATTTACCCTATGGCTCCTGAAAGTTACAAGAAATATGTATCAAACACACTCTCTGAAGCATGATTTGTAAAAAAAAAAAAAAAAAAGGGAGGAGGGGATTGTCAGAAAATAACTAAAGTGTCCATTGACCGGAATGGCCAAATAAACCGTGGTAAAGTCACACATCAGAATATTAGGCGTTTAAAAGAATCAATTAAAACTATGGGTCCAGATATGAAATAATCTTCAAGATAACTAAGTAAAGTAAAAGGCTAAAAGTAGAGAACAATGTATATATAAGGTTTCCTTTAATGTAACTTTTTTAAAAGATGAACAAAGATACTTAAATATATTACATAGAAACATTTTTTTCCCTAGGAGGAAAACAAGGATACACACCATGGTTATTATCTCTTTGAAGAGAACTGATACTTTTGTAACTGTTACAATTTTAGATTGGAGGGTTTTTAACCTAGGCTTCATGGGCTATTTTAAAGGGGCTGTAAAACTCCTGAAATTGGATACAAAATTGTAAATATGTGCATTTCTTTTAGGGAGAGGAGTCCGCTTCTACACATAAATACTCTGTTAGGGTTGTAAACCTCGCCCTCCCCAGAAAGATTAAGAACCACTGTGTTAGACCTGGTATTGGTGCTAAGTTTTAATATTCACTCACATCTCTTCTCAGAAGCCGTGAAATAACCCTGGGCTGGGGCCAGCACAGGCACTCAGAAAAACACCACCCCATCCCTGCTGTGGAGAAGGGGATAGTTTGTGGCATAATAACAACATTGTCTGCTCAAGCCTCAGAGAAGGCAACAGGGGACAGCTTCCCTCTAACAGGAAGAAGGAAAAGTGGAACTGAAAATTATTTGCATGTTTAAAATTAGACCTTCTGTGGGAGCTGACACTACTTGGCTTTCAAAGTGGCCCCCATCTGCTGTCTCATTACCACCACCCCTCACCCAGGCATTTACATGCCATGGAAAGGCTGAAACAATAGGGTGACTATCAAGGAATCCTACGGCTGATAAGGAAGCGATAGCAAATTTCCTGCAGCTCCTGTCTTCCCAGCGGGCACCAGAAAACCCACTGGAAAGCCATAGGAGGAGGTGAAAAACTGCTGCAGACTTCTCTGGTCTGACACAGCTGCAGCTTCCAGGGGTCTCCACTTTGTCCCTCTCAACACCACTTCTTCCCTGGCAAACCCAGGGCCAGCCCTTTCTCTGGCGGGGGGACGGGGGCAGCAAGGACAGCACCAGCACAGCCTGTGTGACAACTGTGACTGGTGAGCTGGGGGTGATCCGAGTCGTGCCAGCCCCACAGCCTGTAAGAGACACAAAGCCAGGCTGCCTCTCTCGCTCGCCACGGCTGCCTGTGCCCCATGCAGTGTGTCCCCCGTTTAAGAAATGTATCACATTTACAAGGGTGCCACAACCACACCATTATTTACATCGTTATTTTTACTCAATATTTTTCTCTTGAAAATATATTATTTAAGTATTTGTTTATTTGGCTGCTCCAGGTTTTAGCTGGGGCACACAGGATCTTCGATCTTTGTTTGGGCATGGGGGATCTCTAGTTGCAGCAGGTAGGATCTAGTTCCCCGACCGGGGATCAATCCTGCTCCCTCAGCCCCAGCACTGGAAGTGAGGAGTCCCAGCCACTAGGCGACCACCAGGAAAGTCCCCTCAATATTTTCCTTCAGCTCAACTTTCTATTAAGTTTTACACAAATTTATTTACCATGACACACATGGATTTGACATCTCACTTACATTTTTACTAAAAGCTCCCTAAAATGAATAATTACTATTTTTAATGTTATGTGAGCCGAGTTCATCACCATGGGAGACAATAAATACTTGTTCAATGAATAAATGACTTGAAGCCTCACATCCTCTTCCCCAGATAATAGCAGAGGCCCCCACTGAACTTGAGCCTTAGATTTCACGGAGCAGTTCCCCTTCTATCTTACTTGATCCTCTCAACCACCGGGTAAAGCAGGAAGTATTAGTCCCATTTTCCAGATAAGGAAATGAGAAGTCACAGAGGTTAAGTGGCTTGCCCGAGTTTATGCAGCTACTAAGTGACTGAGGGGGGACCTAAACCCAGGCCTTTCCATCCCAAATCCCATTCTGTCTCCACTAAGGCAGGCCCACCTTGCAGATTCAGGCTGCCAAAGAAACATAAGCAGGGGAAGGGGAAGGCCCTACAAGCCTGTCCTTCACAAGTCAGTCACCTCCTCTCCCTCCTCCCCCGTTTGCTTTTTTTTTAAGTATAGTTGATTTACAGTGTTGTATTAATTTCTGCTGTATTGCCAAATGATTCAGTTATACGTATATAAACATTTTTAAAATTCTTTTCCATGATGGTTTATCCCAAGATATTGAATATAGCTCGCTCTGCTCTACAATAGGCCTTTGCTGTTTATCCATTCTGTATATAATCGCTTGTGTCTGCTAACCCCAAACCCCCACTCCATCTCTCTGCCCCGGCCCCTGCCCAGCAATGGCCAGTCTGGTCTCTCCGAGTCTGTTTCCCTCTTGCAGGTAGGTTCAGTTGTGTCGCCTCCTCTCCCAGTTGAACACCGAAGACTCTGTAAAATACGCATTCTCACAGCACGGGACAGTAAACTGGGGTGCCAGAGATGGCAAACACGGCTCTGCCACACACTATTATGATGAATCTTCGGTAAGTTCAGAACTTCAGTTTTCTCCCAGATAAAATGGGACCAGGAAATCCCCAGAAGTCCAGTCCAGTGGACACAATGCTTTCAGTGCCAGGGCCCCGGTTCAATCCCTGGTTGGGGAACTAAGATCCTACAAGTCACAGAGTACAGCCAAAAATTTTTTTTAAATAAGTAAAACTTTAAAAAATAAGATGGGACCATGAACAGCACCTCCTGCTCAGTTATTTCTGATATGGTCAAACGGGATAGTGCATTAAAACCCTTAGCACAACACCTGCCACATATAAAGCTACCTATTAATTACAGTATTAGCAGCAGCATTCTATTAGAAGGGAAATGCACAGAAAATTGCCTCTTACCCTGCACTCAAAATAATTCCCCTAGCCAAGCAGTAAATAAACTAAGTAAGTAATTGCTGATGATGTGCTGCTTAATCCCAGCAACTTTGCCTGGGTCTCAATCCCAAGTAAAATTACTTTTAGGAGCTAAATAACCTCTCTGCTGACCAAAACTGCTCACTCGGGAGCCAGGATTCTCTTTGCTTAGGAAACCTTGGGTATTCCAGGGTTATCTTTATCCTAGGGCTAAGGTTGAAGTCAGCTCAAAGCCACAGTCTAACCATAAACCAATTTGCTCTGTTTTCTTAAATTGCCTGCAAACAAAACATAATCATTCGGTTTTTTCCATTGTTGTCCTGAAGCAAAACAAAAATGTTTAAAGTTGCCTCTATGAGAATTTAATAAGCAATTTTGAAGGAGTCAAAATATTTTTTGTACCCTGGATGAAATAGGTAGGCAAGCGGACTTAAGGATTAGCTACAGTAGATAATAAACACAAACAGTTATTATTCACCAGGAAACAAGAAAATAAAAGAAAAGCAAATCCAAAACACCATAAGACCAACAAAACAGCTATCAATCACCAGTTCGGGTTTTGTTTTGTTTTTCATTTTAAAGCAGTCCACGATCAAATTGATTTCAAAAAGAATCTGTAGAACTACTTTTCTCAAGAGAAGGAGACCAAGGGAGGAGGGGTGGATAGCTTTGTCACATTGCCTAAAACATATATACAAACCAAAATTAGGGTGCAAAAATGCTAGGAGAACGGGTGAAGTCATTGCAACCAGTCAAGTCCGCATGTTGGAATTAACCCCAGCCATCCTTCCTGCCTCGGAGAAAGGGGATGAGAAAACAGGTTCAAAAATCGCTTCTCCAGCCCTACTAAACACTGAGTGTTCTAGCATCTCAGCTTCCCTGCTTCTGTATCTGTCCTCATGAATGCCCAGAGTGCATTGTTTCCACAACTTGCCCATTTTTTCAACCTGCTACCGTTGATTTCATTTTAAAACATACACACACACAATCCAAGCCTTACTAAACCAACCAAGTGTTAGGGAGACAGTCAGACCCTTTACCCACATTTCCTAAATGTAAAAGCTTTGAAAACCTCAAATATGACTTTCCATCTCAAATATGATTTGACTTTAACTTTTTATTTTATATTTGAGTAAATAGCTGATAACAATGTTGTGATAGTTTCAGGTGGACAGTAAAGGCGATCAGCCAAACATATACATGGAAAATATGATTTGACTTGGAAAACTCGAGGGCTTCCCTGGCGGCTCGGTGGTAAAGAATCCACCTGTCAAGGCAGGAGACATGGATTTGATTCCTGACCCGGGAAGATCCCACAAAAAGATGGAAAAAAGAAAAACTCTATTCATACCCACAGTTTCAGGAGTACACAGTGAGGCAGCGCTGTGCCTACAGTAAAATTAAGAGCAAAGTGGAAAATGGCAAAAACAACAATAACAAAATCATGAAAATCAGAGACACAGGCAAGGGACACAGGTTTCAATCTCATCCCAACTCCTCTACTGTCTTGCCAGGTGGCCTCAGTCCAATCACTGTCTTCCCTGGGCCTCAAAAACCTTATCTTTAAAAGAAAAAAAAAAGGAATTTGAGCTAACTTGAAGTCTGGTCCAGCTAAAAAATGCACTGACTCCCTGAAATATCCAACATCAAAATGAACTGTCCAATGTGGATTTTGAAGATGCTTTTTCAGAAAGCCTTTTACATTTCCCATTTTATAATGCATCCAAAAACGAGAAATAGACTCCTCAAGTTTCTACAGAACAAATTAGAGAGGAAGGAAATATATGAATAGGGGACAAGTGTCGCATGGCAAAATGCTATTGAAACACAAGGAAGGATTGGGCAAGAAATAAATTTACCCAAGAAACTTTTCGCTGATTCCAAACAGAGCTAGCAACCACTATGGCCCATGCAAAATGAGAAATACTGTAAGATACATTTGCACCAAAGTAAACTAAAAATAAATGAAGTAGCTGGTACAAGAGATCTTCAATATAAGGTGATTTTTTTTTAATCTCATATACTGTTCTCCATGAATTTCTTTATAGGGACAAGGAGCAAGTCCATACAAACCGTACCTTAATGATAAGCCCACCTGGACGCCCTTTCATGTTCATAAGGCTATTTCAGACACTGGCCACTGAAAGCCCCTCAGACAAGCCCATGGGGCAGGTGGTGTGTGTGTGTGTGTTCAGTCTCATTGGACTCTTTGCGACCTCCTGGACTATAGGCCACTCTGTCCATGGAATTTCCGAAGCAAGAATACTGGAGTGGGTTGCTACTTCCTCCTCCAGAGGATCTTCCCAACCCAAGGATCAAACCCACTTCCCTTGCGTCTCCTGCATTGTAGGCAGGTTCCTTACCACTGAGCTACCGGGGAAACCCATGGGGCAGGTCGTCCCATCCTACAAAAGCAATTAACTGAGAATGGAGGAGACTGAACTTGGCCCTGGAGCTGGTCTTCCGAAACACCTCATCACACATTCTCTGCAGGAGGTCACTGCGCCTTCTAGGCCCTCCGGAGAGACTGGCCAAAGCCTGCCCAGGAAAACTGAAGGGACATTGACAACCAGAGAGCCCTCTGGGTGCGGAGAGCTACTGGAGCCCCCAGGCCCTAGCTACCTTCCTGTCCTGCCTGCTGGGCTGCATTGCTGCCCCAAGGCTGATGTTTCTGTTCTCAGGCAATCGTTTTATTTGTGCTTGAAAAGTTTTCCCTTGTAGTAAACCATAACGGCAAAGAATCAAAAATATACAGAAAGATACATACGTGGATATGTATAACAGAATTACTTTCCTGTACACCTGAAATTAACACAATATTCAAAATCAACTAGACTTCAATTTCAAGAAAGAAAGAAAAAGGAAGGGACCCGGGATGGGGCGGGGGTGGGTAGCTTTCCCTGAAGCCAGGTTCCCTCCCCAGTCAATAACTCGCTTCCCAGGTTTCAAACATCCTGTTCTTAGAGCTGCTGTCTGTATAAAAGAAGAGACATTTTTTCCCCATATTTTAGTATATACTGGTTGAAATCAGTTTACTAGCGGGAATTTTTTCCTTCACAAAAACGCCAAGGCCCTTTCCATCGCTGGTTCAAGACCGTAGCAGGCTCCTAGAAGGGGACGAACGCACTGGTTCAGCTGCCGCGGCAGGGCTGGGCGATTCTGCTTTTTCGCTTCTCTCCTTCCAGTTCCCTATCTGTGAAATGGGGACATCGCTCAGCTGCCCTGCCTCACCCCGTGGGAACACCATGAAGGGGAAACGGCGCTTTTCAGGGGGATGGATCGCCAAAACGCCAGGCACAGCATTATCTGAAAGGCGAAGCTCGAGAACAGGGCGCGCGGGGGGGTAGGGAAAGCCGGCGCCCACAATGCACGAATTAAGCACCCAGGGAAAGCAGGCAGCTTCTCCGGGAGAAGGACCGTCGCTCGGAGGCACGCCTGCGAGGGGCCACCTTCTCCCGGGGCTGCAACTTTCCCCAGAAGCAGCGCCGCGGCCCGGAGGCCCCGCGCCTCGCCCACCACCCGCAGCGGCCCCGGCCCCGGCCCGGGCTCCCCCCGGCCGCGGCCCTTCGGCCCCGCCCCTCGGCCCCCGCAGGCCGGGTCGGAGGTCGGCCGCCGCTCCGCCAGGCCGGCCCGGCTCCGCGGTCGGAGCTCTCCGCAAACACGCCCCCTCCGGCCGCCTCGGCCAGGCGAGCCGGGCCCGCGCCAGCCAGATGTGACCAGCTCGGGGCCGGGCCGGGCCAAAGACTGCCTGCAGCCCGCGCGGGGGGCGGCCACGGCGAGGCTCCGGACCCCTCCCTCCGGGATCCCCGAGCCCGCCGCCCTCCTTCGGGGACGCGGGAGCCGCGGATAGGGCTGGGTCGCCGGCGCGCGAGCCCGGCCTTCAGGAGGGGAGGGCCCCGGGGACGCGGAGCCCCCCCACCGCACCCCGGCCATCTGCCCGGATCCCCGCAATCAGGACACACCCGGGCAGGCGCAAGGGCTTCCAGTCCCGCCCCCCCCCCTCCTCGCGCCCCCCCCGCCACCACCACCCCCGCCCCAGCGCCCACCACCCGGCAGCTCACCTGGCCCAAGCGCAACAGCAGCAGCAGCGGCGGCAGCGCCCAGCGCAGCCCGGGCGAGCGCGGAGGCGGCCGCGCCTCCCGAGCCGCCGGCTTCATGCCCCGCGCGCCCTGGAACGTGCCCGGGACGCGCGAGCCGGGCCCCGCCGTGCGCCCGAGCCCCGGCGCCTGAGTCACCGCCTCCAGCCGCCGCCTCCGCCTCCGCCTCCTCCCGCCGGTCCGCCTCGTCCCCGCTCCGCCCGCCCCGGGCTTCCCCGGGGACATGGCAGCGGCGGCGGCGGCGGCCACACGGCGGAGCCCGGCGCGGCTGCGGCGGGGGGGACGCGTCCCCGGACGCCTAGGGGCTTCGCAGGGCGGAGCAAGCGGCGCCCACCCCTGGCGCGCGGCGCCCGGATCCCGGCTCCCGCGGCCCCGGCGGCTCCCGCTGCCTCCTCCGCGCGTCATGCGGCTCCGGCTGCAGGGAGCCGCGGCGAGCGCTCAGCCCCCTCCCTTCCCCCTCCCCCTCTGAATATTCATCGCTTCCTCCCGCCCGGGCCGGCCGGGCGGCTGCCGAGCTCCGCGGCCCCTCGCCGCCCTCCCGCTGCAGCCCCCGCCCCCGCCGGGCCGGCCCGGCCGCTGGGAGGGGGCGGCGGCGCGACCCGCGCGCGCCCGGGCGGCTCCCCTCCTGGCGGGCAGAGGAAGCGCCCCCGCCTCGCCCGCCCTCTCCGCTCAGCCCTCCCACATTCCTGGGACTCGGCACCCGGGATGCGGCTCCCGAACCACGAGCCTGTACCCTCGGCCCCGGCTCCGGGGCCCCCACGTTTGGGTCGCCAGATGTGGACCGAGATCCCTCCCTAGGGAGCAGCCAGGCCTGCGTTAGGATGGCACCCCAGCGATGGCCTGCTTGACCGGACGAGTGGGTGGCTTAGAGGTGCATGAACCCGTAAACTGCAGGAGACATGTGGTGTGTTGTCTTAACCCGCGCCCCCGCCCCCATCCCCGGGCCAGGGAGGCTGAAAGCGGGGCGTTGGAGCCGATCCAGAGATTAACACCCGACTCTGCCATGGGGTAAACCTGGCTCTGCCAGTGGTACTAGCTGTGTGACCTATGGAGAGGCGTTTCGCCTCTCTACGCCTCCTTTCCTCACCTGTAACGTGAGGATAATACTGGCACCTGGCTAGAGAGACTTGACAATCACCTGAAATAATGAACGGAAAAGCCCTAAACCCCAGGCCTGACGCTGACACGCAGTGGGCTTCCGTCAACAGTAGCTCTTCCAGCAGCTTTCATCACATTTTCAAAGAAGTCCGCTACCGAAAAGGGTTCAAGATTACTGCAGATGTTATGCCCGAGCACAGAGGAGAGAAGTGAGGATCTGAGAGACTTAAGCCTGTTGCCCAAGAAAAAGTAATGAGTGAAAAGGCCAAACAAGGAGTGTAGGGAGACAGAGGTGAATTCCAACCAGAGGGAGAGGTGACACATGAGCTGGGCTTTGAGGGATGGGTTGAATTTCACCAGCTAGTTAGAGGCGGGGCAGGGGCCCAGGAAGTGAGAGCAACTTAGCAAAAAAACACAAAAAACAGGAGGTGGATGCTTCAGGCTTGGCCTTCTGAGAAGCAGTGAATGCGAGGTTGAGGGGTTCATATAGAGAGGAGACTTTGAAAGGCAACATGGTAAGTGTGGGCTAGATTTGGGTGCAAAGCACCAGGTGGCCAGCACAGCCTCCAGGCACCCCTCGTGCTTCCAGTTTGCCATCTGGGAGATGGGAGCCCGTCTTCCCTCCCAGGGCACCACACACAGAGAGCATAAGGCAAGGGGGCCTCACATGTTTACTGCAACACCTTGCCATCTTTCGTGTAAACATGGTGTCCAGTTCAGTTCAGTTCAGTCGCTCAGTCGTGTCCAACTCTTTGCGACCCCATGAACTGCAGCACACCAGGCCTCCCTGTCCATCACCAGCTGCCGGAGTCCACCCAAATCCATGTCCATTGTGTCAGTGATGCCATCCAACCATCTCATCCTCTGTCGTCCCCCTCTCCTCCTGCCCTCATCTTTCCCAGCATCAGGGTCTTTTCCAATGAGTCAGCTCTTCACATCAGGTGGCCAAAGTATTGGAGTTTCAGCTTCAACATCAGTCCCTCCAATGAACACCCAGGACTGATTTCCTTTAGGATGGACTGGTTGGACATGGTGTACTGATCGTAATTCACCAGGAATGCTGTTCCTTCCTGACTCTTCCTCTTCTCAGGGCAGAGACAAGTGGTTTGAAAAGCATTCCTGTTGATGACAGCGGCGGGGGGTGGGGGGGGCGGCAGGGGAGGAAAGCATCACTTACCCTAGGTGCTTCCAGGTCTTCAGGTTGCCCCATATACTCACAGACCCTGTGGACCCCAAGAATTCATCCAGGCCTCCACAGCTTCATGTGTATACATGCTCAGTCACTCAGTTAGATCTGACTCTTTTGTGACCCCATGGACTGTAGTCTGCCAGGCTCCTCCGTCCATGGGATTCTCCAGGCAAGAATACTAGAGTGGGTTTCCACGTCCTTCTCCAGAGGACCTTCCCGATTCAGGACTCCAACCCGCATCTCTTGTATCTCCTGCATGGGCAGGCAGATTCTTTACCACTGGGCCACCTCAGAAGCCTCCCACCACTTCATGGAGAGTCTGCAAGCAGCCTGGGGATGCCTGCACACACTTGGATTATCTCCTGGATGAAATATGATGTTCATGGTTGTGTTGGCCAGAACTGCGTTTCTCCACAACGAGGCGATGAAAGAAAATACACAATATTTTCAGGAAAGGGAGTTAAGACCTCAATAATCCTGCTGGGTCATAAACAGGTGTTGTATAAGCTCCCTGAGGGCATGGACTGGGCCTTTCTCTCCCTAGCTGCCCTACAACACCTCGCTCAGAGCCTTACCCATGGCAGGAACCCGGTATTTGTGCAGCTGCCTGATTGTGTAAATGAATCCAGGGCAACATGGTGTGAAAGTCCATTTTTCTGCAGGGATGAGTTAGGGAAGGACCATTCTCTTTCCAGAAGGATTTGAGACTAGGTTCCAGTGTAGAGGTCTCTTCCTCCCATGTCACCTCCCCTAGAACTTTCCCAGGTGCCCCAACCCTGAATTGGGTACCCTTTTCCCTGCGTGGTCCCTGTGCTAACCGTATCTACCACTCTGGACCCTAAGTAAGACCCTTGAAGACAGGGCCTGCCTCTTATTGGTCACTGAATCCTCAGCACTTAAAAGTCACACATATAATATTCATTTAGCTGAATTGATTGCATTCCTTTGAATAGCAAACTTAGGTGTTAAATATACATCTGTTCGCATGCACACATACGCACACACCAAATTCTATTTGCAAGCAGCTTTCCAGGAAGAAATATACTGTGTAAAGTTCAAGGCACACTCTCTTTGAGAGTATATAATGATATTTGACCTTTTAATCATGTCTACCCTCAAGCAAAATCTTTGCTGAATATGGGGCCAGGTACAAGGGACTGAAGCAAGCAAGAGGTTGGAGGGAAGGCTTCCTGGGTGTGTTGCAAAATGGGCCAGTAAGAGTCACCCAGTAGCTTGTTATACATCCCAGTGCCTTTCCTTAGACTACATCTGTACTTTCCATCAGCTCCTCAGGTCAGTCTTGTTGTGAAGCAGGATTGTGCTGTGTGCTATGCTCAGTCATGTCCAACTCTTTGTGACCCCATGGACTGACCCGCCCACCAGGCTTCTCTGTCCATGAAGAGTTGGAAGACACTATTTATCCTGTGGCTGGCCCACATTGCATCCCTACTAATAATCAAGACCATTCATCAGGTACTATCTAGGTGCCAGTCATTACTCTAGTACTTTACAGCCATTATTTCTACTGCTCACAACCACTCTTTAGAATAGGTGTCATTATCAATATGTGAGGAGCAGAAAACTACCTCTCAGAGAGGCTTAGTTACTTCCACAAGATCACACAGCTTCAGAGAGTCAAAACCAGGATCTGAAGCTGTATCTTACTTGCCTCTGTGCCATGGTGACCCTTGCCTTGACCTTTGTAGGTAAGTTAATATAAAGTGTTCTCTGCATTGGCTGTTGTTATTACTTTTCTCCTGACTCTCTTGGGCCTCAGTCTCCCCAGTTTTAAAACAGAAAGGGACAGAAGGTACAAGACTTTCCACTTCATCCCCTGAGAATGGGACACAGGCAAGGCAACCATGGTTAATGAGAGGTCTGCCAACCTAGCAGGAGGCAAGCGCCCTGGGCACCGGCCTGGAACCAGGTCGCAGGCCCCACAGGGAGTCCATTCAGCCTGGCAACCCTCAGTTTATTTTAAAAGCCACGATGAGCAAACCATTCTCCAAAGCCCTCCTAAGCGGAATGGAATGTTTCTTGGGAGTCTGATTAGCTAATGTTGCAGGCATGGCTGCCCTGAGACCTTCCTGCCTCACAGACTTGAACTGAATCAGAATGGAAAGGAAGACTTTTAGAAAGTTCTTTAAAAAAAATAAAAAAGTAGCACTTCATCTTTATAAGAGTAACAGGATGTTTCCTGTGGACTAATAACTGGGCTGTGGTTAGAACTCCTTGTTTGTCCACCAGACCTCAGTTCCTCCCAGAAAAGGGCCTGAATCACCTGCCCTGCACCAAGCCTTGGCAAGGCCTTTTTCATTCCTGACTTCAAGTACTTGCAACATTAAGCATGTTCATATGTCTTTTATTATTATCATTATTATTATTATTATTGGAGTATGACTGCTTTACAATGTTGTGTTGGTTTCTGTTGTACAAAGAAGTGAGTCCCCACCCTCTTGAGCCAACCTCCCATCACCACCACCCCCATCCCACCCTCAAGGTCATCACAGAGCCCCGAGCTGAGCCCCCGTGCTGTGCAGCAGCCTCCCGCAAGCGTTCTGTTTTACAGCTAGCTGGTAGGTAGTGTGTGTACATCTGTCCTAATCAAGTCATCTCACCCTCCCCTCCCCCGCACCATGTCCACATGGTCCGTTCTCTCTATCTGCTTCTCTATTCCTGCCCTACAAATAGATTCATCTGTATGTACCATTTTTCTAGATTCCATGTATATGCATGGAGAAGGCAATGGTACCCCGCTCCAGTACTCTTGCCTGGAAAATCCCGTGGATGGAGGAGCCTGGTAGGCTGAAGTATGGCACCCCACTCCAGTACTCTTGCCTGGAAAATCCCATGGATGGAGGAGCCTGGTAGGCTGAAGTCCATGGGGTCGATAAGAGTCGGACATGACTGAGCGACTTCACTTTCACTTTTCACTTTCATGCATTGGAGAAGGAAATGGCAACCCACTCCAGTGTTCTTGCCTGGAGAATCCCAGGGACGGGGGAGCCTGGTGGGCTGCTGTCTGTGGGGTCGCACAGAGTTAGACACGACTAAAGTGACTTAGCAGCAGCAGCATGTATATGTATTAATAAATGATATTTGTTTCTTTCTGACTTACTTCACTCTGTATAACAGTCTCTAGGTCCACCCACATGACTACAAAGACCCCATTTTGTTCCTTTTTCTGGCTGAGTAATATTCCGTGTGTGTGTGTGTGTGTGTGTGTGTTATGCTAAGACAGAAAACAAAGCTGAGTTAAAGGAAAAAGTAGCACGTGACAGATTTCAGAGTGTGGAGAGAGCAGAGTCATTGCTCTCAAGAGTCCCCTGCCTTTCCCACATTTCCGTAGCCACAGGGATGAGCCCACTGGCTTCTGTACTCTCGGCTGTTAGGTCTTGAGTCAAGCTCCCCGGGAGCCTGGTACCTTCACATTCTAGCAGAACAAATTAAAGAAAGACCCAGGGTTCCGGGGTACCTGGGAACACAGGGAGTCTGTTGGCAAGGAGACTTGGAGCCTAGGGGATAAGAGGCTTTTGTCAAGGGCTTGAGAATGACTTCCACACAAAGACCAGAAGTGCCAGGCAGCGGGCAAGAGGCTGTCAAGCCTGTAGCTGAAAACATCACCTCCAACAAAGAAAGGGCTGAGAGGTATAAAGATAAGAAGAGGGAGACTAAGCAGGAGGCCCAGGGTCCCAGGGCTTCCTGGCAGCTGGGTTCTTCCAGGCTTTTTAAAAATAAATTAATTTTTTTCAGGTTTGAAAAGAAATGTTCTTTTTTTTCCGGGTTGAAAAGAAAATCTTAATCACACTAGGCTCAATGTATACAACACCTGGGCCCCTTCAGTTAGCAAACCAATTCGTGTGGGAACGATTGTACAGTGGAGTCCTGCCAGTAGAGAAGAAAATACCCTAAATTTAAATAAGCAAAAGTCATATTTGGCAATATAGTTACATTATGTATATAAATGGTATATACGTGCACATACATATGTTAGACCGATATATGCCTGATCTTTGGTCGTGGCAATAAAGTCTAATGGGTATGAGTATGGACCCTGAGGTCAGCTACCTGGCTTCATATCCTGGTCCTGCCACATATTAGATGTGTAACACTGGAAAAATTACCTAAGTTCTCTGTGCCTTGATAGCCTTATCTAAATGAGGATGTTCTTGATGACATTATCTGCCTCATAGGATTTTTACAAGCATTAAAATAGTTAAATCACTAATAGTACTGCCTGGAATAAAGTAAATAGCATGTAGGTGTTTTCCATTATTAAAGTTATCCTTTTGGTAGATCTGAGATGGATGATGAAATGGGGGAGGGGGACATGTACTTTGGATCAGATGGTCAGAGGTTCAAGTCCTGTGTTTGCTGTGTAACTTTGGCCTCTGTTTCCTAATATGAAGAGTGGAATGATAATTCACTGTGGTGAAGATAGAAGGAAATATCACATGTAAAGTGCCTGGCACGTATTCCAGAAGATCCAAGTGGTAAAGGCATGGTCATTGATGGGACAAAAAAGGAAGGAAAGTAGGGAGTCAGAACCCTAGTATTTCACTGACCAAGTGTCAGAGCACAGACAAGTCATTCTTCTTGGGCTTCGTTTCTTTCTTTTTTTTTATTATATATTTATTTATTTGGCTACATGGGGTCTTAGTTGTGGCCTGTGGGATCTGGTTCCCTGACCAGGAATGGAACCCAGGCCTGCTACATTGGGAGTTCGGAGTCTTAGCCACTGGACCACCAGGGATGTCCCAAGGGCTTGGTTTCTTGTTTTGTACAACATGGGTTAGAATAAGTTTATCAGTCAGGGTGGGCTAGGTTATGCTGCAGTAACAAACACCTCTCCAAATATGGGAGACTGAAAGCCACAAACACGCGTGTCTTCTTCTCAGGCCACGTCCTCACAGGCCTGCTGAGGGCCAGGCTCCATGCCATTCATCCCAGGGGCTGTCTGCTCCAACAGATGCTATCTGAAACATTGCCAGTAGCAGCGGCAAACAGAAAAAAAAGCTTTGGAGAATCGAAGAAGTGAAGTCGCTCAGTCGTGTCCCACTCTTTGCAACCCCATGGACTGTAACCTGCCAGGCTCCTCTGTCCATGGGATTTTCCAGGCAAGAAAACTGGAGTGGGTTGCCATTTCCTTCTCCATCGAACTGGCAATTAAATAGTCTGTCCTAAAAGTGACCCTGACTTCTTTTGCCCACAGATCATTAGCCAGAACGAGTCATATGGCCCCACTCAACTACAAAGGGGCCAGGAAGTACAATCCTACCAGGTGCCCCGAAAGCAGAGTCAGAAACGTCTAGCGAATGGTACTCGTGACCATCACAGTGACAGAGCCTCGAAAACCTGGCAAGTGAAACTATGGTCCACTGGGCAGAAGCATGACATTCCCCTGGGAACTTGTTAGAAATGCAGAATTTCTGGTCCCACCCCAGACCTGCCGAGATGGTTAATTTGATGAGGGGGTCCGGGGAGGCCCGGATATCTGGGAAAACACTATTTCTGATTTGTTTTTGAGGGTGCTTCCCGGAAGAGACTCACAGTGGAATTAATGAGCTGAGTAAAGCAGATGGCCCTCCCCCGTGTGGGAGGGTCTCATCCAATCTGTTGAGGGCCTGAATAGAACAAAAAGGTATAGGAGGGTTGAATTTTCTCTCTGCCTGACTGTTGGAGTGGGACAGTGATCTTCTCCTGCCCTGGTGCTCCTGGTTCTCAGACCTTCAGGATCAGACTGGAAACTGCACCATTAATTAGCTCTTGGCCCTTGGAACTTCACCCACCAGCTTTCCTGGGTTTCCAGTTTTCAGGTGACACTTCTCAGCCTCCATAATCACATGAACCAATACCTTGTTTTATGTGTGTGTGTGTGTGTGTGTGTGTGTATAGGGCTTCCCTGGTGGCTCAGTGGTAAAGAATCTGCCTACAATGCAGGAGCCACAGGAGACTCAGGTTTGATCCCTGGGTTGGGAAGATCCCCTGGAGGAAGGCACAGCAACCCACCCCAGTATCCTTGCCTGGAGAATCCCCATGGAGAGAGGAGCCTAGTAGGCTAAAGTTCATGGGGTCACAAAGAGTTGGACATAACTGAAGCAACTTAGCAGGCATGTACATGTGTATTTTAATATATATATTTTCATATAATTTTTTCCTATTGGTTCTCTTTCTTAGAAGAACACTGACTAATATACCTACTAAATCAGAGTCTGCATTTTAACGAGACTGCCAGCAAATTCCTACATACCTCAAAGTTTGAGAAGCACTGACCTGGTCCGCTGGCTGGCAGGGCAGCATACTCCTTAAGAGCTGGTTCTCAGACTTCCCTGGTGGTCAAGTGGTTAAGAATCCCAGCTGCCCGATGGAGAGGCAGACATAAAGAACAGACATTTGGACACAGTAGGGGAGGGAGAAGGTGGGATGATTTGAGAGAGTAGCACTGAAGCATATACACTACTGTATGTGAAATAGGTAGCCAGTGGAAATGTGCTGCAGGACACAGGGACCCCAAAGCCGGTGCTCTGGGACAACCTAGAGGGGCGGGATGGGGCGGGAGGGGACAAGTGTATACCTACGGCTGATTCATGTTGACCTATGGAAGAAGCAGTCACAATATTGTAAAGTAATTATCCTCCAATTAAAAAAAAAAAAAAGAATCTGCCTGCCAATGCAGAGGACATAGGTTCAAGCGTTCAATCCCTGTTCATGGCCACGCTAAAGGCAACAAGGCCACGTGCTACAACTACAGAGCCCTTGCTCCGCAACAAGAGAAGCCCGAGCTGCAGCTAGAGAGTAGCCCACTCGCAGCAAGAAGATCCAGGGCAGACCAAACAAAGAAAAAAGAAGAGCTGACTCAACCTTGATCAGTGAACTTGTTCACATGCTCATTTCTGGGCCTGCCTCAAAGACTCTGAGTTCTGGACTCGGCACTAAGAAGCACACAGGTGACCCAGGACAGTTAGCTTCCTCCAACCAGTTTGGGAAAAATACTAAGTTTGCTCTGAGTCTGTTGGGATTTTTTTTTTCCCCCTCAATGAAGGAAAAAGAACTTTAAAAGATCTAGATTACCACACATAAGCAGAGCATGTTTATAATTCTGTTTTACTTACTTGGAAACTATAATCCAAGGTCAAGAAATGGCAAAAAACCTAATAATCACATCCATCACTGGCAGCTGACTGTGTACCCAGCTATGTGTAAGCTACTTGATATATTTTATCTCGTTTAATCCTTATTTATCTGAATATTTGTAACCCACACCCTGTACCATATGTGCTATCATGATTCCCATTTTTCTGGTTAAGGAAACCACAGCACGTGGTTTAAGTAACTTACTCAACAACACATAGGAGGCAGAAAAAGAAGCAGACACACGAAACCTGGCTGAAGTCAAAGCTTGTGTTAACCACTCCAAGACTGCTTCCCAGGGCAAACATCCCTGGCCTAAGGAGGTCCTTCTTCAGAATCCACTCCCTACCCTGTGTCTCCCACATGGTCCTTTAACCTTCAGCCTCTTGCCCAGGACAGTGTGAGACAGATACTCCTGAATTTCCTGCACGCACCCAGTAAATGAAGGATTTCAAGACAGGGACCTGTAGACAGATTTCTCATCCGCCTTGATTCTTATTCATCTGCTGCTGTCATTTTCCTCTGTTGTTATTTTCATCAGGCTTTGTTTTTTATTTCCTGAGACTTGCTTCCTCTCTACTGAAAGATGCTATTGCTGTTTTCAGGGTTAATCATTCTGAGATCAGGGGAAGTAAGTAAATTGTAAAGGTACAATTGTAAACATTGTAACATGCAACAAAGAAGCTGGGAGGCCATCCAGTCCAATCTGCTCATTCTACATATAAAGAAACTGAAGAAGAACCTGAGGCTCAGAGAGATTAAGTGACCTGTGAATGGTAACACAGCTGGTCTGTGTATCAGCAGGGCTTCGGCAATAAAGGCTGGGTTCTGCCACCTTTCTTAACATTCTCCCTCTCCTCTGTATGGCCGACAGAACAATCTGAGGCTCCACCCTTCTCAAATGACCTCCACTCATTTCTGGGCTGTTAAGAAATGTCAATAAGCTTGATTTAGTGAAGCCTTGAAGTTGCCAGTTACCAAGGAGGTAGAGAACATGAAGAATTTTTCTGATATTTATTTGCATTTATTTATTTGACTGCACCAGGTCTTAGTAGCAGATCTTTCGTTGTGGCACGCGGGATCTAGTTCTCTGACCAGGGATCGAACCCCGACCCCCTACGTTGGAAGCGCAGAGTCTTAACCACTGGCCCACGAGGGAAATCCCCAGAACATGAAGTATTTTGCCTTGAGCCTCCGGGCCCTGGGAAAGCAAACTGGGCTGGGCTGATCCTGGGCCTGTTTCTTACTTGGCCATAGTCCAAAGCAGAAGAATCCAGCAGAAAGAAAGGGTTTGTACACGAGCTATAATCCGATTGGAGGTAAGGCTACAACCAGTGTCCTCAAGATCTTGGTTTTTCTGGCAAAGCTAGATTTTTCTCTTCTCGGGCCGCTGCTGGCACAGTGACAACCAGGAGACTCATTTGGCCTGGAGCAAGACAGCCACGTAGCTGAAGCATAAACATAAACAGAGCAAAGCGGCGAAAGGATCTTGCCTGGCTCCCTGACTCTCCCTGGCAGGTCACCCGGGAGGATCCCTGGCCCCTGGCCCCCTGGCCTTCAGCAGCGACCTGAGGCAGCTGTGTTCTCTGTGAGCCTGGACCACACCCAGGTGTTAACCAGCCAGCTCAACCTTCCACTCCCAGAGCAGGAAGGGGGTTTAGAGGTCATGCATTTGACCCCTGATTTTACAAGTAAACGAAGGACCCGTTGGGCTTCCCTGGTGGTTCGATGGTGAAGAATCTGCCTGCCAATGCACTAAGTGCAGGCTTGATCCCTGAGTCAGGAAGATCCCCTTGAGGAGAGCATGGCAACCCACTCCAGTCTTCTTGCCTGGGAAACCCCATGGACAGAGGAGCATGGCGGGCTGCAGTCCATGGGGTCGCAAAAGAGTCAGACAGGACTGAGCGACTGGATGACAACAACAAATGAAGCCCCTAAAGGAGGTCAGTGACCGTCTAAGGCCATGGAGAGGGTCTTCTCTGGTGTCCAATGGCTGAGATGCTGTGCTCCCAGCCAGGGGGCCTAGATGCGATCCCTAGTCAGGGAACTAGATCCCGCATGCCCAAGACCTGGCACAGCCAAGTAAATAATAAAAACGAAATAAATAAATATTAACAAAAACTTCCTTTAAAAAGATAGTAAAGTCATGGAGAAGTTTGTAGGGAAAAGTTAAACTAGGGACTGATGTAGACAGAGCTGCACACACGGGTACATGCACACAGATACATGCGGTATTCTGCGGTCGTAACGTTTCCAAAGTTCTTTCACACACAGTCAAGGCTGATACTCAAGACGGTTTAACCGGTCGGGCACAGGTTCTGATGATACACGCAGGCCCCCAGCCCCACAGACTCAATGCCTCTCAACATTCCTGAGAAGAGCACTCTGTCCCTATTCCCATCTTACAGATGAGAAAGGGGAGGCTCAGAAAGACTGACGTTTAGCCCTATGCACCATCCTAAGGAAGACTTTTGTTTGCTGGTTTGCATATTACAGAGAGAGCTTAGCAGAAAGGGGGCTTTTATTCTGAGAGCATCGGGGTGTCTCACAGACCATTGCCCCCACCCAGCGCCTCCCCCAGCCTGGCACCGAGACCTGGAAAGCCACCGGGAGCCCAGGACAGCGGTCTCTGCCCTCGCTCCACTCCCGCAGGCTGCCCTTCACCGGGCCTGTGTGCGCTTCCTTCCAGTTTTCCTCACCTCTGTTTCAGTTCTTCCAGTGACTCCTGCATGTGTTCATGCTCAGTCACTCAGTTGCGTCCCACTCTTTGCGACCCCATGGACCGTAGCCCGCCAGGCTCCCCGTCCATGTGATTTCCCAGGCAAGAATGCTGGAGCGGGTAGCCATTTCCTCCTCCAGGGGACCGTCCCGACCCAGAGATCAAACCCATGTCTCTTGTGGCTCCTGCACTGCAGGCAGAGTTTTTACTGCTAAGCCATTGGGGCAGCCCCACGGCTTCCCCAGTGACTCCTAGACCACGTAAAATCACAGTTTCCAGGGGGCAGCTGATTAGCCCAGCTTGGATTCCACGCCCACCCCAGGTCCTACCAATGTAGCTGAGGAGACAGGGTCGTATTATGAAAGTGAAAAGTGAAAGTTGCGTCTAACTCTTTGTGACCCCGTGGACTATATAGTCCATGGAATTCTCCAGGCCAGAATACTAGAGTGGGTAGCCTTTCTCTTCTCCAGGGGATCTTCCCAACCCAGGGATCAAACCCAGGTCTCTCACATTGCAGGCGGATTCTTTACCAGCTGAGCTATGATGGAAGCCCTTATAGTAGCCATAACATCTTACAGAAAAACCCAAATGAACTTTATGGCCAACCCAATATGAAAATGGCCATCAAAGGCCACCCCACTGGGTGGTTGATGCACAGACAGGAGTAGCAGTGAGCTGAGCAGACACACCACAACTTGTCCACTACAGTCACACAGGACACACAGAGCCAGAGCTCAGGCCTGAGTCTCCCGACTCTCAGGACAGAACGCCTTTCCTCAGGACCACTGATCCCTCTGTCCCCAAGGCCAAGGCCAAATACACGGCTGCACACTCTGCACTAATCCATGGATATGCCAAGGGACGCCCCTGCTCTCCTGGGAGGATTTGGGTCAAGGGCCAAGATTCAATTCCAGCTCTTTCTGCACACAGATGAGGGGAGATCCCCTGATTGGCTTCTGAGGGTATTGCTGAAAGAAGACAGAGACGCAGAGGAAGGGAAAAACCTGCCGTCAGCAGTGACGCCCCAGAATCCTGCCTGCTTCTTGCCCTCTGGTTGCCCGAGCCCTCTATTCAGGGGCTAAGCATGGTGGCTGACTGTGGGGAGCACTGCATGGGGCCAAGGCAGGTGGAGGAAAGTATCTGCAGGGAACCTCGAAATCAAAGGCCCGCTTAGAGGCAGGCAGGAAACTAGGGTCGTGGAGCCAGAACAGGGAGTCAGGGAAGCCAACTCTGGAAGGCAGGGGTGTGGCCCAGGAAAGAACCCCGAGCAGGGGGGGGCAGAGTACCGGGAAGCCTGCCACACTGCTGGGCACCTCCTGCAGAGGCCGTGTGGAGCCAGCCAGAAGCACCACCGTAGACAGGGCACTAGACACACGCACACACCGCAAGTGGGAACGAAACCCGCCCGGCCTCTCTTGAGACAGTTTGCCCATGTGTATTAAAAGTCTTTAATAATAATGGAAACAAATACGGGTATTTTACCCCCAGCAAAAATCCACTGTGGTTGTTTCTCCAGTGCCTAGAAAAGAGCCTGACACCCAGAAGGGGCTTAATAAAAGACCACTGAATGAACCAGTAGATGATTGACATGGGCATAGAGATACAAGCAGGGGTCTTCAATACAGTAGCAAATTAGAAAGAACCTAAATGCCTGCCAACAGGGGACTAGTTAAATAAATCATGGGATAGGCTAATAACAGAATACAGATATTTTAAATGATGGCATAGATGTGTACCTACTGATTTGGAAGAATATTCTCTCAATATTCTGTTGAGGAAGGAAGGAAAAGATAATGCCATTTTATAGAGTGAAAAACATCTTACTTTATTATTATTATTTTTTGGCCACGCTGCACAGCTTGTGGGATCTTAGCTTCCGAGCCAGGAATTGAACCTGGGCCCTCAGCAGTGAAGGTACAGTCCTAACCACAGGACCACTAGGGAATTCCCAGAAAAATATTTCAACATATGCATGAAGAAAAGTTAATTACGCATGAAAATGATAACAATGGAAGACCAGATTTCAGATTATTTTAATCCTTGTTTAGTTTATTTCTGTCTTCTAAGTTTTCTACCATGACCGTGTGTTACTTGTATAACTAAAAAGTAATAGGAGAAAAGAAAGTAACACATGAAAATATTTCTCATCAAAAAAGTGTGAAGTGGGGCCAAGAAGGGGATGAATACAAGGGATCAATCAACAAATGATTTCAGAGCCCTGATTGCATATGGTGGCAAGTGCTTTAGCAGCTAGCCGGAAGTGTCAAGCAAAGTCTCTGCCCTCCAGGGGTTGACAGTGTGATGGTAGCACGTCACAGGGGAGGGTGAGAGACCCTGCAGGCTCACGCCGAGGCTGTGGTGAGCACCAGGGCCACCAGCAGTCTTTTGCTTCCTGTGGCCAGAGACAGACCAAGGGCAGGGCCGGTCTATGAATGGGGGAACCTAGAAAGCCAGAGATGCAGCCAGAACCAGCAAAACTCAGGCCGGCAATGACGGATAAGAGCCAACGACATCAGTGAGAACTGAGTTTAGCAGGAAAAAAAAAAAAAGAATAAAATCCAACTGTGTACCAGGGATACAAACAAACCAATCAATAATTTAAAAAAAAAAAAAAAAAACAGTAAATATCATGGGGGAAAAATGTGATGAACACACTCATACCTATTACCAACATGTAACTGTTCTTAAAGTTTTGCCACATTTGGTTCATCTATTTTTCTGTTACTGTTTTTGTCATTGATTTGTTTTAAAGTACAAACATCATGACATTTCACCCTTCAGTACACCTCTAAAAACTAAAGACAGTTGTCTACCTAGCTACAATCTGATTGTCACATAGCTGTGTCCGATTCTTTGTGACCCCATGGTCTGCAGCCCACAAGGCTCCTCTGTCCATAGGGATTCTCCAGGCAAGAATACTGGAGTGAGTTGCCATGCCCTTCTTCAGGGGATCTTCCCAACCTAGGGATCAAACCTGGGTCTCCTGCATTGCAGGCAGACTCTTTACCATCTTAGCCACTAGAGAAGTACAGATTATCACAACCAACACAATAATAATTCCTTCATAGAACCAGATACTCTGCCCATGCTCAAATATATACATTTACTCCCATAATTTTTTTAAATACTGGTTTTTCAAACTAGGACTCAATCAGCATTTACACATTGCATTTGGTTGTTTTTACTTTTTTTAAATTAATTTATTTATTTTAATTGGAGGCTAATTATTTTACAATACTGTGATGGTTTTTGCCATACTGCTTTTACTTTTAAGTCTCCTTTTAATGTCTATATCTACAATCTCATTTACATCAACATCTATATCTATAGGGTCTTCCCGGGTGGTGCTAGTGGTAGAAAACCTACCTGCCAGTACAGGAAACATAAGAGATTTGGGTTCGATTTCTGGGTCAGGAAGATCCCCCAGAGGAGGGCATGGCAACCCACTCCAGTATTCTTGCCTGGAAAATCCCCTGGACAGAGGAGCCTGGAGGGCTGCAGTCCATAGGGTCGCAAAGAGTCGGATACAACTGAAGTGACTTAGGACAGATGGACTATATCTATAGATAGATCTCTATTGTCAAAATGATCACTCCCAGGAATACCCTGGCGGTGCAGTAGTTAGGACTCCAAACTTTGACCGCCAAGGCCATGGGTTCAACCCCTGGTCAGGGAAGTGTGCTTAGTCACTCAGTCGTGTCCAGCTCTTTGCAGCCCCATGGACTGAGCCCACCGGCTCCTCTATCCATGGGGATTCTCCAGGTGAGAATACTGGAGTGGGTTGCCCTCCTCCAGGGGTCTTCCCAACCCAGGGATTGAACCCAGGTCTCCCACATTGCAGGCGGATTCTTTACCATCTAAGACACCAGGGAAGCCTAAGAATACTGGAGTGGGTAGCCTATCCCTTCTCTAGGGGATCTTCCCAACCCAGGAATCGAACTGGGGTCTCCTGCATTGCAGGCAGATTTTTTACCAGCTGAGCTACCAGGGAATAAGATCCTGCAAGGTAAGGCTTCCCAGGTGGCTTAGTGGTAATGAATCCACCTGCCAACACAGGAGACTTGGGTTTGATACCTTGGTCTCGAAGATCCTCTGCTGTAAGAAATGACACCCTGCTCCAGTATTCTTGCCTGAAAAAAAAAAAAAAAAAACCCATGGACAGAGGACGAGCCACAGTGCATGGGTTCAAAAAGATTCAGACATGACTGAATGACTGAGCATGCATGCCAGCTTCAAGGCTCAGCCAAAAAAAGTGATTGCTTGAAAAAGTCATGTACCCAGTACAACTATACTTTTGGTGACACAGTTGGTAAAGAATCCACCTGCCAATGCAGGAGATGCAGAAGACTCAGGTTTGATCCCTGGGTCAGGAAGATCCCCTAGAGTAGGAAATGGCCCACTCCAGTGGGCCCACTCCAGTATTCTTGCCTGGAAAATTCCATGGACAGAGGAGCCTGGCAGGCTACAGTCCATGAGGTCCCAAAGAGTCTGACATGATCCTGTTAGTGGGTAGCAAACCCTGTTGCCTCCTGTCCACTAGTAAGAGGTGACTGTTCTTTAGTCGTTAAACCATATCCATCTCTTTGTGACCTCATGGACTATAGCCTGCAAAGCTCCTCTGTCCATGGAATTCTCCAAGCAAGAGTACTGAAGTGGGTAACCATCTCCTTCGTCAGGGGATCTTCATGACCCAGGGATCCAACTCACATCTCCTGCATTAGCAGGTGGATTCTTTACAACTGAGCCACCAGGAAAGCCCAAGAGGCGACTGACTAAAGGTGAAATCACTGGCCTCAGAAAAAAAAACAAACTATACCCTGTATGTGAATCAGCTCCATCTGAGAAGAACTATTGACACGCTCTCCCTCACCATTCTTGGATAGTTCAAAGAGGGAGGCAGGTTTAATGGAAGAACATAAGTAGAAATGCCTCAATACTTGCTCCCTAACTATGGAATAATGTGGCCTTGGGCAAATTATCTCTTTGAACCTCAGTTTCTTTTTCTTTTTTTTCTTTTTACTTTTTGGCTGCACTGCACAGCATGTCAGATCTTAGTTCCCTGACTAGGAATTGAACGCGAACCCCTGCATTGGAAACATGGAGTCTTAACCACTGGACTGCCAAGGAAATCCCAAGCCTCAGCTTCTTTACCTGTAGAATGAAGATAGTAACCATTTGGGGGGTTTGCTGTGAGGGTGAAATGAATTAACTTACACAGCATGGCCGTCACAGGACTTGAACTTCCTACAAAGCCCAGAGCAGATACTGGCATCTGATTACCAAACTCAGTTCCCCTTCTTCCTGGTGACACAGCCACAGAACATTTCCCAGGCTCCCGTAGGTGCGGCCATATGATCAAGATCTGACAGTGGAATGTGAGACAAAGTATTCTGTGCCTGCCTCCTCCAGGCTCAGCCCATAAAACCTTCTATGTTTCCAGCCCCAGGGCAGCCTTGATCTCTTGGAACTGGCAAAATCTATGTATCTGGATCCCTGAATGATGACATGAAGTCCTTGCCGCCAACGAGGAACATCTGATTTGGACTTTATACATGCAAGATATCAAGCTTTAGAGTGTTAACCAATGTGGTTTTCGGGTTTATCTTTTACAGCAGCTAGCATTGCGTGAATCAAAACTGAAGCCTAGGGGACTTCCCTGGGCAGTCCAGTGGCTAAGATTCTGCATTCCCAATGCAGGGGGCCCAGGTTCGATCCCTGGTCAGGGAACTAGATCCCACATGCTGCAACTAGGAGTTAGCAAGTTGCGACTGAAGATCCTGCATGCCGCAACTAACACCCAGCACCACCAAATAAATACATAAAACTTTTTTTTAAAAAAGCTCAGTGCTAAAGATGAAGCCGTTACTTAGAGGGAAAACCTACATAGGTTTGACTTAAACCACGGTGGCTTTTGAAACACCAAATAAGAAACAACACAACTGTTAGGGAGGACATTCAAATTTTCATATTGTACTCCATCAAACTTACGACACCTTTTTCAACATAATTTTAACGTCTCCGAAATAAGGCCGTTACCAAGTGTGTAGTAACGGGCGGCATCTCAAATCTCAAGCAGCCGGGAGATGGCGGTGATGTAGTGCGTGTGCACGAACTTGGTCACGGTTCCGCATCTTGTCATCCTTGTCCTTAAGCTTTGGGCAGCGTCAGCACCGCAGGTGTTGGTTTAATCTCTGCTGACAATGTCTTCAAAAAGACTTCATGCTGATTTGGCACTGAAATGAAAAGTTATTGTGTTTTTTAAAAAGCAAGGAAACAGAGCAGATTGATACACAATAAAAATCTGTGTCTAAATAAGACTTAAAAGAGCTCTTTCGATATGCACGAAATGGAAATTCTAAGTGATAAGAAAGCTTTATGCCATGATTTTGTATTTCTTAGAAATCCATTAGTAATGGTGTGGGTTATAATTGATGGGTGCTTTGGCTCAGATGGTAAAGAACCTGCCTGCAATGAAGAAGACCTGGGTTTGACCCCTAGGACAGGAAGAACCCCTGGAGTAGAAAATGGCAACCCACTCCAGTATTCTGGCCTGGAGAATTCCATGGACAGAGGAGCCTGGCGGGCTACAGTCCACGGAGTCGCAAAGAGTCGGACGCAGCTGAGTGAATAACGCTTAGATTTGGTGAAATTGTCAGTACGTCACTAATCAGTGTTTTCATCCAAGGAAGGCATCCAGTGTAAGTAGCTGGTGATAATAATATAGCAGCTTACCCTTGCCAAGAGCCAAACATGTGCCACGAAGCTCCGTGCTTTCCTCACATCATCTCCTTTAATCTTCATAACAACACGGTGAAGTGGCTACTATTATACATGATCGCAAGTCATCCTAAGTGCTGTCTGGGAAAGAAGCAGGATGCTCAGAGGTGGGGACATAATTCAGATTGGGTGGGGGTGGACAGCGGGGCCTCCCTGAGGAAACAGAGAGACTTGAAACACAGCACTAGGCAGCAGGTACTGAGTGTTCACCCGGCAGCAGGTATGATGCAAGTCTATTGTTTTGACACTTCCTGGTGGGCCCGTGGTTAAGACTCTGTGCTCGCCCTGCAGGGGAGCCGGGTTCAATTCCTGCTCGAGGAATTAGATCCCACAGGCGGCAACTCAGAGTTCACATGTCGCAGCGAGAGATCCCGAGTGCCGCAAATGGAGAACTGGTACAGCCAAATAAATAAAAATAAATTAAAAAGAGAGTTTATTGGGTTAACTCCCTCAGTTCTCACAAAAGGCCAGAGAGTGTTACTTTCAGCTCCATTTCACAGATGAGGAAATGAAGGCAGGGATAGAGAAGTGAAGCGATTTGCTCGTAACTGCAGCTGTTGTTGCTTCAGTCTTTGTGACCCCACGGACTATAACCCACCACACTCCTGTGTCCATAGGATCTCCCAGGCGAGAACACAGAAGTGGGTTGCCATGCCCTCCTCCAGGGGATCTTCCCCATCCAGGGATCGAACCCACGTCTCTTATGTCTCCTGCATTGGCAGGCAGATTCTAAACCTGGGATTTGAACCCCCAGAGCAGTGTGGCTCCAGAGCCCTTGCATCTTACCACTTTCTTATCCTTTCTAGTGATTGAAACAAAGGAGTCATCTCCATTTTACCAAGAAGAGTGGCAGTAAGTGACCTGGTTACATGCACAGGCTTTGGAGCCAGGCTCCCTGAGTTCAAAGCCAGGCTTTACAACTGACTGGCAAGGCATCTGACCTTCCTAAGCCTCAATTTCTTCATTTGTTGTAAAGGTTTAATGAGTTAAGACACATACAGCACTTGGATCGGAGCCAGAATATAGTCAGCCCTCAAAAAAACATTCCATAGGGATTCCCCTAGTAGTCCAGTGGCTGAGACTCCCAAGGCGGGGGCCCGGGTTCGATCCCTGGTCAGGGAACTAGATCCTGCATGCCGCAACAAAAGATCTCACGTGCCACAACTAAGAACAGCACAGACAATTTTTTAAATTACTTATTATCTTCATAAAATGCTCCCAATAACTCAGAGAACACTGAGCTTCAGAGGTTTAGCAATTTGTCAAAATCCACCCTTTTCAAGAAAGGAATCAGGATTCCAACCCAAGTTTCTTCACTCAGAAGCCCTTGCTCTCTGCGTTACCCCACGGACATGCCTAGCAAGAGTGAGTCAGCGATTCAGACCTTTATCCTGAAGGTTTCCAGGAAAGGAGGTTCCCACTCCCAGCGTGACGCCTTGTGTTAGTATCTCAGATCCCTCTCAATAGTAAGGCTCTCTTGCCAATCTGGATTTCGTCTGTTTCATTTTAAGGTCGTTTCCGTTTTGAGAAGGAGAGAAGGTGGAGACTCACCAGCTGGTTTCTTTCTTTTGCAGCTTTCATACAGGGTACCTCACATTTCCTCATCCACGGAGAGAAAGCAGGGAAGGTTTTAGACTCTGGCACGAAATAGGTGCTCAAAAGAAAAACGTGTTGTGTGGAGAACAGATGGGTGGTGTCAGAGGTGGGGGATGGGCGTGGGAGTCGGGGGCAGGGTGGGCAAAAATGGGGAAAGAAGACCAAAAGGCACAAACTTCCACTCTGAAAATAAATGTCACAGCAGGTAACGTGCAGCGTGTTGACTGCAGTTAATAATACTGTCGTAGGGACTTCCACGGGCTTCCCAGGTGCCTCTAGTGGTGAAGAACCCATCTGCCAGTGCAGGAGACATAAGAGACTCAGGTTCGATCCCTGGGTCAGGAAGATCCCCTGGAGGAGGGCATGGCAGTCCACTCCAGTATCCCTGCCTAGAGAAGCTCATGGACAGAGGAACCCAGTGGGCTACAGTCCACAGGGTCTCAAGAGTCAGACATGAAGGGACTTAGCACAGCACAGGGAATTCCCTGGTCGTCCAGAGATTAGGACTCAGCGCTGTCACTGCTGAGGTTCAATCCCTGATTGAGGAACTAAGACCTCACAAGCCAAATGAGGTGTAGCAAAATATATGTGTGTATGCTGCTAAGTCACTTCAGTCCTGTCCGACTCTGTGTGACCCCACAGATGGCAGCCCACCAGGCTCCCCTGTCCCTGGGATTCTCCAGGCACGAACACTGGAGTGGGTTGCCATTTCCTTCTCCAATGCATGAAAGTGAAAAGTGAAAGTAAAGTCGCTCAGTCATGCCCGACTCCCAGCGACCCCATGGACTGCAGCCCACCAGGCTCCTCCGTCCATGCGATCTTCCAGGCAAGAGCACTGGAGTGGGTGCCATTGCCTTCTCCATATGCGTGTATATATATACACTAATGTGTTTTCTGAATAACAAATGAGTGAGACAAGAGACGCACATTCTCAAAGGTCCCTCCTGGATCACACAGACCCCGTGCACCCCACCCAGACCACTTTTCTCTCACACCCATTTCTTAACTCCAGTGTTTCTCAAACAAAGGCATTACAAAATAGTGCATTCTGGGCACACTGTGGAGCTCAGAATGGTATGTGGTGACACCCTGGGTTTCCCCATTCTTCATTCCTTTGGGCCAGTTTTGACCAAGAGGGTAGAGATAGAGGTGTGTGTGTGTGTGTGTGTGTGTGTGTGTGTGTGTGTGATGGGGAGGGGTGCTCAGGTTGAGGGTGGGCAGGAGAATGACATGTGACTGGAGCCCTTATTCACATCCTAACAGCCCATCGAGGTTGCAGGTGTTGCAGAAAGAGGAAGGTTGGGAGACCTGTTAAATATGTGCTATCAAGATGGAAGACCTGGGCCTTTGGTTACAAATAATAGAAACCCATCTCAACACACATAAGAAACAAAGAAGGGCATGTATTGTTCACATAACTTGGAATTCCAGGAGTGGTGCTGGTTTTAGGTGTGAATCAAGACATTCAAAAAAAGAGGCTTTGACTTTTCTTCCTCTTCCTTGCCGCTCTGTTGCTCTTCTCTGTATGTTTGAGGCGCACTCACCTCGGAAGGCAGGCTTTCTCCAGACGATGGCTGCTGTCAACCCTCACCTGACATGCTCCCCCAGCTTGCAGGGCTCTCCAGCCATCATGACTGTATTTACGTTGAGGGCAGTGGGAAAGGCTGCCCCCAGGAGCCCTGGGGCAGGGCCTGTTTCCCTTTGTCAAAAAACCAGAAACTTTCTCAGAAGCCTCGGAGCAGACTTCCCTGCAGGTCTTATTGTCAATAGCTGTGTCACACGGATACCCTAGCTGCAAGGGAGTCTGGGAAAGTGGGAAACGGTGCTGTCTTTGGTTTAGACCCATGGCCTGGGGCTGACCACATGGTCACCCAGAAGAAAACTGGGGTTTCTTAAGCCAGGCAGGAAGGAGACTAGACTGGGTAGGTAACCCAATGATGTCCACTGCAAGGAGGTGTTGTGCTACTGCTGCTAAGTCGAGTCAGTCGTGTCCGACTCTGTGAGACCCCATAGATGGCAGCCCACCAGGCTCCCCTGTGCCTGGGATTCTCCAGGCAAGAACACTGGAGTGGGTTGCCATTTCCTTCTGCAATGCATGAAAGTGAAAAGTGACAGTGAAGTTGCTCAGTCGTGTCTGACTCTTAGCGACCACATGGACTGCAGCCTACCAGACTCCTCCGTCCATGGGATTCTCCAGGCAAGAGTACTGGAGTGGGGTGCCACTGCCTTCTCCAAGGTGTTGTGAGCCAACCTGAATAGATCTCATAAGATGCACAGAGAGGAGAAGTTTAGCAAAAAGTGGTGGAAATGCTAGCTAAACAGAAACAACTTCAGTGTACATCAGAATTGGGGAGGAAGGAGATGAAGGCCACGAGAAGAGGTGAATCAGGGGAGGTGGGCATGGCCAGGGTGGAGAGGATCAGCCAGCTGTGGACAGCACAGCACATTCCTGGAACACACAATTCTTTTTTTTTTTTTTTTTTTAAGATAATGCAACACCTTTTTTCTTTAAAAAAATTTTTTTTACCTATTTATTTTTGGCTCTGCTGGGTCTTCTTTGTTACATGGGCTTTTCTCTAGTTGCTGCAAATGGGGGTTACTCTCTCGTCACAGTACACAGGCTTCTCATTGCAGTGGCCCTGGGACATGTGGGCTTCAGCACCTGTGGCGGGTGGGCTCAGTAGTTGCGCTTCCTGGGCTCTGGAGCACAGGATGAGTAGTTGTGGTACACGGGCTTAGGTGCTCTGCAGCATGTGGAATCCTCCCCGACCAGAGATGGGACCTGCGTCTCCTGCTTTGGCAATTTGGATTCTTTATCACTGAGCCATCGGGGAAGCCCTACAATTCTTACCTAAGGAGATTCTGTAGAAGTTCAGCAGATACAGAGAATGCTTGGTGAACAAGGAGCCAGGGAGGGATGTCACCCCACAGGCAGTCTGAGTTCTTCCCACTGTGTTCAGTCTCCATTATCTGAGCTCCAAGGTCACCCTAAACTAAAGCAACAAGGATGCAACACCTCTGGGGCACCAAGGAGAAACGCCGTGGAAAATCTTCGGTGGTTCCCTGCCACCACGATCTCAAGCCCCTGGTCCCATTGGTCCTCTCAGCTTCATCTGTCACTGTCCTCCTCTGTCCTTTGGTTTTGGCTGTGCCACATAGCATGTGGGGTCTTTAGTTCCCCAACCAGGGACTGAACCCATGCCCCTTGTAGTGGAAACACAGAGTCTTAACCTGTGGCTCTCCGGGGAACCAAGCCCCTGCCTGTACTTTCCTGACGCCAGGATTCCATTCCCACTGTCCTCCTGGCCCTTTCTTGGGTAAGGCCTCGCTGAGGCTCTTTTCTATAAAACAGGAAGCACCTCCCTTGCTAGGTGGTGAGGGAACTATGAAGATGAGATAAACTACGGTAAGCGTTTCGAACCTACCAGTGCTCAGTCCGTGCTAGATACTATTATTTGTCAGTCCCTGTTTTGAAATCTTGACAAACTTGATATACACCTTATAGTACTTATGGGTTCCTTCCTTGCCGTCTGCCTGCATGAATATGTCAAGAGGGTGAGCCTTGCGAGGCCCAGGGCAGTGTGGGTGGCTGCCCTCTGCATCTGGCTGTCTGTAGCGGTGGGGCAAGCACACAGCTGTTCTTGAAGATGACAGCCAGCGGTCTGACGAGAGGCAGAACGCGTCCATCCGGGACGTGCTGGAGGGTGCTGGGCTGGGCTGGGCCGAGGGTCAACCTCCAGGGCCCATCCCTCTCGCTGGCCATGGGGCCACACCGGCAAATGGAGCCCACGAGTCTGCAGCAGAGCTCTTAGGAAAGTCAGACGAATTTGCCCACTGACAATGTGTGGTTCAGGCGTGCTGCCAGGAAGGTCTCCCCGGGAAGGCAGGAACCGACCAGTGTGAGGAGGGGAGGCCTGAGTGCCCCTCGCCTCCCTTCACAGCCCATCGGCAGTGACTCAGCAGGAAGCCAGCCAAGGCCCGAGTCACTCGCTCCCCTCCCACCACACCCAGGGTTTTCCTCCAGGGCTGGGAAGGCTGCTTATAGCTGGAGGTGTAAATCCTCCATACCTGGGTCTAATTTCTTCAGCTTAGCATTTACAGGCACAAGATCTCGAGTTAGGCCGCTTGGGTTAGAAGCCTGGTTCTACCTCTTATGAACCCACAGGAGCTTAGGTTCTCCCGCCACAGTCTGCCCATCTGCAAGTGGGAACAATGACAGCACCTCCCTCATGGAAGAGAAGTGACTCAGAGCTGGGCATGGTGTGCCCACGGGGCGCCTCTAACCCTCCGCCCTTGCCGCTTTTTCCTGCCTAGGTCTTCACTCCAAAGGCAGCTCCCACACTAAATCAAGATCTTCACTAAACATTCATTTTCTCAGTGCAGCCCACAACGGCCACCCCATCTAACCCCTCCTCTTCCAATACTTCTTACCTTCTTTCCCAACTTTTCTCCATGGTGCTTATCGCCATCTAATACAATGATGTATCTTCTCTATTGTCTGTCTCCCTCCACCCACACTGGGATTCAAGTTCCATTTTTGTCTGTTTTCTTCGCTGCTGTATTCCCGAGACCTAGAAAAGTGCTAACACAGAGCAGCTCTCAATAAACATGTGGAACGAGTGGAAATAAATGCCAACTTATTCACTATTATTTATCACCAACTATCATTGTCATCAATGAAGATCACCAGTAAAGACTGGCATTATTCTCATTCCAATGAGAATGAGAGAAAAGCTCAAAGTTTAAAACTATACTAAATTCTGCAAATCTGCCTTTGGTTTCTTTCTACTTGAATTAATAGACTCTCAGAACTTAGAGATATCCACTGTTCAGGTGGAAAATTCTGTTAGCCACAGGGCTGGGCAGATAGCCGGTCATGTAAATACATAAATCTGATGTGGCCAATAAGGAGTGGTGAGAACCCCGGAAGCTGGGAATGGGATCCTCACCTAAAGACATTTAAATTCAAATTTTAAAATAGCCTCTACTAACCAAACACGAAGATCCCCTGGAGAAGGAAATGGCAATCCACTCCAGTAGTTTTGCCTGCGAAATCCCATGGACAGAGGAGCCTGGCAAGGCTACAGTTCACGGGGTCACGAAGAGTCAGACACGACTGAGCAACTAACAACCAAACACATGTCTAAACTGCATTTCCCTGATTCCAGACTCTAACTGGAAATTTATCTCATCACCCACTAGATCATCCTGATCTCAAACTCTCCAAATATTGACATGACCCAGAGCACCTCCTTCTCCCACCTCCCTGACGTCAAGACTCCAGGTGGGCTGCACAAGTCTAACCGTCAGCTCCGATCTTTTTCTTTTTTAAACTGTATTTATTTATTTCTCTTTGGCTGCACAGGCTCTTCCGTGCTGCATGCAGGCTCTTTTCTGGTTGCTGTGAGTGAGGACTACCCTCTAGTGTGGTGTGCGGGCCTCTCCTCAAGGTGGTTTTTCTTGCTGCCGGCCAGGGGGCCCTAGGGCACTCAGGCTTCAGGAGCGGCAGCTCGGGGGCTCGAGAGTTTGGGCTCCCTAGTTGCAGCGCACAGGCTTAGAGGTTCTGAGGCATGTGGGGTGGGATCTTCCCCGACCTGGGAACAGAACTAGCATCCCTTGCATTGGCAGGTGGATCCTTTTTTGTTTTGTTTTTGATCAGAGGATAATGGCTTTACAATGTTGTATTGGTTTCTGCCATCAACCATCAACATGAATCAGCCACAGGTGTACATGTGTCCCCCTCCCTCTGGACGCTCCCTCCCACCTCCCATCCCTTCCCACCCCTCTCGGTTGTCACAGAGCACCGGGCTGTTGAGCTCCCGGTATTACACAGCAAGGTCCCCTTAGCCGTCCACTGTACCTACGGACATGTACACATTATGGAAATGCACACATTTCCGTGCTGCTCTTTCAGTCCCTCCCACCCTCTCCTGCCCCCGCTGTGTCCAGAAGTCTGTCCTTTAGGTCTGAGTCTCTATTTGGCAGGTGGGTTCTTCACCAGCGGACCACCGGGGAAGTCCCCGCCAGTTCCAATCTTAGCTATCCTATTTTGAGCTGCTTTGCTGCCCTTTTAACTCTCCCAGAGTTCAGCTGGGGGCAACTCACCAGTAAATTCCCAAAGCCGAGCAGAGCTTCAGTGAATTAATGAATGACTGGATGACTCAAACCAGTCGCATGGGTCCGAGGCAGCTTGCTCGTCCCCATTATTCAGCCTGCAAAGACCTCCCACGGAGGCACCTAACCTGCCGTTGGGATCTCTCTCTGGGAAGACTTTCCCCCTCACTCCTTCTCCAGGGTAAAGGGTGGTTAAAAAGACACAGATTCACATCGTGAAAGAGAACTCAATACTCTCCACTCCATCTGTGTAGAGACTGGGGCGACCCCACCTTCTCCCTGAGGACAGTGGGCGGGGACTTGCCTCGAATTTGTATAAAGCCCCATCCTGGTGAAATTCCCAGAGAGAGACTCCTCCCAAAGTTCGGGGCATTTACTCCTAGTAACGGAGACAGAGACGGAGCCTCCCCTCCCCGGCCAGTCCCCCCACCCAACACCCCCCCAACCCTGTGGCATTTTCTTGTTAAAGTGGAAGAAGGAATTAAGCCCCTCTGTACACATACACATTCACATACCCAGTGTAAAACTGGGAAACGGAGCTTAGACAGACTAGAGTTCTGACCTTCACTGGCTATGTGACCTTGACGTTCCCTGAGCCTCTGCCTTCTCGTCTGTGAACCAGGAAGAAAACTCAGATGACCTGACTGGATGCGGGGAAAATGACACGTAAGCCTGCCTCCTCCCCCAAGCTTTAACCCACCCCCCACACTCTGACCAGACGTGAGTGGTCCTTCTCCCAGCTCCCCCCATGTACACTCCAGCCCCCTCCCACATATACACCCCAGCTCCCCAGCCCTGACGCAGACTCATTAACTGTTACAGCCATAGTATTGGTCGCTCAGTCGTGTCTGACTCTTTGTGACCCCATGGACTGTAGCCCACCAGGCTCTTCTATCCGTGGAATTATCCAGGCAGAATACTAGAGTGGGTTGCCATTCTCTTCTCCAGAGGCTCTTCTTGACCCATTGATTGAACCCTGGTCTCCTGCATTACAAGGAGATTCTTTACTGTCTGAGCTACAGGGAAGTCCCCAAAGCTTTGGAGATCCTTGGCATGGGGGATAACCTGGGTAGAGCTACAAGAACTATTTATTTTGGAGGAAGAACAGGTCAGGCTTGGTGTCTGAAGTAAGAGCAGCAGCAGTCGTGCAGGCGTTCAGCCTTTGAGGCCCTGTGTCCCAGGCAAGAATACCGGAGTGGGTTGCCATTCCCTTCTCTAGGGAGTTTTCCTGACCCCGGGGTTGAACCTGGGTCTCCTGCATTGCAGGCAGACTCTTTACCATCTGAGCCACCCGGGAAACTGTTAGCTATTAACTATTACTGTTATTTAGGCTCAACCCGTGAATGAGAATGTGGAACCGAGACAACCAGCCCACAGTCAGCTGGCAGTGCCCGCCACCACCCTGCCTCTCAAAGCAAAGCACTTTGAAGAGCAGGTCCAATGTGACAGATGCCAGTCTATGCATCATAAGAGAAAGCATGGCTATCTTTGAGCATCAGCCCACCAGCTCCCTGCTACTCCTGGTTACTGGCCCCAGACCTCCACCCACCCCGCCCATTCCTCTGTAGGCATCATTTCAGTAGAAGTCTTAAAGGATCACCGCTCTCCAGTCCTGACAGCTCTTCCTCTCTCTCTGTCATTGACACTACACCGTTTCGCCTCTAAGGCCTTAAGGGGCACGGAGAGAATTGAAAACATGTAGAAGTCCCAAGGCTGCCTTAGTCTATGAGCTTTGCCACTAAGCTGCCTTGTAAACCTCAGAGAAGTAACTTCTTTTCTCTAAACTGTTGGTTTCTGATCTGCAAAGACAGGAAACCAACATCCATTCATGGCTACCAGGTGCTTAGGCGCACGTTCGTATTGTTAACTTGTTTGATCTGCAAAATGAAGGGGTTGGGCTATATCATTTCTGAATTGCTTCTGGGAAAGGTTTCAGAAGTTGCTTTCAAAACCACTGCAGCCCTCAGTCCAGGGAAGGGGCTGTGACCTCGCAGAGAGAGCACGGGGCACACACCCAGGCTGGCCTGTGTTTAAACCTCTGGCCTGTCCTTTCTCAGCTATGCTGACACTCAGCAAGTGTCGAACCTCAGTTTCCTCATCTACAAAATGGGAATGATAACGTTCCCTCCTAGGGCTGCCTGGAGGAGCGGGTGGGAGCCAAGCACTGCACTTCAGACACAACGGGGTTGCAAAGAGTCAGGCGCTGCTGAGCACACACAGCGCTGCAGTGTGGGCTCCTGCCTGCTTGCGGAACTACCTAAAGATTTGAGGATGTCTTCATGCAAATCATTTCTGCTAACCCCCGAAGGTTTCTGCTTGGGTTTGGTTTGTGAGAAGGAAGCAGAAAGTTGCATCTGATGGTCTAAAAGAATGCTGATGACAAAGGTTTCATTTCTGCAGCCCGTGCCCCGGGCCAGTGTCAGAGGGCCATTGCCACAGACCTGAGCAAAGTCAGCCTTTCCCTGGAGACTCTGCTGCCCAAGAACAAATATACTTCTTTCCACAAAAAAATTTTTATTTCAATTTTAAAAGTCCCCCCCCCCCCGCACTGTGCTGGGTGCAGTCTGGGATCTGGGTCACTTTCTCTGAGGGACCCTCTTTGACCCCCTCCTCTGTGTGTAATTCTAGCCCCTCTTCCCACCTCTGGCCACTTGCCGTTGCCCCTTCTGCTCTGCTCTTCTCCACAGCGTTGATCACCACACAGCAAGCACACCCACACTGGCAGTTGCCTGGAACGTAGGCACTGTGGGGATTAGGGCTTGCAAGCGTTGTGTTCACTGCAGGGTCTCCACTGCTGAGAACAGACCCTGCACTAGCTGGCACTAAGCAAGATGTGCTGGGAGAAAGAATCTGAACCTGAGTTAAAGTCAAGCTGGCAGTCATGGCCAGATAATAATAACACCCACTCCAGTGTTCTTGCCTAGAAAATCCCATGGACAGAAGAGCCTGGTGGGCTATAGTCCCTAGGGTCGCAAAGAGTCAGACATGACCGAAGTGACTTAGCAAAACTAAAATATCACATTAGCCCCTCACTTCACAATTTGCAAAGCCCTCGCACAGGATCCGTTTCATCCTGTTCATCTGATCTGCATATTCTAGGTGAGGGACCTTGGCATAGACATGACGGGTCTCTAGAAGACAAAGCAAGATCTTCTGGTCTCCTGGCCTTGAACGAGTCACTTCCCTTCTCTAAGCTCATTTTTCCTTATAGGTGAAAATGACAAGATGTGAACTGGGTCCTTTCTGGGGCTCAGACTTTTAAATTCTTAAATCCTATGACCTGACTGTTAGCCTTTTAAATGATGCTATCCATAATTGCAGAATCAGAAGAAATTGATGTGTCTGTCCATCTGATTCCATTTCCAGTCTTCTTTCAGACCTCACACCACTGGGGGATGCTCCAGGTGGGTCTTCTGAGACAAACAAAAGCACACAGTAAATTCTATACAATGAGTCCTGGTAATTATTTGTGTTATACGGTCAAGGCAATTCGTTTAGTTTAAAAAAAAAAAAAAAAGACCGTAATTGGCTGGGTTTGCACTAGTCTCCTAACTCAGTCATCTCCAGGCTCTCCTCTCCAACCACCTTACATGGATTGCAGCCCGCCAGGCTCCTCTGTCCCTGGAATTTTCTGGGCAAGAATACTGGGTTGCCATTTCCTCCTCCAAGGGATCTTCGCAATCCAGGGATTGAACCCGTGTCTCCTACGTCTGCTGCACTGCAGGGCCCCCAGGGTAGACCATCTTACACGCTGCTTGTAGACTACATGAGTAAACCCTGCTTTTAGGAAATCAAAACCCTTCAGTGCCTCCCCGCTACTCACAGCACACGCATAGAAGGGTCAGTCTACCACTCAAGATGCTCCTCAATCTCATCCTGACCCTTTCAAACAGACCTCTCCACCCCACCCTGCTTCACTGCACAAGAATTCTCTGCTTCAACCAATTCAACTCATTCATTCATTCAATAGCTATGTTTTACATTCCTACATGTGTCTGGTACTCACTACTCTAGGTGCTGCTGTGCTGAACAAGAATACATCGTAGAAAGACGGGGAAAGGGGACAAGAGACAAGTAAACAAGTTAACAAGAGTATTTCAGATAAGGATAATGTTCCTGATGCTTTGATAATAATAGCGCCAACAAGGCAGGATGCAGTGATAGGCGGTGGGACCCCCTTCCATCCTGTCATCAGGAAGGGCTCCCTGTGAGGCCACATTTAGGGAAGGCTTGAGGGACACAGAAAACAGACTGGCTCCAAATAGGAAAAGGAGTTCGTCAAGGCTGTATATTGTCACCCTGCTTATTTAACTTCTATGCAGAGTACATCACGAGAAACTCTGGGCTGGAAGAAGCACAAGCTGGAATCAGGATTGCCAGGAGAAATATCAATAACCTCAGATATGCAGATGACACCACCCTTATGGCAGAAAGTGAAGAGGAACTCAAAAGCCGCTTGATGAAAGTGAAAGAGGAGAGTGAGAAAGTTGGCTTAAAGCTCAACATTCAGAAAACAAAGATCATGGCATCTGGTCTCATCACTTCATGGGACATAGATGGGGAAACAGTGTCAGACTTCATTTTGAGGGGCTCCAAAATCACTGCAGATGGTGACTGCAGCCATGAAATTAAAAGACGCTTACTCCTTGGAAGGAAAGTTATGACCAACCTAGGTAGCATATTGAAAAGCAGAGACATTACTTTAACAACAAAGATCTGTCTAGTCAAGGCTATGGTTTTTCCAGTGGTCATGTATGGATGTGAGAGTTGGACTGTGAAGAAAGCTGAGCGCAGAATTGACGCTTTTGAACTGTGGTGTTGGAGAAGACTCTTGAGAGTCCCTTGGACTGCAAGGAGATCCAACCAGTCCATCCTAAAGGAGATCAGTCCTGGGTGTTCACTGGAAGGACTGATGTTGAAGCTGAAACTCCAATACTTTGGCCACCTGATGTGAAGAGTTGACTCATTGGAAAACACCCTGATGCTGGGTGGGATTGGGGGCAGGAGGAGAAGGGGACGACAGAGGATGAGATGGCTGGATGGCATCACCGACTCAATGGACACGAGTTTGGGTGAACTCTAGGAGTTGGTGATGGACAGGGAGGCCTGGCGTGCTTCGATTCATGGGGTTGCAAAGAGTCGGACACTGAGTGACTGAAATGGACTGAGGGAGAAGAAAAGGACAGCCACGTGGAGACCTGTGAAGACTGTTCCAGGCAAAAGTGAGAACAAGTGCAAAGGCCCTACGGGTGGCAACAAACTTTACGTGTGCTCAGGGTGGAACAAAGGCCAGTATGGCTAAAGTAACCTGAGGCCAGGAGGAGGTTAGCAGGAGATGAGGTCAGAGAGGGAGGCAGGGGCCCTTTCAAGTAGAGCCTGGTGAGACCTTTGGATTTTATTCTGAGTGCATGGGAAGCTGCTAGAAGATGTCCATAGGAGAGTGACGTGCTTGCTGCATGACTGGCTGTAGTGTGGCATGTGAGTTGTGGATAGTACAAGAGAAGAAGCAAGCGGACCAGCTCAGAGGCTTTTGAAAAGTCAAGGTGAGGGGTGATGGAGCCTGAGCCAGGGCAAGCCAGTGCAGATGGAGCGAAGTTGCGGGACCACAGATGTTTCTGGATGTAGAACTAACACCATCCATCTAAACCCATCTAATGACAGATTCATTAGAGGGGACATTGGACTCTCCAGGTGGCGCTAGTGGTAAAGAACCTGCCTGCCAATGCAGGAGACATAAGAGATGAGGATTGGTTCGATCCCTGGGTCGGAAGATCCTCTGGAGGAGGGCATGGCAACCCACTCCATTATTCTTGCCTGGAGAATCCACATGGACAGAGGAGACCGAAGGGCTACAGTCCACGGGGTCACAAAGAGTCGGACACCACTGAAACGACTTAGCGTGCAGGGTAGCAGAGACAGGAGGAGCCAACATATTAGACTCACGCCTTCCCAGCAAGACTGTGTGCATCCCCTTCATTTTCTCTCCGCCACCACTCTCTGCTTTCTCTTCACCATCTCTAAAACCACTCATTCCCACATGCCACTGACGCTCCACTATTTCAATGGCACCTTCCTTTTCTGCTTTCTTCAGTCCTAGGACTCTTTCCTCACTAGATCTCTGGTTCCGTGTGTGTGTGTGTGTGTGTGTGTGTGTGTGTGTGTATCTGTCAGTAGAAGCTGAGATCAATTCCTCTTCTGATGGCTGTGTTCTCCTTCCCCTATGAGTTCTCCTACCCCTTCAAGGGTAGGGTGGGTACACCAGCAAAACTGGAGCACAGAATATGCCACATTAGCTACAAGCACAGCCCTTCAGTGGCGCCATCCGTCAGGGAAGTTACTGACTTCTATGAGCCTCAGCTACATAGCTGGAGGGAAAAAAGAAAGAGATGGGGTGGAGGTGTGGCTGAATAAATAGTGCATGTGAAGTGCTCACTAGCTACCACGCCTGGCAGAGAGTAAGCCTTCCATAAATCATAGCTGTGGCTATTATTTGCAAGGCACTTGTGCTACTGGTGGCTATGACTTTGGGCAAGTTTCTTCCCCTCTTTGAGTCTCAGTTTATGCATCTGTAAAATGGGATGCAGATAGATTTAGCTCTAAGATTCTCGGTGCCTGTATTTGGAAACACTTGAGAATCCACTTGAAGTAATGTCCAAAACCCATGGTACGTGATTTATTCTTCATAATGTTGTACCGCCCTCTATTGGAGGTACTCTGCCAGCATACTTGCTGGAACCTGAAATCAGCAGATGCTTAAACAGAAGCCCAGAACTCCTTCGCTTCGCCTTTATTCTGACAACTGCCTCTTCTTAAGGAAGATCTCTTTCCCTATAGCTGTGGATTATTTTTAAAACAACAAAAAATGGTTTCTTTGCATTTTTAAATTCTGTCCCTACTCTCTTCCATTTTTAGGACTTTGTAAAAGTTTTAGGGTTTAAACAAAACGTATCTATTTTAAGGTAATACCAGAGTTACAAAAAAGTTGGAAGGATAACACAAGAAATACACTATGTCTTCACCCAGATTCCCCAGATATTTACAACTGATCACATTGGTCTTATTATTTTCTCTCTCTTTGCACACGCACACACATGTACACACACACATATATGTAATACATACATATTATTTCTGAATCATTTGAGCTTAAACTACAGACAAGATAAGCCCTTTTATCCCTAAATACTTTATTGATGATCATGTGATAGTATAAAATCTTCAGACTTTGTTCAGATTTCTCATTATCTCAACAGTATCCTTGCTAAGTCGCTTCAGTCGTGTCCGACTCTGTGCAATCCCATAGACAGCAGCCCACCAGGCTCCCCTGTCCCTGGGATTCTCCAGGCAAGAACACTGGAGTGGCTTGCCATTTCCTTCTCCAATGCAGGAAAGTGAAAAGTTAAAGTGAAGTCGCTCAGTTGTGTCCGACTCTTCGAGACCCCATGGACTGCAGCCTACCAGGCTCCTCCATCCATGGGATTTTCCAGGCAAGAGTACTGGAGTGGGGTGCCATTGCCTTCTCCACAACAGTTTCCTTAGAGCAGAACAAAACCTTGCATCCCATTTTACCTTTGGTTGTGCTGTCTATAGTTTTATTTACTCCGGAATAGTTTCAAAATTTTTCTTCCTCTCTCAAGACATTGACATTTTTGAAGACCACAGGCTGGGTATTTTGTAGAACATTCCTCTATCTGGTTCTGTCAAATGTTTCCTAACAATTAAATTCAGGTTATGCATTTTTGGCAATAACATCACGAAAGTTTGGGGTAGTTTTGAGTTTTAAAAATAAAAAATCAATACGTTTAGGAAGGACATGCAATAATGATATATTACAAATTATTATAATCGTGTATTTATTTGTTTATCTGCATAAACAATCACTTGAGCTCTTTTGAAAAGTACCAAGCCCCACCCCTAAACATGTTTATTATATTGGGGTATTGCTTGCATACTATACTATAGAAGTTTCTAGAAAACTCTCCAGGTGCTTCTAATGGGGAATCAGGATTGAGTCATTGATTTCTACTCTGCTAACTCAAAAAAGAATATTAGACAAATTACAGAGATCCGTATAAATACTATAAGATAAGATAGATTGAAAGAAAGGAAGGACTCTCAACAGGAGAAGGATCTACATGAAGTCTCATGGGCTCACTTTGAATGGCCTATAAATTTCTTCCAACAAACAACATGAAGATAATGAAGTAATGTTACAGACTGAGACCCCAATTTTTTTTTTTTTTGGCCATTGCAAGGCAGGTGGAATCCAGTTCCCCTCTGCAAGGATCAAATGGGCACCCCCTGCCTTGGAAGGGCATAGTCTTAACCACTGTACTACTAGAGGAGTCCTGACTGAGACCCAGTTTTTAAATGATATATAGAAGGGTTCCCTGGTGTCCAGTGGTTAAGAATCTGTTTTACAATACAAGGGATACCTGTTCGATCCAAACACCCTGGAGCCACTGGGTCCATGCGCCACCACTACTGAAGCCCGAATGCCTAGAGCCTGTACTCTGCAACGAGAAGCCACCACAATGAGAAGCCCACGCACCGCAGTGAAGAGCGGCCCCCACTCACCACACTAGAGAAAGTGCACAGCAACAAAGACCCACCACAGCCAAAACTACATTAATTAAAAAATCTTTTTTAAAAATTATATATACAAGATAAAACTACACTTATGTCTAGAAAAAGAAATTGAAGAAATAGACTAAAAAAATGTGTCAGTGGTTGCGTTTGAATGGTGACATTATGGGTGATCTTAATTTTTCCCACACTTTTCTTTATTTTCAATATTTCGTAAATAAGCTGAGGTACTTTTAGTGGTTAAATTGTTTGTTTTCAAAATATCAATATATAATCATTAAAATAATTTTCATTTGCATAAGCACTTAATTTCCAAAGCTCACATTATTTCATAATAGTAATATGCAATTAGCAAATGACAATAATGATTTATTGAATGCTTACTATGTGTCAAGTACTATACTATAAGCTTTACATACATTCTCTTTAAATCCTAACAGCTACTCTTTGAGGTCAATACTGTTATGAACTTCATTTTATAAGCTGAAGAACAGACTCAGAAAAGTTAGTTGACTTGCCCAGGCTCAAACAGCTTCTAGGTGTCAGCAAGGATTTTGCTCTAAACCTGTAGCATCTAACCACTGCGTACACTATTGTCTAATTGCTAGGAAAAACATGCACTTATGCAAACTCCACTAAATTTAGTTATTTTGCATGTCATTTGTTAAAGATTGCTTTCCATATCGGATGAATGTTTAATATGAAAAATGCCTTGGTATGCTTTGGTTAGTAGCTTAGAAAATGAGATGAAAACTCTTGCTATTACTTTGGTTAGTAGCTTCCCACCAACATGCAGGCACCGGCTGTTTTCCTAAAAAAGCAAAGTCACAAAATATTGAATAAATTACAATATTGCCAAGCAATATTCAGTCATTTTGTTTACAAGGATTTTAAACATGATGCAACATTTTAAAACATGACTAGAACAGAGTCATTCTTCATTCAAAAGACAAAGTATGTCTTTAATTCTTTTCCCATGTATCAAGACCAAAAATTTTTTACTGAGCTCTGTCTAAAAGGTTTAGTAGTAGAAAAAACAAAATTTAAAAGTCTGGTTTGGTTTAATGTAGTTGAGTTTTAATTACTTTTGTTTTTAAGAAAAAGAACTGGAAAAATATGTGAGCTGTCCACTGTGAGTTACAGAACAAGCAGAGGGCTGAGGGTCAGGAGGCCTGGGTTTTGGCCGTCACTTCCCTTCTCTGGGCTTTTATTTCCTTATTTATAAAATGAAGGGACTGGACCAGACAATCTGGAAGGAACGTCCCAGCTCAAAAACTCATGATTTTACAATTGGAGTGTCCTGCCTTGCCCTGTGTCACCTGAATCTAATGAGCAGCGAAAGCAGCAGCCCGCTCCTAGCACCGAGACGGACAACAGAAGAGAAAGGGATCGAGGCGGTTTTCTGTCAACCGCCCATCCACTGAGGCTGCTCTCAGCTTTAGCCCCAGAAAGAAAAGAAAAACAGGAAATGAGACTTCCCTGGCAGTCCAGTGGTTCTGACTCCCCACGTCCACTGCAGAGGGCACAGGTTCTATCCCTGGTCAGGGAACTAAGATCCCACATCCAATACTCCAGGCAGCCAAAAAAAAAAAAGCAAAAAAAAACCTAGGAAAGGAAGCAGAATAACTGAATTTTAAGAAAGGTTAGAGGAAGGAGAAAGTGGAGGAGCAGAAAGAAAGTGAAGGGAAAGGATGTCCCTTTTTGTTAAGGATTTTCATATATTTAAACATCCCAATACTTTATAAGCAAATCAAATTTCATATAATATATTCTGGTATTCCAATTCAGATATAGTAAGTTTATATCTGTAAAGAACACTTTAAAAATACTGCATTTATTTAAACAATAGCTAGAAGGCAAAAAAAAGAAAGCACTTCATTTATTTAAAATTCTCCCATTCTCATTAAAAGTTTTTTATTCCCATCACTTCTAGTTTCTAGAGCTGCCCTGTCCAAAATGGGAGCTGCTAGCTCCACAAGGCTATTTAAACATAAATTTAGATGAATTAAAATGAAATAAAATGTAAAAGTTAGCTCTTTAGCCACTGTACTAACCACGTATCAAGTGTTAATAGCCACAGGGGGCTCATAGCTATTGTACTAGTCAGTGCAAACTTGGGATGTTTCCATTACGGAAGAAAGTTCTGCTGGACACCACTATGCTTGAGAGTTTGATTAAAGGGAAACGGAGGACTTCCCTTGCGGTCCAGTGGCTAAGATGCCACTCCCAACTCAGGGTTTCTGTGTTCGATCCCTGGTCAGGGAACTAGATCCCTCGTGCCACAACTAAGACCCAAAATATTTAAGTACATAAATATTTTTAAAAAGAAGGGGAGAATGGAGTTCAGAACATTTGAGGGAAGAACATCCTATTCAACAACAGGATAAATGAAAATGATGTAAATAGGCAGTTGTTAATAATTACAGTAGTTTCAGACGCTGGATTTAGCAATTTGTAGGCATTCTGTCACTCCTTAAAATTTCCTCGTGAGGTGAACACACATATTATCCCCATTTTACACATGGTAAAACTGAGGCGTAAAAAGATTAAATTGCCCAGGTTCACATAGCAACTGAGCGCACCCAGTTTAAACAGCACCAGACTCCTTGCCAAGAGACTCCTCAGGCACAAACACTCTCGAGAGTGGCACAGCCAACAGAAATAGAATGCAAACCACATAAGTGATTTTAAATTTACCAGTAGCCTCATTAAAAGAAGCAAAAAATAAACAGGTGAAACTAGTTTTAATGATATATTTTAACTCAATTATCCAAATGTTGTCATTTCAGCATGTAATAATTATTTTTTTAATATTTATTTACTTATTTCGCTGCCCTGCGACTCAGATGTGGCACGTGGTTGAAGCATGTGGGATTTAGTTCCCTGACCAGGGATCGACCCCAAGTACCCTGCACTGGGAGTGAAGAGTCTTACCCACTGGACCACCAGGAAGTCCCTCAACATGTACTAATTATTAATGAGATATTTTAAGTTCTCTTTCTATACGAAGACTTGGACATTCAGGGTGTATTTTACACCTACAACACATCTCCGCTTGGACCAGCCACATTGCAAGCGCTCAAGAATCACATGGGCAAGTGGCTATCCCCAGTATGGGGGTCCATGGTGTCAAAGCAAGAACTTGGGCCACTGACCAAAAAGGCTCGCTTACGCAGAAGCAGCCAAGCCTCTTTCTCCTTCTCTCAGCCCCTGCCCTTGGCCAGTTTAGGGTCTGAGATCTCCCTTGGGTGCTGTGCGTTCCTGCCCCTTTCAGGCCTCTTCCCCTTGAAGATATCCACACCCCCCACTGTAACACCCAGTGACCCACTGGAGACCCAAACTCTCTGCAGTGGGAGTGTCCGGGGTCAGCCTCCTCCTCCATCGAGGGGAGGAACGAGGGAGAGCAGACCCTGTCTCCCCCTGCCCTGGGAATGGAATGCACACAGGGGTTCCTTCTCTTCGGGGAGGGGGTCGGCAGGCCCAGCCCAGCGCATGGGGGAGGGGAGGCGGCTACAGGCCCTTTGGCTGGAATCTCTGTTCACGCCTCTTTCCAGGAACAACAGCAACAACAACAACAAAAAACCTCTGGAGCAATTTTGGCTTCCCTCTTACAAGTCAGGACAGTTGACCAGTTCCCAGGGTGGAATTATGTGGACTTCAGCCCCCGCTTCTCATACAGCTCTTCCCCAAAGACTGCCACTCGGTCCTGTTGTATATCCGCTCTTGCTTCAGCTCGTGTCCAGGCTTCCCTATCGCCAGGATGCTGACTGTAATTTTATCACCTTCCCCTCAACCCCACACGCTCATTTCTACCTGCGCCTCTGCACTTACCGTTTTTGTTTGTTTGTTTTTTCTGATGATGACTTCCCCTTTGTTTAATCATTCCGATGAAATTGGACTCAAAATAGAAAACAAGAGAGTGCTGACATGGAAGGGAAATAGGTCCGCTAGAACCACTACAAGTCCAACAATTGCTTCCTTACAGCTTCGAGTAACAACGTGCTGATCACCACCCCTAAGTATCACCGGCTCCCCCACTTATGGACGTGACGTCATCTCACAATCCAGGGGCAGCCCTTTCACTCCCGGGATAGCGTGAGTGAGTCAGGGTTCTACTGGGGACAAAGCTCTGGGGGAGATGGAAGCGGGTATGGCTGTCAAGGCTTCTACCCTAAAGGGCCTTGTAGGGAACAAAGATGCCCACCCTGACCTTAAAGCAGAAACAATAAGGAACCGCCTGCTTTGCCATAGGAGGAAGGGAACTGGAGAGGCGGGAGTGGGAGAGACATACCCATTTGTAAAGCAACCAGCTTTTGCCTGATTGGTCAATGCTGGTACAGTTGGTTCAAAGGTTTTTAATATTATCCTCAAATGGGGCTTCCCCGGTGGCTTAGTGGTGAAGAATCCACCTACCAATGCATGAAACACAGGTTCAAACCCTGATCTGGGAGGATCCCACGTGCTGCAGAGCAAGTAAGCGCGTGCACCGCAACTGTTTAGCCTTCCCTGGGGGCTCAGATGGTAGAGAATCCACCCACAGTGCGGGAGACCTGGGTTTGATCTCTGGGTTGGGAAGATCCCTTGGAGGAGGGCATGGCAACCCATTCCAGTATTCTTGCTTGGAGAATCTCCGTGGACAGAGGTGCCTGGCAGGCTACAGTCCTTGGGGTCACAAAGAGTTGGACACGACTAGCGACCAAGCAATAGAGCCTGGGAATTGCAACTACTGAGCCCATGCACTACATGCCCAAGTGCCTGAGCTCTGCAACTCGAGAGCAGCCTCGCTCGCCATAACCGGAGAAAAGTCTGCGCAGCAACAAAGACCCAGCGCACCCTAAAATAAATAAAGAATAAAAAAAACATCAACCCTGGATGGAAGGGATATTATCCCAGCACGGTCTATCTTCCTCACTGTGAGAGGCAACCTTCCTCGGGGAGGACAGTTGAAGATTATGTTCTCTGTTGCAAAAAGAGAGAGAGAAGAGAATGCCTCCAGCCTCTCCACCCCAAGAAACGTATTCCTGCTATTTAGGGAACCAGTGGATGGGGAACGTCTGAAAGTGCTCCACGTACGACACAGATACAGTGCTGGGTTTGTTTTTACCTCTTATGGAACGGTCCCCCCAGGCACAGTTCAGATATCCAAGAGCAGTCATGCGTGGGCCCCGTTTCAGTGCTTCTTTGCACATGCTCCATCACACCTCCTGGGTTTGACGTTTTTCCCCACAGCACTGATCACTATCTGAAATTCTCTTATTCATTCGTCTGGGTTCCAGTTGATCACTGGCCCACAAGTAGACTGTATCGTCAGAAGAGCAGGATCTGCCAGGGCACTGCAGTAACCCCTGCCCGGGTTTTGCAACAGTATTGGCTGAAGTGGGCACTCAATCAATATTTGTGGAAGTCCACAGAGGGCTGAAGAGTAGTAGCCAACAAAGTTACAAAGGCACGTGCCTACAAAGGCACCCACAGTGACTGAAAATGAGATCAGGAGGGTGAATCTTCTTTTTCTTTTCCTTAAAAGAACCAAGAGAATCTCTGAACCTCAGTGATCAAAGTAATGCATCACACCCTGGTTTATAATAACAAAAGACTGGAAGAACCTAAATGTCTACTTGGTTATAGACATTTAGGTAAACGAGGATGCCTCAAATACCTATGAAAGAACAATGACGCTCTTTGTGAACTAATACAGAAGGATTTCCTGAACCTAGTTTTGTTTTTTTATCATGGTTGATTCACAACGTTTTGATAGTTCCGGGTGTGCAGCAAAGCGACTCGGCTATGTACACATACGCTCCTTTTTGGACCCTATTACAGGATAGCGACTCGGCTATGTACACACACGCTCCTTTTTGGACCCTATTACAGGATAGCGACTCAGCTATGTACACACGCTCCTTTTTGGACCTATTACAGGATAGCGACTCAGCTATGTACACATACGCTCCTTTTTGGACCCTATTACAGGATAGCGACTCGGCTATGTACACACGCTCCTTTTTGGACCCTATTACAGGGTAGTGAACGTTATTCCCTGTGCTGTATGGTAGGTCCTCGTTGTCGCCCTATTTCACATGGTGTATCTGTTCATCCTATCCCCTTATCTCTGTCCTCGCCTTCCCCTTTAGTAACCTTAAATTTGTTTTCTGTGTCTACGAGTCTATTTCTGTTTTGTAAAAAAGTTCATTTGCATCATGTTTTTTGATTCCACGTATAAGCGCTATCATGATATTTGTCTTTCTCTGACTTCCTTCACTTGGTATGATAATCTCTAGATCCACCCAGAGTGCTGCAAATGGCATTATTTCGTTCCTTTTTATGGCTGAACAATACTCCACTGTATATGTGCACCATATTTTCTCTAGCCATTCCTCTGTCAGTGAACATTTCGGTTGCTTCCATATACTGGCTATTGCAAGTAGTGCTGCTATGAACACTGGGGTACACTGGGGTACATGTGTCTTTTTAAGTTAGAGTTTTCATATTTCCCTGAATCTAATCTTAAGGAAAAAGCAAAGTACAGGACAGTGTTAAAATACACTATTTAATGGTGGGGAGAAAAAAAAGAGAGAGAGGCCATGTATTTGTATTTTCTTCTTTATGCAAATAATATTTCTACCAGGGTACCAAAAAACTAGCTATTAATATAGCAACAACCTACAGGGAGGCAAGGTGGACTACTTGGGAACAGGGAAGAATTTTCCCCATACACCTGTCTGTAACTTTTGAGTTTTGAACCATAAGAATGTATTACCTATTCAAAAATAAAGTCAATCAAACTGATAACAGTATTTATTTAAAATATAGATTGAATCAATTGACGACTGCAGTTCAGAGTTTCCCTTGGGGGCTTTCAGGAAAGGTAAACCAGTGTGCCTCCCATTTTCATCCACAGGCTCAACCCTGGGCCTGCCCTCACTCTTGCCCTCTCTACCTCTCCCTCCCACTAAAATAAGGCCAAATTCCTGAAGGCTGGACCCCTGGGGGAGCTGTCTCACTGGAGGTGCGTGAAGGACAAGTAAACAGTGGCCTGTGCTGACACAGAACCCCCTGCATGCCAGTGAGTCTGTGCACAGAATGAGAGCGCATCATCGTGTTCACCTTCCAGGGAGTTTGACAGAAACGAACTTCCTGCTTCCTTAAACTACCAGATAAGAGGAAATAAACTTGGCTCTGCTCTCAGTCAGCCGGCTTAGTTGAAACCATGGCGTCTGGGGGAGATCTGGGGTGAAGAGGTGGCAGCAGCCTCTTGTGGGCCTGGTGTATCCTGGCGACGAAGGGGCAGAGTGCCGTCTGGAGTTAGCGTCACTCTGGAGCTGATGGGAAAAGGGTCTCTTAGAAGCCACAGCATCCAGAAAATCAGGGCCAGCTCAGAGAATCCAAACTGATCTCCTGGGCTGCCCCGGAGGCAGCGAGCACGCACGGCCGTTTTCGTGGGTGTGCAACCCACATGTAGAACACCTGCGCTTGGTTCAGTGCTCTGATGCCGCCCTCGGGATTCTTAATAATCGCTTAACAAGCAGCCCACGTTTTCATTTTGTACTGGACCCCACAAATTAATGTCATCAGTTCTGCAGGAAGTGTCAGAAAAGTCCTTGCCATCTCAGGTGTTCTAGTTTGTTGTTTGTTGTAAAATACATAGTGTGTGTTCTTTCGTGTGTGCATGCTCACTCAGTCGTGTCTGACTCTTTGCGACCCCATGGACTGTAGCCTGCCAGACTCCTCTGTCCATGGGATTTCCCAGGCAACAATATTGGAGTGGGTTGCCATTTCCTACTCCAGGGGATATTTCTGACCCAGGGATCAAACTCCCATTTCTTGAGTCTCCTGCGTTGGCAGGCAGGCGGGTTCTGTGCCACCTGGGAAGTCCGATTTCCTATGAGCATGTTCTCGTTTACCAGTATACCTGGGTTTATCAGATCCTTTCCTGAAAGCCATTTTAGGAGAGCTTGAGGGTCCAGGCACTTGCAACAGTGGACAGGCAGGAGGAGAAGGGCAAGGTCAAGGTCAAGGGACAGGCCACTCCAACAACTTGGGTACAACCAGACATTGCCAGCATTTCTCTCTATTCCTGGCTTCCAGGGGGTGCCAAGAATTACTGGTTCACACCATAACACCTCTGAGGAAAATCTTCTGAAGAAGACAGAAGGGCAAGACCTCTAATGTTTGCCCTTGTCCTTTCATTCCAGAAATATTTATTGAGCAAATAGGTGCTAGACATACAATAGCAAGGCACTTGCCCTGACTCATGAGCTTACAGTGTATGGAGCTAGGCAATAAGCAACTAAATGAGCACAATCATGGGTATGAATTGCAATAACTGCTACAGGGGAAGCACAGCGCTAAGAGAGAAGAGCGGGTGGGCAGTGAGCAGGGGTAAAGGGGCTGGGACAGTCCTTAGAGGAGGCCTCTCTGAAAGTGTGACCCTTCCCAGTGTGGAGGATGGGGCTGGAGAAGCGGGCAGGGGCCACTCCCTGCAGGACTTGATGGACCCTACTGGGGAACTCGGCTTCCACTCCAAATGCGCCCGGTAGTCTTCGAGGACCAGTTAGAGGGATAGTAACACCATCAGATTCGAATTCTGGTGAGTTCACTGTAGCTGATACATGTCCCGGTTCACTGGAGTGAAGGGGGGGGGGCAGGAGACCCCCATGAGAAAACTAGTTAGGAGGCAAGTTGGTGGTAACAGATGACAGTGTCTCAGATAGCTGTGCTAGTGGTGAGAATGGGGGGCGGGGGAGAGTGGAAAGCAGTGTAAGTAAATATACTTTAAAAGGGGACTAGACAGGATTTGATGATGGATTTGGGGGATGGGAGTGAAGGGTCATGACCAATAGGTATCTTACATGGGAGACCCAATGGCTGCAAATGACATTTACAGAATCAGGAGAAAACAGATTTAGGGGGTGGGCACTGAGATTAAGAAACTGATTCTGAACATACATTTGAGATGACTATGAGATATCATAGAGTAGAGATGGCTAACACACTCCCCACTAGACAAGTCAGAGGGAGGCTTCGTGCAAAAGCCCACTCAGAGGGACAGGACAGTCAGAAGAGAAGGGTGGGGCCTGGCTTCCTACTTCCTGTGAGTCACTGGGTCCTGGGCCCCAGATGAGACTCCAGGACAGACTCCCTGAGAAATCTGGAATGACCAGCGGCCTCCTCCATCTACCCCCACTCCAGCCTCCCAGTTGCCTCAGTTTACGACCTGATGTGGTATTCATGGGCAGAATAACAAGGTTAAGGACAAATGCCCTATAAGGAGTAGGCTTGTGCCTATAGACGGGCTCATGCTCACTGAATGTGGGCACTAACTTTTTCTCAGAGCGCTGGGTCCCAGAAGTGGCCTAGGAGGCAAGAGCCCTGTGTTGGTAAATCCTCCATCTGCATGGCACTCAGGGGCTTAAAGAGCACTTTCACATCCACTTTCTCATTCTCTGGACAACATTCGAGACCAGGCAGCGATTATTATTAACATTACTTTATATAAGGAGGTTCAGAGAGGTTAGTCAAATTTTCCTAGGTCACACAGGTAATTGAGGAGTCAGTCTGTCTGATGCCAAAACCAAAACTCTTTCTAGAAAGCTGTGTCATTTCATGGTGGGGACTAATCACATTCAGGGAAAGCTGCCTTCGTTTCTGAGAAACAGAGAGGCAACTGGGAGAGCCCCACTGCCTAAGGCATTACCCAGAACCACAGTCTATTAGAGTTGCAAGCGCCCACAGAGCTCCTATCCATCTCCTCATTTTACAGCTGACAGGAAAACAGACTCACAGAGGGAAGGAAGTTCGTGGCAGAACAGGACTAAAACCCCAATCTCTCGCCTAGATCTCTTTCCACTTCACTCAAGGCTTCCTGGGTTTGGCCCTCTTCCATCTACAGAAGAGTCAGTCCTTGTGCTAGGAGAACTCTGGGGGAAAGAAAGTAGGTAAAAGGTTGCTTGGCAACTAGAAAGGTGGGTGGGTGTGGCACCTGCCATCCATTTACCCTTCTTTCTTGTGTCCTCATCCCCAGGCTTCCTCTGGCGGGGGACCACTCCCAACTCCTCTTCAAGGTTCTGCACCTGGACAGAATTCATTTCCAGAAGTCCAGGTTACTTCCTGCTTTAGGAGCAGGCCTGTGAGTCAGGTCTGGCCAATCAGAGCATCCCCTTTCTCTGGCCACAGTGATTGGCTCAGGAATGGGCATGTGACCTAAGCTCAGCCACTCACAATCTCTCCCTCAGGACTGTCAATCTTACCAAGACTGCTTCAGTGGCTCCTAGGTCTGGTGGTGAAGACTGCCTGCTTCCAAATCAGCCGGTACTGATGTGATACCTGGTTGGGGAAATAAGATCCTACCTGCTGCCGGGCACAGCCAAAAAACTGAAGGAAAAAAAAAATGATTCCCTCATGGACCGAAGAAATGCCTGAAGTAATTTGTTTTTGCTGCTGTAGCCTGTGTCTTTTGGGCTTCCCTGGTGGCTCAGACAATAAACGACTCGCCTGCAATGCAGGAGACTTGGTTCGATCCCTGGGTGGGGAAAATCCCCCAGAGAAGGAAATGGCACCCCACTCCAGGATTCTTGCTGGATAATTCCATGGACAGAGAAGCCTGGCGGACAGAGAAGTCCATCGGACTGCAAAGAGTCGGACATGACTGAATGTCTAACACTTTACTTCCTGTGCTTTTTAGCCTAAATCTTTAGCCTTCCTGACAATTCATCCCAACTGAAGACCCCTCACCAACTCTTTTGAGGGGGTGGTTGGGAAATCGAACAATAATATCATTTCTTGTATCTCCTGACAAATTGCTCTTTCAGTGAGATGTAGTAGCTTTGTTCCTGAGTATTTATCTGGAAAATGAGACCTAGTGCAAGAAAATGCAGCTGACACAGAATCTTTTAATGATTCCTTTAAATCAGTGACTCTCTGTATGTGGTCCCCAGATCAGCACTATCAGCATCACCTGGGAACTTGCTAAAATTCCCTGTCTACTGGCCACACCCCAGACATATAGTGGTTTAGGAACTCTGGGGGACAGGCCAGCAGTCCAAGTTTTCAGAAGGTCCCTAAGATGCCCAACTGGGTGTGTGCTAAGTTGCTTCAGTCGTGTCTGACTCCTTGAAACCCTATAGACAGTACCCACCAGGTTCCTCTGTCCATGGGATTCTCCAGGCAAGAATATCGGAACGGGTTGCCATGCCCTCTTCCAGAGGATCTTCCCCACCCAGGGATCAAACTCTCTCTTTTAAGTCTCCTGCATTGGCAGGTGAGTTCTTTACCAGTAGTGCCACCCAGGAAGCCCCCTGATGCCCAGTAGAGCTTGAGAACTACTTCTTTAAACCATTGAGCACACTCCCGTATAGATTTACTAAAACATTCAGATATGAAGAAAAATGATGCTTGAAAGTCATGTCTCATTTCAGACCAAACTTTGCAGGATCATTTTATGTTACTGTAGGGAGGTGGAGACATCAGACTTAAGTTCTAATCTGCTCTCAGCTATCTGCTCACTGTGGGAATTTGGGCTAGTAATGTCACCTGTTAAGTTTGTTTTCTCATGTGAAACACTTGGAGTAACAACATCTCCTTTATAGGTTACCGTGGACATGAAGTGAGATGATGTCTCACTCTAACTATAAAATTGCTAGCATATAACAAGCTCTGGATAAATTTCAACTCATTATTATCACATTCATAGGGCTTCCCTGGTGGCTCAGATGGTAAAGAATCTGCCTGCAATGCAAGAGACCCGGCTTCAATTCCTGGGTTGGAACGATGGCCTGGAGAAGGAAATGGCTACCCACTCCCGTATTCTTGCCTGGAGAATCCCAAGGTCAGAGGAGCCTGGAGGGCTGCAGTCCATAGGGTCACAAAGAGTCAGACATGACAGAGCAACTAAAACACACTTATCATTGTTTAATAGAACTAAGGCTACTAATTACTGACATGTAAACCCTAACTCCCTACACTGGCTGAGAACACATTTCCCATGTGTCTGAAATTAACGTTTGGCACAAAGAATGAAACAAGAAGACCTACGTGTTAGGCCTAGCACTGCCGATAATTTACCATATGGCATGCAGTGAGCCAGTTTCTATCTCTAAACCTCAGTTTCCCCATGTGTTAAATAAGCTGGTTGGGACTAAATAGGCTGCAGGGTCCTTCTAGGCTCAGACACTCTGAAATTCTAAGTCTTAAGCCTTGAACAGAGTTTTTTTGTTTTTTTTTTTTAATTGCTCATAGAAAGCGCAGTCTTCAGCCAAAATTATCTGGAAGCAGCTATTTCTTAGGAACTGTGAAAGGAGGGCCACCCTCTAAAAGTGGGTGTTAGAGGGAAGCAAGTCTTCCCACAGAGCAAATGTCTCTATAGATTTACTCTTGGGGTCTCTTGGGGACCACCCCACCCTCTGCGCTGCATCACCAAGGAGCCACCTCCTCACTCAACCAAGAGAAACACTTTCCCTTTCTCTGTCTACTGGTGATTGCTTCATTGCCTGGCTTGGGTTGACTACTCAGAAAACTCTGGCCAAGGGCCCTCCCAAAACAGAAAGCAGAGTGACCACTAGCCCGTGAACCTGCCAACAAGAACAAGAAGTTCAGTCTCTGCTGGGTTTTAAGCCAGCCTCCAGTTCATCTTACAAGTCCCAGGACTGCTTAAGCCAAAACGGCAGGACATCAAATCACCCCATTTCACTTTCTTCCCTTTGCTTATCTACATTTTCTATGTTTTCCCCCATACACTGGATGTTTAGCATGTCTGTCTAAACTTCAAAGCAGTAACTTCAAACAGAGACTCTCATCAAGCGCAGGAATGATTTTCCTGGGTGATAGCAGTACGGTGCATGGGGGAGGCCCCAACAGGGAACTGGATGTCCTGGGAAAGTCATTTAGCACCCCAGGGTCTGCTTTGCAACGTTGAAATGTAGGGGGAGCAGGACTCTTGAGCTACACTACTTTCCAAGATGGTAACCGACATCCCTCGAGGCTTGCTGGTTGGTGAAAATGCTGTGCAGATAAAGTCTTGAGTCTGGCCCTGCATCCTCCACGACCACAGGCCACTGCCGGGTTTGGGACAGCTGTTTGTGGATGTGAGTCAGTAGGGAAAATGTGAATTGACTGAGGCAAATCCATGACGGTACTACCTGGGTCTCCTGCCAAGGGAGGGGGGCGTGAATGGGGAGGTCTCGGAAGGCTCACATTGTCCCCCAGACTCCCAAACTCACAAAGGATAAATTGGGAAGACAGTGGCAGATCACTGGATTCACCCATCTCCTCCAGATTTCAGATAAGGTCCCTGGGGTCCAACCTAGGGAAGTGAGCCTTTAAGGCCACTCAGAGAGTAGGTGACCCCGGGGCACTGCTCAGCCAACACCAGCCTGACTCTGCTTTTATGTCATGAAAGCTGGTGGGTCCCAGGAAATTTTTTTTGCTACTAAGTTGATAGGCTAGGTGGAGCCTTCAGCCCTGCTGGCAGGGTTGCTTGTCGAAGCTGAAGAACTGCCTCTGGCACCCCTACCCTCTCAGCAGGAACGGGAGAGGCGGTCCAGACCCTGGCTGCATTTTTCCCAGGCTGTCTCAGACAAAGGGCTGGCCTGGCCTCGCCTCGTTATCTCTCGCAGTTAATCAGCCCCACTCCATTTTCTATCATGATTTATCCACAAAAGCCTCTTTGGTTGCCCAACAGGAAAGCCAGGCTATGGTCCCAGGGTTAGTATGAAGGCCAGGCTGGGTCTGGTTTGATGAGAGAAAATACAACAGGTGTGCCAGGCTTGCAGGCTGCACGACCTTCAGAAAGCCACATCTCTGTAGAAAAAGGTGGCATGGGTGGTGGCAAGAGCAGGCAGACAGGCCAGGGTTCAAACTCTGGGGACCTCCCAGCTGTGTGACTTTGAGTAAGATATTCAGCTTTCTGAGCCTCACTTTCCTCATCTATAAAATAAGGGTGAGGCTTCCCTGGTGGCTCTATGGTAAAGAATCCGCCTGCCAGCTCAGGAGACACGGGTTCAATCGGCGGTCCAGGAGGATCCCACAAGCCGCAGAGCACCTAAGCCCGTGCACCCCAACTCACTTTAGAGCCCAGGAACCGCAACCCCTGACCCCACACACCACATGCCCTACAGCCCCTGCTCAGCACCAAGACAGGAGCCACCACTTGCCGCGACTAGAGAAAAGCCTGTGCAGCAAGAAAGACCCAGCCCAGCCAAAAAGAATAAATACATTTTAAAAATAAAATAAAATGAATTTTATAAAATAGGGATGATACCACTGACTTCCCTGGTGGCTCAGATGGTAAAGCATCTGCCTACAATGCAGGAGACCTGGGTTCAATCCCTGGGTCAGGAGGATCCCCTGGAAAAGGAAACAGCAACCCACTCCAGTATTTGTCTGGAGAATCCCATGGACAGAGGAGCCTGGTGGGCTACAGTCCATGGGGTCACAAAGAGTCGGACATGACTGAGCAACTTCACTTCACTGACTTCACTGCTGACCCCACAACTTGTTAGACTGTGTATGTAATATCATTAGCTCTGGGCCTGGAAAATGGGACTCTGGGCTTGTGTGTTTCCCTGATGCTCCTTATGGAGTTGTGCTAGTGAAGAATCAGAGGTTCAGCCCTGACCTGTGGACAAGCCACAGTGTGACCAGCAGAGCCCGTGCGTAGGGTTTGAGGATGACTCTGATGTTTACCAGCTGTGGAAAACCCCTCCTCTTCTCTGAGATTCAATTTCCTAGTCTCTAAGTGGAAAGTTTAATGCCTTTCCTGCACCCAAGATTATGGTTATGAATTTGCTTCATAAACTATATGAAAGGCCAGTGTTATGCCTTCTCATTAACACATACCAGTATATAATCAAATCCTCCTGAGACCTCGGGCAAGTCATTAAACCTCTCTGGGTGTATCAGTCAGGGTGCCACCAGGCAACAGATGGCACATCCAAACTGGGTAATCAGATTAGAGTATAATAACAGGGCTATTTACAAAGATATGTGCATGAATGAATAGTGGGTATCTCAAGGTTAGTGGCCCCAAGGAGGCTTCACTTCCGCTTGGCCATGAAAGAGCAAAAGGAGAAGCAGTCACCAGGATCAGAGGCAGCAGCTGCATTGAGAAGCCACCAGATGGGAGGCTGTGGCCCTCAGAGGAGGGGTGCAGCCCATTCAGGGCGCCCTAGCATTGTGGTCCAGTGGCTAAGACTCCACACTCCCAATGGAGGGGGCCTGGGTTCGATCCCTGGTCAGGGAACTAGATTCCACATGCTGCAACTAAGAGTTCACGTGCCGCAAATAAAGAGCCTGCGTTCTGCAACTGAGACCTGGTCCGGATGAATAAATATGAAGTGTTTTTTTAAAATACCTTTACTTTGATTTCCTCCTGCCCTTGGATCTGTGGGTGCTTTCCTTCGGCCTAATCAAACCAGAGACTTGAGAAAAAGGGAACCCAGTCATACAGTACATCCAGGGCAGCCTCCCAGGACACAGCACAGAGCGGAAAAGGGTGAAGAGAGGGTCTGGAGGGGCAGTCGGCAGTATCCAGCACAGCGGGCATCAGTGTCCTCCACAGTTAAAGGAACATATGAAGGTAGCTCAGCTGGTAAAGAATCCGCCTGCAATGCAGAAGGCCCCAGTTCGATTCCTAGATCAGAAAGTTCCCCTGGAGAAAGGATAGGCCTCCCACTCCAGTATTCTTGGGCTTCCCTGGTGGCTCAGCTGGTAAAGAATCTGCCTGCAATGTGGGAGACCTGGGTTCGATCCCTGGGTTGAGGAAGATGTCCTGGAGGAGTGCATGGCAACCCACTCCGGTATTCTCGCCTGGAGAATCCCCGTGGACAGAGGAGCCTGGCGGGCTACAGCCCATGGGGTCGCACAGAGTCAGACATGACTAAGCGACTAAGCACAGCACAGCATGAAGGAGGTAGCCTCTCCTTCTGTCTCACCCTCTGATAGATTCTCAGCACTTTTTCTAAGCTTCAGATCCAGATCTAGAAAGGTTAGACCGTAAAAGGGAACCCAAGCCCTCTCCTCGGGATAGCTTTAGTCTTCCCAATTAATCAAGAGCAAAGGCATGCTTTCCTGGCAGCCCCCAATTTAAATTATCGCCTCTGAGGTCCATACTCAAAGCAGAGAGCAAGCCAGCCCAGAGGGAGTCATTCCTTGGACTACTCTGTTTTAATGCTTAGTTTCCTCTTTTAACCAAAGTGAGCCAGGTGCGTGTCTCAAATACTAAACAGATGCCCTTCTGCTTCCATTTATTGGAGGAAATGTAACGCAGTGAGGTCTCTTTAGGCCTTATCTTTAGAAATGATAAATTGCATACACGTGAACACACTGGAGCAATCTAATGTTTTCCAGCACCTTCTAGCTGACAGTCAGCGTGGCTCCCAGGGGAGAAATCAAAGAGCTGAGTAATCTTGAAGAGACAATAGTTCCCGAATCCCTCTTTTCACTCCATCCCATTCCAGATGGGTGATATAAATCATGTGCCTATAAAAGATAAGAGAGCTCTTCCCAGGAAATCTCAACATGAGTAATCTGGAGCAAGAGTTAAACCCATGGGCTCTAGAATTTTTAAAGTACAGATTCAAGTCCTTGCTACGTCACTCACTCGTTGTCTTTGACCTTGGACAAGTGACCTAAGCTTCAGTCTCCTCATCAGTCCATTTGACAGATTATGCTTACTTAGGACAATAATAATGCTTTACGAGGGTTATTTTGAGAATTGAACAAAGTAGTACAAACACTTAGCACATGTGAGCATTCAGCAAGAAGTAGTGGAGGAACTGCTGACAGATCTGTGACCCCAGATCCCTAATCATGGCTTTTCCCTGGCCACAGAGCTTCATCTATGCTTCTTCTAGGGCCCTCCTCACTTTCCCTTGCATTTTAGCCATCCATGTTACCCCCTGCTCTTGGCTGTTGTTCAGTCGCTCAGTCGTTCCTTTGCGACCCCATGGACTGCAGCATGCCAAGGCCCCCCTGTCCTTCATTATTATCTCCCTGAGTTTGCTCAGATTTCTGACCACCAGGTAGGTGATGCTGTCTAACTTCCACAGCTGAGTATTGTTCCCACTTTGGCTCTTCCCCAGTAGCAAACGACACCTTCCGACCTTCCAGGGGGCTCATCCTCCAGTGTCGCATCTTTGTACCTCTTCACACCGTTCACGGGGTTCTCCTGGCAAGAATACTGGAGCAGTTTGCCATTCCTTCCTCCCGTGGGCCACGTTTTGTCAGAACTCTTCACTCTGACCCATCGGTCTTGGGTGGCGCTGCCCAGCATGGCTCATGGCTTCACTGAGTTATGCAAGCCCCCTGGCCATGTCAGGGCTGTGGTCCATGAAGTGGCCCCTGCTCTGGAGATGTCAATCACAGTGCTTGCCACACGCACAGCCCCTTGCTATGGAGCACTGCCCTCCTCCCCCCACTAATACAAATCAAGGATACTTTTTTAGCTTCTCAAGCAAATCATCATCATAAAATACTGCATTTTAGTTAGTCCACGGTTACAGAACACAGGGCAAAGAAAGGCCATCCCAATTCTGTAATGGAGATGGTACCAGAATCTATGGATTTAATCATAAAAGCCATAGGAAACCTATCAAACAAGCTGTGACGACACAGATGGTACGTGTGGATGGGCAGCCTGTCAACGCAAGGCGTACCTGGAGAAGACAGGAGAGAAAAAGGAAGGGAGGATTGAAACAAACTTACCTTTAACAGGTTATTTTTCATATTTTTATTTATTTTACCTTTTATTCGTTGCTGCTGCTACTGCTAAGTCACTTCAGTCGTGTCCGACTCTGTGCGACCCCATAGACGGCAGCCCACCAGGCTCCCCCGTCCCTGGGATTCTCCAGGCAAGGACACTGGAGTGGGCTGCCATTTCCTTCTCCAATGCATGAAAGTGAAAAGTGAAAGTGAAGTCGCTCAGTTGTGTCCGACTCTTAGTGACCCCATGGACTGCAGCCTGCCAGGCTCCTCTGTCCATGGGATTCTCCAGGGAAGAGTACTGGAGTGGGGTGCCATTGCCTTCTCCATTTTATTCATTAGGAACTGGCAAATAGTTTTCCTGTGAGATCATGAGGTGAGGATTCCCATCCCAGGAAGAAACTTTATCCTTCTTCTTTTTTTTTTAAAGTTAAGTAAACTGTAGCTCAGAGAGGGTGATTTACCAGAGTCACGCAGCTAGAAAAAAAAGTTCTAATCTCAACAAACTGGTGTGTGTGTTTTGTGCCACCCCCTTCACAAATATTTTGCTCGCTCCCTCTATAAATAGCTCCTGAAGTATGCAGATGAGTCAACACCGCAGGCTATTTCTCAAGATTGGAAAGTTGTGTCACGATCCATTTGCATTGTGACAAAAATCTGACCTAAGAAGATCTGTCATCTAATTGGTTGCCTAATCGCTCCCATCCATCTTTTGTGGTGATAACCTGCTGGCCTGGAGGGGCCCTTCCAGGAGCTGAGGTAAGGTGTGCCTCCAACATTGTGTGTGGAGCCCTCCTCCGCTCAGGCAGCCTTTAGAAAGTGGCAGAATCTCACTCTGAACACCTGAATCTTTTTGCACACTTTCCTCCTCTTTCCAGCCACACTGCACTTGCTGTGTGTGTGTGTGCGTGCTCAGTTGTGTCTGACTCTTTGCGACCCCATGGACTGTTGCCCGCCAGGTTCCTCTGTCCATGGGATTATCCAGTGTGCAAGAACACTGGAGTGGGTTGCCATTTCCTACTCCAGGGGATCTTCCCAATCCAGGGATCGAACCTGTGTATCTTGCATCTCCTGGGGTAGGCAGGTTCTTTACCACTGCTGCCTGGGGTAATTTGTTACAATAAACTCTCAATGGCTCTTCCACTTGCAGCCTCACACTATTTCAATCTATTTCACTCACATTGCTGACTGATCTATCCACAACCCTGCTCATATCATAGTATCTTCCTATTGCCTATAGAAAAAAAAAAAAAACACCTCTTATCCCCCCTTCAAGACATGGATGCTCTCTTTCCACTCTGCCTTTCCAGTGCTGACACCCTGCACCAGGGCTCCCAGGGCTCTCAGTGAATTGTATTGTTCATTATTGCCCCCCGCTCCCCAGATGTTCCCCAAAGGATGTGTCCAAGACCCAGTTCCTCTCTCCCTCTGTCCCCCTTTCTCTCTGTCTCTATTTATCTGTCTCTATCTCCCAGCTCTACTTCCCCAGGGAGGGTTCTGTTCTCAGAAGTCTCTCCCCTCGTGCCCATGAGATAGCCGCCAGGGTCTTCTAAGACCACATGCCTCCACATCACATTTGGCGGAGAAGACGAACATCTGTTTCCTGGTAGATTTCATTGTCCGCGACAGGCCTGACTTTCTTCATACCTCCAATCCTTTAATCAATGCTTGTGGCCAGGGTTGGGGCACATTCATTGTAAGAAGTCCCTGAAGTTCCAGTCATGACGTTTTGGGTACGACTGACCCCTGCCTTCAAGTCCAGGGATGACCCCTGACTGCCTTAGGGTAATAGATGCTCTGGAGCCCCTTTTTCCCATGGAGCCTTTCCCTGACTCTCCTAACTAGAAAGTAGGCTCCTTCCCCTCTGAACTTGTAAAGCTCTTTTTCAGCATTTCTTTTATTAATGTTGCGATTATACCACTGTCTGTGCGTGTGTGCATGTGTGTGTGCTCAGTCATGTCCTACTCTTTGCAACCCCATGGACTGTAGTCCGCCAGGCTCCTCTGTCCATGGGCTTTCCCAGGCAAGAATACTGGAGTGGGTTGCCATTTCCTTCTCCAGGGGATCTTCCCAACCCAGGGATCAAACCCAAGTCTCCTGCATCTCTTGCCTTGGCAGGCGGATTCTTCTCCACTGAGTCACCTGGGAAGCCCTAGTACTGTCTACCTTGCGTTAAACTCTCTGTCTCACCTCTGTGTCCGGGGCATCAGTCATGGTTACATCATACCCACAATCCTTGGTGAGAATGGCCATGTCTACATCCCTGGCTAAGCAGCCAACCCTGAGTTACTTTCTGTGACCGTGTCTACCTGTCTCCCTGCTGGCCATGCTGACTGGTCCTGGGGTGGACAACTGACCAATAGGCAGGCAACCACAGGCTGTCTGGCAGCTTCCAAAGTGAAAGGTTCTTCCTAGAGACCCCACTAATTAGCCTTACAGCCCTGAGTGAACTACAGTGATAAGCAGAAAGCAGCTCTGTGTAAGCAGAAGCCAGAAGGCAAGAAAAAGCTACTGAGTAGAGAATGAAGACAGTCATCCTCAGGAATAAGGAAGTGGAGCCTCAGAGAAGCCAACTAACCTGCCCAGCAGGTAGTCTAATTCTCAAGCCTATTCTCCCAGCTGGTAAACCACGCTCCCAAATCACCACCCAAAGCAACTGCATTGCATTCGCTGCAGAAAAACCCTTATTATAGAAGCTAAAGAGGGAAATGCTGAAAGGAAACAATAGGGTCATTAGTGGTAGCTTCTTTCCCTGGGATGGTCACTCAGGGCCTCTCTTTTTGCCCATTAGTCTTTCACTCATTTCTTTTAAGACTGTCCAGAAACTTTCCCCCACATCATACCCTGAATGCTTTTCATCCACTCTCAGGAATGGTTTTCACCTTCACTGATCCTGCATATGATGAGCAAAAGGCAAAACGCTGGAAGAAGCCCATGGTCACAGGCCCCTCTGGGGGAGGCTGCCCAGCCCACAACAGCCCCCACATCTCAGAATGTTTCTCCACTCCCCCTGGAGAAGGGACCCCAGCAGCACTTGCTGGGTACTTTTATTTACATTGATTTGTCTTATTCTCACAATAGCCTTGAGATGTAAAACTGAAAGTATGCAGATGTTCCCTAGTGGTACAATGGATAAGAATCCGCCTTCCAATGCAGGGGAAACAGGTTCACTCCCTGGCCTGGGAAGATTCCACGTGCCGAGGGGCACCTAAGCCCGAGCGTCACAACGACTGAGCTGGCGTACTGCAACTACCGAAGCCCGCGTGCCCTACCGTCTGTGCTCTGCAACAAGAGACGCCGCCGCGATGAAAAGCAACTAGACAGGAGCCCACGCACAGCAAGAAAGACCCAGCGCAGCCAAAAATAAATGCATGAATTCTTTAAAAAAAAAAAAAACTGAGATTAAGTAAACCGTGCAAGACCATGAAACTAACATGCTGTCACTGTGATCTTAACACAAGCCTGGCTAACTCCAAAGCTCACACTCTTTCCACCATTCACTGCTGCCTCCAAAATGGAAAGACAAACGGGACTAGGCTACAACCATAATATACAAGCATTAAGGTCTTTGCTTCATTTTCTTTTTATTGGCATCGGTAGTATTCATGACAGATTGTTATCTAGAGCCTTTATTTTGGCAATGACATGTCTGTAATACACTGAACGGACCCGTCTTGCTTAACGAGCTGGCATCATGAGTCTGAGAAGTTTGTGCAGCGGTCATGTCCCACCACGGGATACACTGTGGAAACTAGTGGCTGTCTCTGGGGTACTCGGACAGGATTCTCTTGCGATGAGGATATGACTGATGAGAAATGTTTAAAGGCCTGAGGGAAAACCCTCCCTCGATTATGGAACACTTCCAATATATCTCAGTGCAGTTGGAAATGTGTGTCTAATATTCTGGTGGGAGCTCTTCTCTACGTGTCCAAAGTCATTTAGGCAAGTGGGTCCAGAAACGCTCTCCAAATGCAGCTAAACTCCAAAATTTAAATACTTCCTGACCTAGTTTCCAATCATTTCACTTCAGGCTTCTACTTGTCCAGTCTATTCAAATACTATCACACTGATTTGAAAGAAGGAAATATTTTATCTGTTTCATTTATAAAGTTCATACATTAATTCTGAGTGCCAATATGGGGCAGGTACTAAAGACTGAATGAGGTGTTTCTGCAATTCTATACTAGTACAAATTAAAGTTTCTTTCTGCTGATGCATTAGAGTTCATTTGAGCATCACAATATTCCTAGGGTAGGCAGAGCTGGTTTTACAATCTTCATATTACAAATAAGAAGCTTGAAGATGAGAGAAGTTATGTGTTTTTCCCAAAGTAACATAGCTTGTAAATAATAGATCTGAGACTCAAGATCACTTAATCTAGGGGTCCCTTTTATGGAGTCAATGTTGCTCTTTGATATTTTGCTTTTTGATCATATTTTAGACTTGATATTTCTTGTAGGGCTTCCTCGGTGGGTCAGTGGTAAAGACTCCACCTGCAATTCAGGAGACACCTGGTTTGGGAAGATCCCCTGGAGAAGGAAATGGCATCCCACTCCAGTATTCTTGCCTGGGAAATCCCATGGACAGAGGAGCCTGGCGGGTTATAGTCCATCGGGTTGCAGAAGAGTCGGACGTGACTTAGTGACTAAACGATAACAACAAATTTCTTGATGGTGCAGTTTTTTGTCTGTGATAGTTTGGAGTAAGAGTTAGCAAGCTATGGTCCATGAGCCAAGCCTGCTGCCGCCTGTTTTAGGAAAGACAGTTCCACTGGAGCACGGCTACACGCATTCACTTGATTTCATGCTCCAATGGCAGAGTTTAATAATTGCAACAGAGACTGTATAGCACACGAAGCCTAACGTAATATTTCTGGCCTTTTAGAGAAGAAGCTTGCTGACCCCTGTCCACAATATAAATTTAACTTGTCTTCCCCTTGATTTTTATCTTTGGCCAGGGTCATGGGTCAGTCTGATACCAGGATCCGGATTCAGCCTAGGGCTACCCAAGATGCTGCTGCTGCTGCTAAGTCGCTTCAGTCGTGTCCGACTCTTAGCGACTCCATGGACTTCAGCCCACCAGGCTCCTCCGTTCATGGATTTTCCAGGCAAGAGTTCTGGAGTAGGGTGCCATCGCCTTCTCCATAGCCAAGATGACAGTTCTGCAAATTCTCCCACTGATAGGGGTTTTCTCCATCTTGTTGCTGTTTAGTCACCAGGTCATGTCCGACTCTTGTGACCCCGTAAACTGCAGCCCACTAGGCTCCTCTGTGGGAGTCTCCCGGCAAGAATACTGGAGTGGGTTACATTTCCTTCTCCAGGGGATCCTCCTGACCCAGGGATCAAACCCATGTCTCCTGCTTGGCAGGCAGATTCTTTATCACTGAGCCACCAGGGAAGCCCTTTCTTCATCTACTTGACCTCAAAATTTGCTGTGTGTCCCTTCCTCTTCTGGGAGACTTAGGGCCCCAGAAAAGCATATGACTTCATATCCAAAGGACGAAATGTTGTGCATAAACAAGGATTTGATTTGCTGGAAAACTGCCCTTATTAGCTCTAGCCGATAGCCAAGGCCCACTCCATTCTCCGTGTGTGACGTCTAACTTGAGAGGAGGCGGTCCAAGAATGCGGTTGGGTGCGCTGGACCTGGCCCCAAAGTCACAAGGACTCTGTAAGACCAGCGCTGTGCTTTCCCAACTGTGCCTGAATTTGAAGTGAGTCCTCCTTACTTTTCAGCTCTAGCGGAAGACCAAGAAAATGTACATATTGAATGATCAGGGTTTCCATTCACCCAGCCCTTTCTTCTCCACACAATTCACCCTTTTTGATGTCCTCATAGTGATTTGAATCCATCAGTGTGAGTCCCTATGCCTGGCACCTTCAGCATGCATCAGTTCAATAAACAGGCCCTAGAGTAGGCCTTAAGTTCTCCCTTTGATGCTAGGCAAGTTGGGGGAACAGATGAGCACCATCTAATTCAAATCCCTACACTGACAAAGACCTCGATTCACGCTTGGCATTATCTACAAAAGAACTTACAGGCTTCCCTCGTGGCGTTAGTGGTAAAGAACACACCCACCAACGCAGGAGATACAAGAGACGCAGGTTTGATCCCTGGGTTGGGAAGATCCACTGGCAGAGGGCATGGCAACCCGCTCCAGTATTCTTGCCTGGAGAATCCCATGGACAGAGGAGCCTGGCGGGGGGATGTTCACAGGGACACACAGAGTTGGACATGACTGAGGCAACTTAGCTCTCAAGCACACACGAAACAACTTACATTTAGAACCATTGTGCTACATCGGTAGAATTACACTCGATCTTGGGCTGTGGCATTTAGAATCTACTTTGAATTAATATTGCTTTAGAACGTCTGCCATAACTTGTGAATAACATTACAAAATTACATTTTGGGGGGTTCAGTTCAGTCCAGTCGCTTGGTCATCTCCAACTCTTTGGGATCCCATGGACTGCAGCACACCAGGCTTCCCTGTCCATTACCAACTCCCAGAGCTTGCTCAAACTCATGTCCATTGAACCATCTCATCCTCTGTCATCCCCTTCTCCTGCCTTCAATCTTTCCCAGCATCAGGGACTTTTCCAGTGAGTCAGCTCTTTGCATTAGGTGGCCAAAGTACTGGAGTCTGAGCTTCAGCATCAGTTCTTCCAGTGAATAGTCAGGACTGATTTCCTTTAGGATTGATGGGTTTAATCTCCTTGCAGTCCAGGGATAGGGGGTAAAATATTAATTTTTTAAAATTTTTTAAATGTAAATATTTTATATATTAAATGTACCACAGTGTGTATTACACTGCTTTATACTGTCTTCATATTTTCATTTATCAGGAGCTACAAAAAACAGAAGAATCCTGAGCTTTTTTTTACTTTCAGAGCCCTGTATGCCTCAGTCAAATTGATCTCATCAATAAAGATGAGCCAAAAGTGGACACTGAGCTTTCCTAAGAGTGTCCCTGAGTTTGACCAGAATTGGGTACATTTCATTTCCTACTCTCATGTTCCACAGTATTTGTACATCTCAGGATCCGTGTAGATCAATGAGGAGGAACTCATGCAATTATAGAAATGACCCCCCTCTTCAGCATCTCTCTCCTGGAAAACCAGAGAAAGATCAGCTTAGGTCAGGGCTCATTTTTAAATCTCAGACAGGGGGCAACTCCAGGACTGTCCACTGTATCAGTGAAACCAAAATGCAGACTTCTGACACACAGATGTAACCTAACATATATATATACTCAAATACCATTAGAGCGTGAGCAGTGAGCAACCAGTTGAACTGTCTACCAATCAACTGTTTAACTTGGCCCAGTGCTGCCCACAAAGCTGATGTTAATATACACGTGTGTGTACACACATATACATGCATATGAAGTGAAGTGAAGTGAAAGTTGCTCAGTCGTGTCCAACTCTTTGCAACCCCATGGACTATACAGTCCATGGAATTCTCCAGGCCAGAATACTGGAGTGGGTAACTTTCCCTTCTCCAGAGCATCTTCCCAACCCAGGGATTGAACCCAGGTCTCCAGCATTGCAGGCTGATTCTTTACCAGCTGAGCCACAAGGGAAGCCCAAGAATACTGGAGTGGGTAGCCTATCCCTTCTTCAGCAGATCTTCCCAACCCAGGAATCAAACTGAGGTCTCCTGCATTGGAGGTGGATTCTTTACCAACTGAACTATCAGGGAAGCTCATAAATATTTATAGGTAATATATACATATTCACACATGTATATAATCAGTTGAATTAACACTAATTTCTGAAATTTTGCTTCCAGTTTTAGGTGATAGGGATGAAAGCTCCCGTATTTTTTAATTTTTTGGCCGTGCTGCATGGCATGTGGGATCTTAGTTCCCAGACCAGGGATTCAACCCACACCCTTCTGGGGAGAAACACAGAATCTTAACCACTGGACCACCAGGGCAGTCGAAAACCTCTGCATCTTTACGTGATCCAATGAAACCCCAAGTCTAAAGGGCCACTTTGGGGGTGGGGTGTTCCTTCACTTAATAAATCCTCATTATGATGTCTAGGATCTAGGAGCCGAATAAGATAGCCCTTGCCTATGAGGGGCTCACTGGGTAGTGGGAGACACCCACTCCGATGTAAGACCACAGGAAGTGCCATTCTCGATATAAACCAGGTGCTATCGAGTCCTCAAGGAGGAATGCACTGGAGCGATGAACTGAGGCTGAAGGAAGACCTCACCTAGAAGTAATATTTGGCAGGGCCTTAAAGAATGAGACGATTACAAGAGATAGAGATGAGCAAAAAGGCTTTTTAAAAAAAGTATTTTATATATTTTCTTTTAGGTTATGCTGCATCTTCATTGCCGCAAGGGCTTTTTCTCTAGTTGCAGCGAGCAGGGGCTCCTCTTCATCGCGATGCACAGGCTCCTCATTGCGGTGGCTTCTGTCGTTGCAGACCGCAGGCTCCAGGCACACGGGCTTCAGTAGTGGCAGCTCCTGGGCTTTAGAGCACAGGCTCAGTAGTTATGGCGCACAGGCTTAGTTGCTCTGAGACACATGGGATCTTCCCAGACCAGGGATCGAACCTGTGTCTCCTGCATTGGCAGGCCGGTTCTTTATCACTAAACCAGGGAAACCCCAAGAAGGCTTTTAATTCAATTTAACAAACACCATTTAATCACCTACTCTTTACCAAAAACACTAAATTCCGTGCCTTTCTTGGAATAGGTGCCCAGCATATACTAAGTTTTGCAATACTACTGTGATGCTATTAATCGGGGCAGACAGGGCCAGCAATTGCCCACAGAGCAACTTAGTTCTTATGAGAAAAAGCATCTGTCCTCTAGACGGTCAGAGATCAAAATCAGGGCTCCTGACCTG